>NC_050573.1:178029120-178344114 GCF_011100635.1 Trichosurus vulpecula | reverse complement strand
AGACGATTGTTCTTCCAGATGAATTTTGTTATTATTTTGTCCAGCTCTGTAAAATAATTTTTTGGTAGTTCGATTGGTATGGCACTGAATAAATAAATTAATTTAGGTAAAATTATCATTTTTATTATGTTAGCTCGGCCTAACCATGAGCAACTGATATGTTTCCATTTATCTAGATCTGACTTTATTCACGTGAAGAGTGTTTCATAATTATGTTCATATAGGCCCTGGGTTTGTCTTGGCAGGTAGACTCCCAAATATTTTATAGTGTCTACAGTAACTTTGAATGGAATTTCTCTTTCTACCTCTTGCTGTTGGGCTTTGTTAGTAATGTATAGGAATGCCGAGGATTTATGTGGGTTTATTTTATATCCTGCAACTTTGCTAAAGTTGTTTATTATTTCAAGTAGTTTTTTTTACTTGATTCTCTAGGATTCTCTAAGTAAATCATCATATCACCTGCAAAAAGTTATAATTTACATTCTTCTTTGCCTATTCTCATTCCTTCAATTTCTTTTTCTTCTCTTATTGCTACAGCTAACATTTCTAGTACCAAATTGAATAGTAGGGGTGATAGTGGACATCCTTGTTTCACCCCTCATCTTATTGGGAATGCATCTAGCATATCCCCATTACGAATAATGCTTTTTGATGGTTTTAGGTAGATGCTATTCATAATTTTAGGGAATGCTCAATTTATTCCTATGCTTTCTAGTGTTTTAATAGGAATAGGTGTTGCATTTTGTCAAAGGTTTTTTCTGCATCTATTGAGATGATCATATGGTTTCTGCCAAATTTTATTCTTAATCTATAAAATAAGGAGTTACAACTGAATGTCCTCTTATGTCCCTTTTAGGCCTAAATCAATGATCCTTCAAACATATAAAATTCCTAGATCTGACACACCTAAGAAGAGATATAATCATAAAGAAAAGCAATCTATCCTCGGTCTTAGGCTACTTGAGACAGCACCAGCAGGACTTTGTGTACCCAAAGTAGTATGGGAAAAATTTAGCTTAAATGGAAATCCCTGTTATTCTCTAGAGTGTCATTGTACAACCTGCCTTATGCAAGAGAAGAAGTAAAACAGATAATTTCCACTGAATACATGTAACCAGGCTCTCCCCACCTTTCATTACTTCATTTTAAGACCATGGACTGTCTGTGCTCTTAAGTGAAGATTGAATTTCATGTATTTCAACAAGTTACAAAGAGACAATGCCTTTCATTGATCCCTTGTGAGGTGGGATCCAGGATAAGAAATTACCTTATTGATTGGACCTTCTGTCTGTGAGGTCTTTAACCATGTCTCTCTACTCTATCCATCCTTCAAGAGGTCTTTGGTTGTTGTTGAACACACAATAAATAAGCTGCATGTATCAAGTACACCCTCTCCATTTACCTCTTAAGGAAATCGCCCAGGTGTATTGGAATATATGCAAGATATCATCTCTTTTTGTTTTTGGTTACTGCATCATTTTACATCTCCTGCCCCCATTTTCAGGATTATGTATCAGTTCCATCAAGCCCAACCTATACACAGCTCAATCAATTGAAATCAGATATTTCTTTAGGCATGGATTGAGGATTGATGAGTAAATTTGCTAAGTAAAGAAAAATTGAGTACAATTTTCAATATGAGGTATTTCCAGTGGACTGTTCAGAATGATTCCAAATGAAAACTTTATAGTAGCACAAGACTAGGCCTGTTCAACTTACTTATATTCTATTTTAGAGGAATTAGACATGAGTTAAACATGAGAGCCAACCTGTTATTAAAATGATTTGTGGAGAGCTTTTAGTTGATTGATAAGCCTGGTACTTTGGCACATCTGTCTTTTTACTGATGTGAGTATTCCCTTCACAAGTACAGACTGCAAATCCCCCATACCTTCTCATTGACATGGATTTTCATTTACGTTTTCTTTTTTCATGAATCCTCCATAAATGGTCTACCTCATGCCCTGGAAGCCTTTGATCTTGTTATCTCCATGCCAGGATGTGGACGGTTTTAGTAGAGAATAAGGTAGGTACCACACCTAAATAATTTCACATACCTTCAGGCTATCAGCCTGTATCTCTTCTCCCTAGCCAAACTTTTTGAAATGATTTTCTACACTAGCACCTGCATTTCTTCCAATCCTACTCATTTCTCAATCCCTTGCAATCTTGTTTATGACCCCATTATTCACTGGAAACTTCCTTCACCAAGGCTATTAATAATTTCTCAACTGCTGAATACAATTATCTTTTCTCAGTCTTCCTTTTGTTTGACCTCTGCAGTTTTTGACATTATTAACCACTGGACATTTCCTGAACACTCGCTACTCCCTTGGCTTCCATGACTCTTTTTGATCTTGATTATCCTGTATAACTTTTCTTTCTTAATCTCTTTTGCTGAATCACCATATTCTTCCTGCTTCTCTCTGAAAAACTTTGGAATTGATTGTGTGACATGGAAGACGCTGGCAAAGGACTGCCCAACATGGCATGCCTGCATCGAAGAAGGTGCTGGGCTCTATTAGCAAAGCAGAATTGCAGCAACTCAGAAGAAATGTGATTTAGAGATTTAGAGAATCCATCCCAAATGTCCACATAGACTATTTGTGCCTGACCTATTGATGGGGTGCTGGGGTGCTTGTGCTTGGACCCTAATTCTAACATTTCTCCGTAGCCTCTGCTTGAATGCCTGTGCCTGGTCCCCAGTACTAAAATCACATCTCTCCCTAGCTTCAAAGCATTTGCCCTAGCAGATTCTCTCCAGTTCAAGGGCAGCATGCCTTAGCAAAACACTTATCTCTCCTCCTGATACTGCAGCCAGATGCACCTATAGAATTTACTAGTTTGGAGTCCCTGTGTATTGCTAATTGGCTGTGCACTGAGACATAACAATATTTACTACTTACTGACCTTCCTGATATGTATCCTAGACATAGTCAAATGTATACTCCCTTACATTCATCTTGTCTAACAAGACATTTGATTGAAGCAACCTGGATATCTCCAGCCAGCCCTGACCTTTGGTTGACTTAGTTTCACAGTCAAAACCACGCCTCCAGGTAGTTCCCACCTTGGGCTATTTCCCAGTGAACTCTGGGTAAGATACCTGTGCAGTAGATACAAAAAAAATGCATGTTCCTTTAAGAACTGACCGCCCCTTAACCACTCCCTAATCCCACCGCAAAACACCTAATTGACAGGCTTCACCCCAAATCTCATATTTAAACCTTCCCTGTACCCATGTAAGGTTGCAGGTTCCCTAAGAACTCTCGCCCACTGTAAAGCTTAATAAATCTTTGCTACCTTGACTTAAACATCTTCTACATCTTCAACTTCAAATAGCATGATATGATTTGATATTCATATTCCAAGAGTAAATATGCTAAAATTGACAGCAATGTGGAATTATTGAGTTATTGCATCAAGTTCATGTGAACCTTGCAAAGCTCATCAACCTTTGCATCACAAATGATGGAAATCATATTGAAGATGTTATTTGTTAATATTCCAATTAAATAAAATGTTGGTGAAAATTTCAATCATTTCATTTCTTGAAAATACGCATTTTTTGCCAGACTTTAAGAACATCCTGTAGTAATCCTTGACTCTTTCCTCTCCCTCAATTCCCATATCCAATCCATGACCAACTCTTGTCAAGGCTATCTCCACAGTAATTCTTACATTCATTTCCTTCTCTCCACTCATACAGTCCCTATATTTGTGTAAGTCCTTGTTACTTCTCATGTGGAATATTATTATTTGATCTCTCTGCCTTTAGCCTTTCCTCTCTCTAAAATCTATCCCTCCACATGGCTGCCAAATTGATATTTCTAACACACAGCACTGACCAGCTTACCCCTTACCACACTCAAAAATCTTCAGTAGCTCTACTGCCTCTTGTAAAAACTACAAACTCCCGAGCTTGGCAGTTCAAGCCTTCTATGGTCTGCTTTTCACTTACCTTTCCAAGTTTTATTTCATATTAGCTGTCATTTATTATTATTTTTGTTATTAGTCATTATAGTTGTGTTGACATGATAGTTCATGTGGATGAGGGATAGAATTGCTCCATTTGGCCCCAGAAGGCCAAGCTTGTTCCCTTTAGCCCTAAAGGACTAAACCAGGAGAAATGGTCAGAAGTTACAAAGAAGCAACTTTAAGCTTGACCTCAGAAAAAAATAAAAACTTCCTAAGAATTAGAGCTGTCCAAAATTAGAATGGACTGCTTCAAGAGGTAGTGGGCTTCCTTTCTTAGAGGTTTCAAACTTAGGCTGAATGGCCATTTGTCAGGTATGTTGTAGTAGGGATTTCTTTTTGGTATGAGTTGGACTAGATTGCTTTCAAATTCTATGATTCTCTGTTATTGCTTTTGCTTGTACACTCTTCTTTCTTATTGTTCCCTGTAAACAACATTTTATTTTCTACCTCACTGTCTTTGGACAAATGGTCCCCCATGTTTAGAACACCTTCCCTTCTGCCTTCTACTCCATGGAATCCCTAGTTTCCATCAAAGCACAAAGTGCTACTTCCAATTAGAGGCCTTGCTTGATCATCTTATGCCTATTGTTACATGGACTATTAATGTCTGGCCTGTGGCAGAGCCTTCTGAGCTTATGTTGGTCTGATTAACCAGAGTCGGATACAGTGTACCTTGACCCCAACATAGTGATGTCATTTTGGTCCTCTTTGAGAATGGAAAACAACCAACCCCTATTGTTAGCTCTCTCTCTTTCTCCTTCCTTGAATTATTTCATATGTAATTTATATTTGCTCATTTGTGTACATGTTGTATTGTCCAGTAGACTAGAAGCTCCTCAAGAGCAGGAACTGTGTTATTTGCATGTGTGTGTGTGTGTGTGTGTGTGAGTGTGTGTGTGCACATATGTGTTTCTCCCCAGAACCTAGTATAGTGCCTAACACACAATAGGTACTCAATAAATATTTTTTCAGTTGAGTAGAAGAGAACTTCAATCTGAAAATTACTTTCTCATTCACCCCTGCCTCTTCTCAAGAACAATCAGGAATAAACATTTATTAAACACCTACCATATTCCAGGCTATGTGTTAAGCACTTTACAAATACTATCTCATTTTCTCAAATGAGATGACAAGTTAATTTTTCTTATATTTTACCAACTAAGCTGAATTAAAGGCTCTGGGCATAGATAAGTGCAAATAGAATAGACATTCACGCTAACTGGCCTTTCTTCAAGCTCTGACCTAAAAGAGACCTTAGTTTTGCTCATTCATTCGTCTATTCCTGTTTATATCTGTGGTGTTTTGTTTTTTACATCATGATCGTGCTATTGAATCAGTTAAGACTAGAACAAACATGATGTCAGTGAAATGCCCAGCAAGGCCCTTTGAGGAGATTAGATTTCTTTAAATTACAGCAACTCTTTCTTTGCCCAGAGCAGCAAGCCTTTAAAGGCAATACTCTCTCACCTAGACCATGCTTAAGTTTTGGTCCCTCTGCCTATAAAAACAGTACAGCCAAGGTGACCTCAAACCACCCGAGAGGAACTTGACCCAGTTGTGAGTGGTGTGCAAGAATTAAAGAGCATTTAATGAAAGAACCCCCTGCCTCCTGGTCCTAGGCCAACCATGGAAAATTTGAGTCACACCTATTTTTTCAGGGAATGAAGAGTATGATGAGACCTATTAGAATTTCACTTAGAAATTAATCGTTTTCATTTGCTTCATAATTTTAAGAGTGTTGTCCTGGGTAACTGTACCAGGCAAACTATTATATACTAAATTATATACAAAAAGTATATTGTTGGGAGTTTAAAGTTATACATAGTTTTAAAATGAAAGATGGGAGATAAGGAATGGGGAAAGAGGCAGGAAAATTGGCTTCTGCTACTTCTGAGCAAAATTATCTATGCTTTAAGTAACTTGGTGTCCAATCAGTATTGGTTCCATTTAAAGTATAATCATGATTTTAATTAAATCTATTCTTTGGAAGCCTGTCGGGTGGCTAGTTATCTGTCTAGTAGAAGCCACCTTATGTGAGAATACTGATTAAGGAAGTAATCACACTAAGAAACTTGCTACAGTACTTCAGTCACGTCCTAATACTTACCCAAATGGCAAGAGAATAGGAAACTGGACAAGGGTAGAGAAATTTTTTTCCTGTCCAGGGACACACGGCCACAGGAACAAAAAATAAGCAATTGAGAGACATGTAGAGATTGAGATTGTTGTCTTTTCTCTTACAATGAGGAATATAAAGCATTAAACCCTCTTGCTATTAAAATTGGGGCCATAAATGAAGTCCTAAAAATGTAGTTCAACTCTATTATTAAGGCTAAATAATTTACAGTGAGGGCAGCTTGGTAGCACAGTAGGCCTGAATAAAGCTCTTCTTCCTGAGTTCAAATTTGACCTCAGACGCTTACTAGCTATGCGACCCTGGGCAAGTTACTTAACCCTGTTTGCCTCAGTTCCACATCTGGAAAATGAGCTGGAGAAGGAAATGGCAAACCATTCTAGTATTTTTGCCAAGAAAGCTGCAAATGGGATCACAAAGAATAGGACACAACTGAAATGACAGATTAATAACAATAATTTATATTGACTTGGAAGAGTTGAGGCAGATGTGAAAGGGAAATAAGGAAAGGGACAGACCAAAAGTAGGAAATGGAGCAGGAAAGAGAGGCAAAGATTAGTCAGAGAGACCAAAAGAAAGAGAGAAAGGAATTTGCCCAGAAGAAAAAAATTGAAGAAGTGAAGATAGAACAAAAATAATTTAGTAGGTTATGAGACAAGTGTATTAGTTAATTGCTTTTTTAAAATGCTATTATACCTTTAGGCTTTGGGCTTAAACATACGACCTTTGCCCCAGGACTCTCTCCTCTCCAATCCATCCTCCATGTTTCTGCTTCGGTGATATTCCTAGCCTACTATGTACAGCCAACTCAGACCATCCTCCACATCCTATTCAGTGGTCCACCAAGAAACAAGAACCTATGAGGCAGGGTATCTTACCATCTACCCTGATACTTCAAGATTGCTCCAGGAAAAGCAATCAAATTAATACTGTCCTTACTACCAGAAAGCGTGGGACAATCAAGCGCCCTATGGCTCTGCTCATCGTCATTGTTACTTTCCAGACCAGAATTCCCTTCCCTGACCAATTCTTCCCTCAATGTGTGGCCTTTCCGTATGTAGACCAGGAGCTCCTTGAGGGCAGGGAATGTGTAACTTTTGTATTTGTACCCATAACACTTAGTATAATGATTGGCAGATAGTAGTAGATACTTCATTTATCACTAAGGTACAAAGTTAACCTTGTTATTTCCTTTTTCAATAAACTTCAATGGTTCCCTATTTCTTCTAGAATCAAATACAAACTCCTTGCTCTGGCCCTTCAAGGTCTTTATAACCTGGCTTCAATCTGTCTTTCCAGTCTTATTAGAAATTACTGTCCTTTGTACACTCTATAGTCCAGACAAAATGTTTCTTTGCTGTTGCTCACATGCAACATTCAATCTCCAGTCTACATGACTTGGTGCAAAATGTTCCCCATGTCAAACTACTCCTTCTTCACCTTAATCTCAAAAAATCCCTAACTTGGTTTAAAAGTCCTGTACCATCACCTCCATGAGACCATTACCTATGATCTTCTTGTGCCTCCCCAGGAATTTGCCTTGTATATCCTTGTAGGTATACATGTTATTTCCCCCAGCAGAATGTAAGATCCAGGAGGGCAGGTACTGTTGCAGTTTTGGATTTGTGTGTCTGGTACCTCCAAAAAATCGTTTTCTCATGCTTCATCATGAGATGGAGGTCACTTGATGTCTTGAAGGCTTCGATATAGGAGCATAAGTCTTTAAAGGATCTACCAGGCTGGTAAGGCATGGCAACAGATCAAATCTGATTTAGTGAGGACCAGTCCCACTAGGTATGGAGAGGTTCCTCACTAGTAGGTTGGCCATTTAGTGATGAACTTTTTCACTATGGTGATCCATGAAAAAAGAAAAATACAAAATGTTCCTCAGTCCTGTGCAGTCAGTTTTCATTTCTGCATTGACAGATGCAGAGTGATGGTAAAGGAAGCATAGGATGCTAAGATGAAGGATTGGGAAAGAGGCAAATAAATTGGCTTCGATTACTTCGGAGAAAATTATACCTTGAATATTTTGCTATTCAATCAATATTGGTTCCAGTTAAAGTAGAATTATGATTTTAATTAAATCCACAATTTGGAAAACTGTCAGGCAGGTAGCTATCTGTCTAGCGGAAGTCAAAAATACTGATTAAAGAAGTGATCACACTAAGCAGATTGCTAAAATATTTCAGTCACGTCTCAGAACTTTCTCCCATGGGCAAGAGAATAGGAAATTGGGCAAAGGCAAAGTAACTTTTTTCCTCTCCAGGGACATGGACCCACAGGAACAAAAAATAAGCAATTGAGAGACACATAAAGGTTTTAGGGGTTTTTAGCTGTTTTTTTCCTCTTAAAGGAAAATAAAGCATCAAGCACCTCTTGCTATTAAAGTTGGGAACATAGATTAGATTGTTTATAGGTCTATAAATTTTTAACTGACCATTGGTATTCTAAAAATGAGATCTTTGTTTAGTAACTAATCAATGAGTAGAATTTATACTGGAGGAGCTGAAATATATTAAGCTTGACATTCTTACCATAAATAAAAACAACAGAAAACAAAACAAAAAAAGGAATTTACAGATAAATTGAAGTTAGTTTACACATACTACTTGGAAAGGAGATGGCAGAGTTGGTTTTATTGTACACCCAAAGGCAACAAGAAACATTATTTCATTGAGGATTTGGTCCTCTTATATTGTAAAACTGATAAGTATCACAAATAAAAGGATCACAATGAAAGTAATAGCAGGATAGGCACAAACGTTGATTACAGAGATCGAAAAGGAGAGAAATTTTGTGAAAAACTCAGTCAGACTACAGATTAAATCAGTGTACACTGTGATACTTTGTGACCTCATTGCAAAGGTAGAAAAAGATGATGATAGTGAGAATCAATGGAGAAGCATGGTTCAAGAAGAAAAGAGAGAAGCGAAACATAGAAGCCTCTTGTCTTTATGTCAAGAGCATTTTTTTGAGAAAAATAAGGATTACTGGTGGACATGATGAATATCAAATAATATCACGAAAAATGGAAATTAACAGACAGGAAAAGACTTCTTATAAATGTGGAATTATTTCTGATTCAGCATCTGTATATAATCAAACAACTGATTTGTCAGAGCAAAGAACAGAATTAATAAAAAGCAGGAAAAATAACAATTAGAAAAGATATAATCGACAATGAAAAATGTGGAATGGACAATAGAAATGACATTGACACCAATTGCATAATTTTATATAGAAGTTTAACTAACGTAAAAGTACAGCCACAACAAAAAGACCAGCGAGGTTCATAAAGCACCCAAGTTAGCAAATATTTGACCAACTTGCCACATGAGAGAGATGGCAGCCAATGGCAACACTGGTTTAAAACATGAATGCATTTGTAAAAGCTTATAAAAGATACTAGGTGGAGCCAAGATGGTGGCTGGAAAGCAGGGACTAGCGTGAGCGCCCCTCCAAGTCCCTCCAAAAACCTATAAAAAATAGCTCTGAATCAATTATAGAACTGCAGAACCCACAAAGCAGCAGAGGGAAGCAGGGCTCCAGTTCAGGACAGCCTGGATGGTCTCTGGGTCAGGTCTATCCCAAACGGAGCTGGGAGCTATATTAGGAAGGCAGAATTTATGATTTCAAAGAGAATCTCATATGTGCCTAAAAGGTCCGGAACCGCAGGATATAAGGAATTCTCTAGGCAGAAGGCAGGAGAACTAAAGCATGTATTTACACTCCACAGTAACAAGCCCACAAACCAGCGTCCCCATTTTGATATTTTCATCAAAAGCTTCCAGGCCCAATAAGTCCGCCTCACAAGGGTAACCAGGAGGTCACAGAGAAGCGAGATGGTATAAGGCAAAATCGTATACATGCTTCCCCTCTACGGTAAGAAGATTACCCACTAGCCTCCAGTCAGCTCTGCTACCGGCAGCTCAGCTTCGGCTGTAGCCGTCTCTGGCTCCAACCGGAAAAGGAAGAGAGGATCTTCAAGCTGTCCTCTCCCCTCTTATACAGTTTTTGACATCATCAAGCACCGCCTGAACGACCAGGGCCGATTGGTTCTTGACTTGGCCCCTCCCCCTAGCATAGACCAGGTTAGCACACCTCCCCTCAGCCAGCCCCATGACTCATCACACAGGAAGTTCTCTGATTCCTGGCATGGTCGCTGGGGTTCCTGCCCCGGAAGAGCAAGCCCCAGTGTCCAGGGAAGCTCAATGAGGTAAGGTGAGTCATAGTCATTCAAAGAAAACAAAGTCCATTCTGGTTACAGGAGCAGAGCGACGCAGAGCAGAGCCCAGAATGAGCAGCCGGGACCAACCAGACCAGGAACTGGGCGGAGCAGGCCCTAGTGCCCTGAATCAGTGAGCTGCAGCAGTTACCAGACTTCTCAACCCACAAATACCAAAGACAACAGAGGTTAGTGGGAAAAGCTGCAGGAGTGGAAGGAGTTTGAGGTTCGGCTACCATCCCGGGGGCAGTGGAGGTGGGGCAGCTACAGAAGTACAGCTGCAGTTGCTTCCGGCCCCAGGCCCACCTGGTGGGAGGAATTAAGTGGCTGATCAGAGCAGGAGTGAAGAGCCTGCTGAAGATCTAAGTCCAGTCCGGGTTGGGGGTTCTTGGGGAAGGAGGAGTGCTGGTGTGGCAGAGCTGGAACATCCCCGCAAGCATGGAACATAGTTCTCTTAACTCCACAAGCAGTCATACACCGCTGAAAAACTCAAGGGTCAAGTTAGTTGGCTGGGAATATGGCCAGGCAGAGAAAACACACCCAGATTCAGTCTCAGAGTTTGGATTCTTTCTTTGGTGACAAAGAAGACCAAAACATACAGCCAGAGGAAGTTAACAAAGTCAAAGAGCCTACAACAAAAGCCTCCAACAAAAACATGAACTGGTCCCAGGCCATGGAAGAGCTCAAAAAGGATTTGGAAAAGCAAGATAGAGAAGTAGGGGAAAAATTGGGAAGAGAAATGAGAAGGATGCGAGAAAATCATGAAAAACAAGTCAATGACTTGCTAAAGGAGACCCAAAAAAATACTGAAAAATATACTGAAGAAAACAACATCTTAAAAAATAGACTAACTCAAATGGTAAAAGAGCTCCAAAAAGCCAATGAGGAGAAGAATGCCTTGAAAGGCAGAATTAGCCAAATGGAAAAGGAGGTCCAAAAGACCACTGAAGAAAATACTACTTTAAAAATTAGATTGGAGCAAGTGGAAGCTAGTGACTTTATGAGAAATCAAGATATTATAAAACAGAACCAAAGGAATGAAAAAATGGAAGACAATGTGAAATATCTCATTGGAAAAACCACTGACCTGGAAAATAGATCCAGGAGAGATAATTTAAAAATTATTGGACTACCTGAAAGCCATGAACAAAAAAAGAGCCTAGATATCATCTTTCAAGAAATTATCAAGGAGAACTGCCCTGATATTCTAGAGCCACAGGGCAAAGTAGAAATTGAAAGAATCCATCGATCACCTCCTCAAATAGATCCCAAAAAGAAATCTCCTAGGAATATTGTTGCCAAATTCCAGAGCTCCCAGATCAAGGAGAAAATATTGTAAGCAGCCAGAAAGAAACAATTTGAGTACTGTGGAAACATAATTAGAATAACCCAAGATCTGGTAGCTTCTACATTAAGAGATCGAAGGGCTTGGAATACGATATTCCGGAGGTCAATGGAGCTAGGATTAAAACCAAGAATCACCTACCCAGAAAAACTGAGTATCATGCTCCAAGGCAAAATATGGATTTTCAATAAAATAGAGGACTTTCAAGCTTTCTCAGTGAAAAGACCAGAGCTGAATAGAAAATCTGACTGTCAAACACAAGAATCAAGAGAAGCATGAAAAGGTAATCAAGAAAAAGAACAAGAAAAAGAAATTGCAAGGGACTTACTAAAGTTGAACTGTTTTATTTACATTCCTACATGGAAAGATGATGTGTATGATTCATGAGACCTCAGTATTAGGGTAGGTGAAGGGAATATGCATATATATATATATATATATGTGAATGTGTATGTATGTATATATGTATGTGTATACATATACATATATATACATACATACATACATATATATATATATATATAGAGAGAGAGAGAGAGAGAGAGAGAGGACACAGTGAGTTGAAGATGAAGTGAAGATATCTAAAAGAAATAAAAATCAAATTAAGGGATGAGAGAGGAATATATTGAGAGAAGGAGATAGGGAGAGATAGAATAGGGTGGATTATCTCACATAAAGGTGGCAAGAGGAAGCTGTTCTGTGGGAGGAGGGGAGAGGGCAGGTGAGGGGGGAATGAGTGAATCTTGTTCTCATCAGATTTGGCCTGAGGAGGGAATAACATACATACCCAATTGGGAATCTTACCCCATAGGAAAGAAGAGGGAAGAAGATAAAAAAGGGGGGGGGGATGATGGAGGGGAGGATAGATGGGGGTGGAGGTAATGAAAAACAAACACTTTCTAAAGGGGACGGGGTCAAGGGAGAAAATTCAATAAAGGGGGATGGGTTGGGAAGGAGCAAAATATAGTTAGTCTTTCACAACATAAGTATTGTGGAAGGGTTATACGTAAATCATTATGTATGTGGCCTATGTTGAATTCCTTGACTTCTTAGGGAGGGTGGGTGGGAAGGGAAGAGGGGAGAGAATTTGGAACTCAAAATTTTAAAAACAGATGTTCAAAAACAAAAAAAAAAGTTTTTGCATGCAACTAGAAAATAAGATACACGGGCAATGGGGCATAGAAATTTATCTTGCCCTACAAGAAAGGAAGGGAAAAGGGGATGGAAGGGGAGTGGGGTGACAGAAGGGATGGCTGACTGGGGAAAAGGGCAACCAGAATATACGCCATCTTGGAGTGGGGGGGGAGGGTAGAATAGGGAGAAAATTTGTAATTCAAACTCTTGTGAAAATCAATGCTGAAAACTAAATATATCAAATAAATAAATAAATAATTTTAAAAAATTCAATTAAAAAAAAAAAAAAGAACTGACCGCCTGTGACCAGAATGGTCTTTGTTTTCTTTGCGTGGCTCAGTTTATCTCATTGGGCCTTGCTGAGTGCTGGGCCTGCTGCTCCTCTTCCAGGGTAGGAAGCCCAGAGACCCATGCCTGTGAGCAGAGAACTTCCTGTGTGACCTCTTCCGGGGCAGGAAGCCCACAGACCATGCCTGGGAGCAGAGAATTTCCTGTGTGATGAGTCATGGGGCTGGCTGAGGGGAGGTGTTGACTCCAGAGCCACGGGTGTTAACCTAGGGGAAGGGGCCAACTCAAGAACCAATCGGCCCTGGTCATTCAGGCGGCACTTGATGATGCCAAAAACTCTATAAGAGGGGAGAAGACAGCTTGAAGATTCCTCTTTCCTTTTCCTGTTGGTGCGGGAGCAGTGGCAAGCGTGAGTCTGGGCCAGCCCTTGCTCTCGGGCTGAGCCCAGATGTTGGTAACTATGAATTGTATTGAGTCTGTCTCTTGATATTTGTAATTTCTTTGTATTTTGTTTTGAAGTTCGGGGTACTGGTTCATTTCCCCCAAACTAAATGAAAGTTCTGAACCTCAGGGTGCTGGCTTTTTCCCCTGAAGTAAGTGAATGAATCTGTATTTGGTCTGTCTCTTGATGCTTGTCTGTATGCTCCCCTGAACTAACTGAATGCTAACTGAATGCTGGCGTTTTTCCCCTGAACTAAATGAATGCTGTCTGTATGCTAACTGAATGCTGGATTAAAGTAAGCTGGTCAACCCCTTCACTGTACTTTCCTTCTTTAAGCAGATAAAAAGAACCTGTGCTTTCCCGGTGTGCCAGCAGCCTCCTGGGTGCTGGCTGTGGGGGGATCTTATGCCCCCACAGGAGCTGCTAGCCGGATTATTAAAACACCACCCCTTAACCACTCCCTAATCCCACCCCAAAGCACCTAATTGACATGTTTCACTCCTAAATCTCTAGTAGAACCCCTTCCTTCACCACTCTAAGGTTACAGGTTCCCTGAGAACTTTTGCCTGCTGTAAGTATAATAAATCTCTGCCACCTTGACTTAAAAAAACAAAAACAAAATAAAATAAAAGATACTGGACAATTATGTGTAGTAGCATTTCATAAATTAGAGCAAAGCTGTGGAGAGTAAAATCAGTTTAAAGAAAGCTCACCAAGAGATCCAAAAGCAAAAATAATTCCAAGGATATATTAAGATTGAAAATGGAAGGAAGGCAACAAAAATAAAAATGGACAAAATCTGCTAAGATTACTATAACAAATTATTTTCCTCATTGAAAACAGTAGAACCACCACACTTGAACCCTAACATCAAAGTCCTGAATATGCTGAGAGAGGAGGTAGAAATCATAATTATAAGCTGAATTGGGCCAAGTATATAGAGAGATTTATGTCTGAGATGACACAATTGTGAGGGCACGAGAGATTTGTTTAAATCAAGGAGAGAAAGAACAAAAAAATGGTGAAAACCTCAGACCTTATTAATACCAAAAAAAGCCACCAAGAAGATATCAATAGTTATCACCTATAGGCACTTAGCTCAATGCCTGGCCCTTAATAAATGTTCATTGAATTGAGTTGAATTATTGATAGACCTGAGTTCAAATGCAGCTTCAGACACTTGCTAGATGTATGACCTTAGGCAGTTTCTTATCTCTGTTTGCACCAATTTTCTCAATAATAAAATGGGGATAATAATAGCATCTATCTTCCAAGGTTGTTGTAATGATTAAATAAGATAATATTTGTGAAGTGCTTAGCATCATTCCTGGCACACTCTAAGTGCTACATAAATGATATTAATAGTTATTAATATTATTATCTATGTAAGGTCTATAGGAAAGTAATTTATATCTTAAGCATCTTGATGAAGGTATGACTAGAGAACATGCGAACTTTTGCAAGCTATATGTGAAACTTCATGTATATTATGTGTTGTATAATTTTATTGTATAATAATGTGGTCGATATAGCTTTACCTTTTTGTAATAATTTGAAAAATACAAGAAACCACTCTTGTTATAGATTTTGAGAAACTATTTGGCTTGGTGGAATAAAACATCCCCTCAAATGCCCTTTTCCAATAAAAAATATTTCTTACCTATACATTAAAATCACTCAACATTCTTGGAAAAATAGAAATAGCTTTATTCAATGAGACAGGCATAAAACAGGGAGATATATGCTTATCCAAAGTGTTTACCATAGAGATGAAAAAGATCCAACACAGATTTCAAGCTGAAAAGGAATTCTTTAAAGATGGTGAGTTTCTCCACATGTTTGTCTTTATTGATGACATTGTGCTAGATGTATCAAGTCCTGTAAAACCACAAAGCCTCCTGGAATAGATCTCTAACCATTCAAAAGGGTTTATCCTGATAATCCACACAGGAAAGACCAAGTGGATAAAGAATGTCTAGTGCAGGGCTAGGGAACCTGCAGGTTTGAGGCCACATGTGGCCTTGTAAAACTTGGACTTAGTCAAAAGGCCATACCCAAGGATCTAGAAGGCCACATGTGACCTTGAGGCCACAGATTCCCCACCCCTGGTCTAGTGCCTATACCACAACATGTATTTGAATAGACAACCTATAGAGTTTGTCCATCAATATGTATAACTGGGACATAGGATATGAGTAAACAGTGAGTTGGGCCGAAAATTGAAATGGAAGAAAAGAGCTGATCAGGAAATTGCAAATACCCTTAAATTAACCCCAGGCTTCAACAGAGACCCATCTTTCTACCACCAGGTTTCTAACAATGTTAATGAGATGTGGAATATGACAGTCTTCAAAGAATTAAAAATGAGTATCACACAAAGAACAATGGAGAGACTTTCTGGTATGATGAGCCTGCAACATATAACCAATGAGGAGCACTGAAGATGAGGAATAAAAGAAGTCATCAAGAAATGTATGGTAAGAAAAGATGAGACAGGTCACTGATGAAGGTGAAGGGTAACAGGGACCATGGGCACCCTTACAATGTCAGGAGAAATCAAGGAAAGCCTTCAGTCTCTTAGATGGTGAACTTATGGTGGACATAGACAAGAGTCACACAGTATGGGTAGGCATGGCTGGGTTGTGATCTGCATCTTTGGAAAGAACTTCAAAAATGAATGAGACCACAGATCCATTTGAAAATTATATCTTCATTACCTATCGCAGTGCCTGATGGATAGTAGGTGCTTGTTAATTGATTTATTGCCCCCTCCTTGAAATCCAGATTAACCACTGTTTGAAGTTCGCAGCTGCTCTTTATGCTTAGATGTTTACTGGTACCGTTTTTTTTCTAGTTGTTAGTATCTGTTACTGTGCCTGACTTTTTAAAATTTATTTTTTGTTTTTCGTTTACAACACTCAGTTCCACAATTTTTGAGTTCCAAATTTTCTATCCCTCCATCTCCCTCCCCCACAAGACAGCATGTAATCCAATATGGGTTCTACATATACCTTCACATTAAACTTATTTACATAATAGTCAAGTTGTAAAGAAGAATTATAACCAATGGAATGAATCATGAGAAAGAAGAAACAAAACCAAAAAAGAAAGAAAAAAGAAGAGAGTGAATAGTTTGCCTCAATCTGCAGTCAGACGCTGTAATTCTCTCTCTGGATGTGCATAGTTTTTTCCATCATGAGTGTTTTGGAGCTGTCTTTGAATCTTGCATTGATGAGAAGAGCCAAGTCTATCAAAGTTAGTCCTTACAGATTCCGTGTGTCTGTAATCGTGTATAATGTTCTCCTGGTTCTGCTCCCCTCACTCAGCATTTGTTCATATAAGTCTTTCCAGGTTATAATGAAGTCTTTCTGCTCCTCATTTCTTATAGCACAATAGTATTCCATTACATTCATATAGCACAATTTGTTTAGCCATTCCCCAATTGATGGGTGTCCCCTTGATTTTCAATTCTTTGCTGCCACAAAAAGAGCAGCTATAAATATTTTTGTACATACTGGTCCATTTCCCATTTGTGTGATGTCTTTGGGATACAGCCCTAGAAGTGGTATTGCTGAGTCAAATGGTATGCACATTTTTATAGCCCTTTGGCATAGTTCCAAATTGCTCTCCAGAATGGATGGATCAGTTTACACCTCCACCAACAATGTAACAATGTTCCAATTTTCCCACATCCTCTCCAGCATTTATGATTTTCCTGTTTCGTCATGTTAGCCAATCTCACAGGAGAGATGTGGTATCTAAGAGTTGTTCTGATTTGCATTTCTCTAATCAATAGTGATTTAGAGCATTTTTATATGACTATAGATATGTTTAATTTCTTTCTCTGAAAACTACCTGTTCTTATCCTTTGACCATTTCTCAATTGGGGAATGACTTGTATTCCTATAAATTTGACTCAGTTCCCTGTATGTTTTAGATATGAGACCTTTATCAGAGACACTGGTTGTAAAAATTCTTTCCCAACTTTCTGCTTCCCTCCTAAACTGGTACCATTTTAAATTAGATTGCCAAAGCAATGCTCCAAAGGGGAATTATTCCCTGGCCAATAGTTAAGGTGACCAGTTCATTTCAGTGGAAAGAATAATGGATCTTGAGAGAAATAGGTTTAGATTCTACCTCATACATTTACAAGACATGAAACCATGGGCAAGTCACTTAGTTTCTATGAAACTTAATTTATACATCTGTACAATGAGGATAATGTCTATAATACCAATTTCACAGCACTGTTATGATGGTCAAATGTATATAAAAACCTTAAAGCACGGTATTCAAATAAAGTACACTTTTTATTCCAGTAATAGTACTTTTTTAGCTCTGAAATCAAGTGAAGGGCTGACTTTTTACCATTTGAATAAGAAGGGAGACCAGGAGTTTGGACCAGGACAGGAAGGTGGTAGGACAGGATAGGAGGACTCTGGGACCCAGACTTCCTTTTTCTCCTCCTCCCAACACTAAGAAGGAGGACCTTAATAAAAGTAGATTTTTGTAGGGGAAAAATGATGAACCATAGGATGAATTAAAAAATTCTAGAAAGCCCAGAAATCAATCTCTTCAATGACGAAAGTAATTTAAACCTCCTTAATTGAATGAGCTTGAATTTCTCCTGGGGCCTAGCTTCATTTTGATTTTATCAGGGTTAATCTCCACATCTTTCTGGCATGAAATCTACAGTGCCCATGTTGGGTTTCAAAGTCTAACAAGTAATCACTAAGGCTGTGAGGAGTGGTTATTTTCCTAGTTTTGTCAAATTACTAGTTCACATGCTCAAGAAACTTGAGTAGTATTAACCGCACACAACAGAATTAATAAATGATTATGTAGGGGAAACACTGGTCTTAACAGTGTCCACAACAGTGGCAGTGAGCACACCAAGAGGAAGGCATGCACCCATCTGCTGTTAAATCCTAGCATTGAAAGCTGCTGTTTTTATTGTCACGAAAATAGATTGACTGAGGCTAATTAATACAATTTTCTGTGGTGAGTAATGGGTGTTTATCTTTTCTTCCTCTTTCTCCCATTTGAGTAACTAGTGAAAATAAAATATGTCTGCCTCCAAGGGACATGCATGCGGATGGGTGGGGCTGGTAACCCAGATTTGTTGAACAAGCCCAGAAACTGCTTTCAAGGAAATAATGGCATCATTCAGAAGAAAAAATAAGAATTTGTAAGATTTTGTGGGGGGCACCTATCTGGTCCCTTGATGGTGTGAGATTGGAGGGTTACTGGCCTTTGCAGAGAAAACTGGGAGACTAGGGCTGTGCTACTGAACCATGAAGAAAGGCAGGAGAAAGGGGAAGGAGGGAGAAATGCCATCAGGTATCCCCTTCTGGCCCACCCCCCCCACCCTTCCAATCACAAACACAACTATCAGGTAGCAGCAAGCCCTGACAAGATCTGTAAAGAAGGCTTCTGCCAAAGGAATCTATGAGACTGCAAATGACTCTGGGGTCCTACATACATGAACAGTTGATTGCTCATTCCAGTATTTCTATTTCATTTTGCTATTTTAAATAAAAATTTCCTCTGTGGTATTGTAACCTTCATACTTAAAAGCGAGATAACAGCCTGAGTGCACTATGGGCTACTATGCACACTGGTTTTGTGGATGAGGGTGAAAAGTCAAGAGATTGGGAAAATCTCCCAATGTATACCTGGAACCAAAGGAGTCTGACACTAGAGTGACATTTCTATCACCTCACAAAAGAAGGATCTTCACTGGAAACAACAAAACCATGGTGTGGGATTTTCTGCTTCCCTCCTAAACTACAAGCCATAGTTAACCCTGACAGCAGTACACACTTTTTTTTTTCTTTCACAACCTAATGTTGTTCTTTGCTGTGACACTCTAATCATGACATATGATTAGAGAGTTGAGTCTCCCACTTGTGTTAGTGATTACAGGTGTAACTTCCTTATAATTCCCGACACACTTAGCAACATTCCAGGCACATCCTGAACCACTGGTTCAGAGATGGGCCTTGATGTAGGAATAGAAATCATGGGATCATCAGATCCTAGATTTAGACCTGGAGAGGGTTTTAGGAGCAATTGAATCCAATCTCTCATTTTGAAGATAAGGAAATGGAGGCACAGAGAGAGGTTAATTGACTTGTCTAGCGCACAAAGTGGGATTTGAAAACAAGTCTACCTACTGCCAAGTCCAGGGTCTTTATCTGCTGTTCCATGCTGCCAATTGGATTTTTGTTACAGAGTGCAAGTTGCTATTTTTAATAACGCTTTGCAAGGATTATCTGATTTTATTGGACAAAGGATTTTGTTTGTTTGGGTCTGTAATTTCACTAATGCAAGGATCTCCCTGGTGTGGAAACTCCCTCCCAATGCAGATTGGTAACTCATCATTGCCCAGGAACACTAAGAACTGAAGGGATTTGCCCATTATCCCACATCTACTATGTATAAGAGGCAAGATTTGAACCCATATCTTTCTGACTCCAGGACCAACCCTTTACATACTCTGTAGAATACTACCTCTCTGAGAAAAGGAAGAGTAAAAATAAATTCTATATATGATGCTCATGAAAGGAAAACTGTTTTTCCTCATTTTCTTCATTGACTTATAAAACCCTCACTCTATAAATCAATGTGAATTCCCTACCATATTCTCTAGTATTGGTATTGATAAGGTTGGAATGCCTAAATAGGTATCACATGGAGGGAAAAAAAGGCAAAATGAAGAAAGTACTGGTATTACAAAAAATCAACTTTGGAAAATCATCCATTTGATAATTGAGAATTAGCTTTGAAAAATTAGAATTTGAATGCAAGTACAGTCATGTTAAATCACAAATTCTCCTCATTCTTTTACTTTGAAAGTAGTTGTTCTTACTGGCCCCATTTTGTGGATTGAGAAAACTATGAAGAGCATAAATATGACTTGATTTGACTAGGATCATAAAAATCACTGCCAAAACAGTTATACCACCTTGAATCCCAAAGCCAAATAACATAAAGTTGCTGTATTTATATAGATAACATCAATCTCTGAGAGCCACAGGGAACATCAAATCCTTTAGGGATCATGATTTCTCTTTGAGGGAGATAATGTCAGATCACAAAGAAATGGATTGATTTATTGATAAATAAATCTTTTGAGCTTTTAACAACTCTTTAGTGAAGTTTTTCTAACTTCTAAGTTCATTGATGTCTTCTTGATAAGTGGTCCCAAAAGTGGAGGCTGACTATAGTCTGCCTCAAGGAGACCATGGGTGTCTGATCAACTACTTGGGGTGGAAAGACAGTCCTAAAAGTCAATTGCTGGCCTTCTCTCCATCAGAAACATACCTACCATTATCCACCAACACTCCTCTACTCCACCCCCCGTCCTCTACTGTGCAAAGAAGCTCCCAGTCTGCCTTCTTCTGAGTATTGTATCATTAGCGTAGTGACTGGTGAGTTAAAACCCCACCTTCTCTTTAGTCATTTGAATGGCACAGAGTCATCCAGGAAAGGCTAGACTTCTCACTCTTTTTCACCCCAGATATCCAATTAGTAGTCAAATCTTGACATTTCCACCTCGATATCTCTTGAATCTATCCCATTCTCTCTACTTACATAACTATAACTCTCATCACACTAGGTTCTCATCTTCTCCCTTAGACTATCATTGGAATAACTGCCTAACTAGTCTCACTACTTCATGATCTCTGCCCTCCTGAGGACATCCTGCATAAAACTGCCAAAGGGATTTTCCTAAAATGTAGTTCTGGCAGTGTCATGCCCCTACTCAATAAACTCCAGTGGTTCCCTACTGACTTTAGGATCAAATGGTATTTCATCTTTATTTCATCCTTTTTTAATTTCCATTTTGTGTAGATTTCATTGTTATATATATATATATATATATGCATATATATGTGTGTGTATATTATATAGCATGTAATTTTATACATATATCATTCTGATACATTTATATAATTTATAAATAAATACACATAAAACATTTTTACTAATGGAGTAAGGATTAAAAAATTTGGAGACCACTGTTCTAGACTGTATTTAATCTTGCAAATTATTACAAGTGTTCATCAATTTCTCAAAATGCTGAGCAAGTTCCAAGTCTATCAGCAAAATTTTATTAAACAGCACAAGACATGAGGCAGGGTTTGGGGGTGAGAAAGAGAATGAATAATAGGGAGTTTTGTGTGTTTTCTAAGTCTTTCTTAATTTGTTTTTCCCATGGTCCTTCCTATCTCACCTCCATCCTTGGTTCTGGTGATGCTTTAGATTAGAGTTATAACGGGAGACCAAGGTTTTGTCCCTTAGTAACAATAAGCATTCAGTCACTCAATAAACATTTATTAAGCAGCTACTATGTTCCAGACACTGTGCTAAATATTGTGAATACAAAGAAAGGCAAAAGACAACTCCTGTTCTGAAGGAGCTTATAGTCTAGTGGAAATAACCTAAAAACCACTATATATAAAGAAAATATATAATTTAACCGGATGCCAAAATTTATAGGACTTATATTTCAGCAGCCTCAGTGAAAACTAAGCTTAGCATCCAGTTAGCAAGGATAATTAGTTAATATAAGGAATTATCAGGTACCACTTTCTTGTTCTGTGGTTGTTGTACCTCATGTGAGCCCCTCTCCCAGAAGAATAGCATCACTGTGTCCCAGAATCTCTTCCCAGGGCTAATGTGTCAGGGTTTCTGTCTCTCCACGTGCTTAACAGAGTCAGTCTTATAAGGGAACATTGTGGGCAGCTTCCCCTGGCAGCATCATTTGAAGCTGGCTCTAGGCATGAAAAAATCTAGTTATGGCTATATTATATAGAAAATGATGGAATTGTCTGAGAATCCTTATTGAAGGTTCAAGTTGCAACAGAAGTGATAGTGAACATATGAATTCTCATGTTGAATTAGAATTTATTACAGGACTCTGGATACAACTGCCTACCTTACCTAGGAATTATTTAGAATCAACAGGGAAATACAAATATTTTATTGACAATAAAGAATGACTAGAAGAAGTGACTATGGAACACTTTAGAATGATTGATGCTAAATGATATTACCATATTATTCTGAATATGGGCTGCACTCCCCTACTTCCAGCCCCACCCCAAGGCTGACACTTACAAAATCTGAGCAATGAGCTTAGTACCAGAGGTACTAAGCACAGTGCCTGGCATATAATAAGTGCTAGATAAATGCCTTTCCCCTTCCTCCTCCCCTACTATCAAGTAGGAAGAATAAAAAAATGCACACAAGTAACAATAGTGAAAGTTAGACTGTAATATATAGATAGGAAAGTTGAGAGTCCTAGAAGACAGTTGAGGAAGACAGGATCATTTCCACCTGGAGGAATTGGGGAAGACTTCATGGACAGAGTAGTACTTAATTCAGTGAGTATTTAACATTGAAGTGTGGTATAATGGAAAGTACCATGTCTTTGGAGTCAGAGATAATGGATTCTGAACCTGCCTCTGACTCCTACTACCTGTGTAACACTGGCTAATTACTTTACCGCCCTAGGTTTCTTCATCTATGATCCTGTGTGCAAAGAACTGCTCATACAAAGACAACATTGAAAAACAATTCTTGCTTTCAAGGGGCTTCCATTCTATTGAAGGTCACATGAGGGGAGTTAAAGGAAATTTCAACACGTAGACAGGTTAGTACAGTGTAGGGGACACTGGGCACAGATGCATGAAGGTAGAAGAGGTCAGAACAGTCAGTAAATGATGAATGTTTTAATTTGGCTGGAGTGTAGTATGCTCTAGGTCGATAGTATGAAAGAAGATTGAAAAGAGAACTTGGAGTCAGCTTGCTTTAAGACGTGAATGCCAAGCCAAGTAATTTCCATCTTATGCTATGAGGCAAGCATGGATGGAACAATATCTACTATCCTTCTGATCCAAGACACCCTTCTGACCAGGTGCATTTCCATATGAAAATTAGGAAAATAGGCTGTGCCTGTCTGAAGCAATATTGTATCTTTGCCAAGTATCCTTTCCATATTATTATAAAGGCATGAACTTTTAAATTGTTGGATGGTCATTTCCTTCTAATCCCAAGGCTGGCTCATCAAATGGGCCTGAGTCAGGCCTGGTCAACAACAGGAATATAGCGTATAAAAGAAACCAATGTTGAGAGAAAACTGGTTTCGTGTCATTTGAAACCATACTTAATTCTTTTACCCTCTGGCTCAAAATCTCCAAGAAAAGTGTATGACAGAACTCTTTACTTTTCCGTGGAGTTTAATGGGGCTGTTTAATCTGAACAATGGCAAAGCAGACACCGTCCTCGTGACAGGTCCAAAGTTCTTTCAACTTGCTTAAACACATCATCCATTTGTCCCTTGTTTAAACAATTCTATGTCAAGTTATTACATAGCTTGACTGTCTCCTGTAACTGAACTTCAGGCTAGTAAATTTAATTGGGACAATTCACTCCTTGCTCAAAGAAGGAAAAATACACAAAGAAAAAAAAAGAGGTGATGAAAACCCAGAGAAACCATATACTGGGTATTTGTGTGTGTGTGTGTGTGTGTGTACATATATATATATATATATATACACATATATACACATATATACGCACACATACACACCTATAAACTAGAAAGGTAGTAGGATAGGTTATGAAGGGCTTTAAAAGCCAGAGGATTTTATATTTGAACATGGAAGTGATAGGGAGCTACTAGAGTATGTATGTATATGTATATAGGCACATGTATGTGTATATGTGCATGTATATATGCATGCACATACATGTTACATGTATATACATATACACATGCATGCGTATATCCTAGTACATTATACGGATATCCCTGGTGATATACTATGGATCATTGAACTTATTGATGTAACTACTCCCTCAAACAGGGCAGATTGCAACAGACCCATGGCTTCCCAGCCTATGCGACTATGAGGATCCATGGTCTCCATAAATTCCTCATGAGGGGGTCCACCTAATGTGAAAGGGGACTTGTGTTATGAACATGTGATATATACATAAATGCATAAAATTAGATATGAGCACATGCACACACATGATCCAACCTGTACAACTTTGATGCTACCTGTATATTTTCAGGGAAGCACAGACTTTGACTGAGAAGATGGATTCATGCTCATCTGTTTATTCTCACTTAATTGGTTCCCATGGTGACCAAAAGCAGACATTCGGGTCACATTTAAGAGTGTTAACAGTCGTCAGAGACTACGGTTATCCTCTGGGCAGCCTGGGCCAGCTGGTTTGGGTATTTAAACAGCAGCCCTGGCCTCACTGGCGTCGTGCTCTGAGATAACCAGTTCAAATTGCTAACGATGTCTTAACTGTGCAAGTCACATCTCCGGGTCTCAGTTTCCTTATCCTTCCAGGAAGCTGGACTAGATCTTGCCTTTGACACATACCATCTGTGACCTTGGGAAAGTCATTTAAGGTTTCCTGGGCTTCAGTTCTCTCATCCATAAAATGGTGGGAGTGGACAGCACGGTATCTGAAGTCCCTTTCAGTTCCTAATCTGTGATCCTATGAGGCTAGGAGCTTTAATGTTCCTACCTGTTCCAAAGCTATCATCCTTTGAATAGCAACTTGTATGTACACAAATATAGTATTTGAATAATAAAATGGCGAATTTGAGAGATGGTAGGCCTTAGACGATAGAGAGCTGAACTTAGGAACAGGAATGTCTGAGTTCACATTCTACCAGCAACACATACTCTCTGCATGACCCTGTCAGGTCTTTCAACATCTCAGCAAATCAAGTAACTCTGTTGTTATTCAGTCGTTTCAGTCGTGTCTGACTCTTCATGACCCCATTTGAGGCTTTCTTGGCAAAAAATACTGGAGCAATTTGCCATTCATTATCCAGCTCATTTTACAGATGAGGAAACTGAGGAAAGCAGGGTTAAGTGACTTGCCCAGGGTCACATAGTTTCTAAGTGTCTGAGGCTAGATTTGAACTCAGGTCTTCCTGACTTCAGGCCTGGCACTGTCCACTGTACCACCTAGCTGCCTCACCACAACTCTCTAGGACTTATCTATTAAATCATATTATAGCCAGGTTGCCAATGAAATCACACACATATCCTTTCATACCCAGTAACTGCCAATGCTGAGTTTCTAGAGCTATACAGAAGAAAAAAAGAAATCTAATCTTCTTTTACACATTGAGGGGAAAGGGGCATGACTCGAAAGCTAACGTGTCTGCTCTAATGCCATTCAAGATACAATGATAATGCTGCATTTTCTCCTCACCTCTGCCTCATTGAATCTCTCACTTTCTCAAATATGTAGTTCGGGCAACACTTTCTACATGAAGCCTTTCCCAATTAACTCCCCATTCCACTGCCATCTCTTAACTACCTTGAAATTATTCTGTATAGTCATACACATTTTGTTTATCAGGATAGAATTTAAACTACTTGAGGGAAGGTATAATTTGATTTTTGTCCTTGTACCCCCAGTGCCCAGCCCTAGTACTTAACTGGTCCTTAATAAATGCCTGTTGATTGACTATCTGAAGTCCTGAAGCCAAAACTTCTCAACATTAACCTATTAACCTTAAAACTTTTCTCAAGCTTGGATTAGTATGCATTTTAGTAGTTTGAGGGGAGGAGGGAGGCAGGAGGGATGCAGGTGTGGCCCATGAATGAATAGCTGGCCCTACTGTACCCTTTATATCTACTCCATCATCTGAAGTAAAGACAGAGTTGATGGTAACAGGGTCCTAACTCTAGTACACTGACATAGAGGGTATGTGGTATCTGCTCACAGACCGGGGCAGCCAGCCAGACAAGGATCCAGTCCAACTCTTAAGTGCCCTAATATAAAACTGAACCAAGGTGGGATTTAGTATATTTATCCCAACATAAACATACCTCTAAGTTTAAGAGACAACATAACTGCTTTCATGCCACATATTGCATTAGTAGCCAAACATATTTCCCTTCTCTCTTGATATGTCAGATACCTTTCTCCAATATCTCCTCCTTCACCCCAGTTCCCCATGGACTTAATTATTGTGTCTACAATGGTGATTTTCAAGTCTATTTATCCAGCCCTAACCTCTCTGCTGAGCTCTGGTCTAGTATTTCCAATTGCCTATTGGCCATTTTAAACTGGATATCTCATCGACATAATTAACATATCCAAGACTGAACTTATCTTTCCCCCAAAGTCTCTGTCCCGCTCCTAATTTTCAATTTGTTGTTAATGGAGCCACCATCCTACCAGTCACCCAGGTTCACAACCTAGGATTCATCCAGGATCTTTTTTGCCCATTCTACCTTCATTAACATCCCTTGTATACCGACTTTTCCCTTCTTGACATGATGCAGGTGATCTCATTGCTGGACTATGACAATAGCCTGCTAGTTGGTCTCCCTGTACCAAGTCTCCAAGGCATTCTCCACTCAGCAGTCAGATTGAACTTTGTAGAATGTAGATCTGACTATGTTATCTCTCCTGTTTAATAAACTCTAGTATCTCCTTATCACTTCTAGGATCAAATATAAAATCCTCCGTTTGGCTTTTAAAGCCCTTCATATCCTGTCCACCCTCTCCCATCTTTCTAGTCTTCTTATGCCGTACTCTGCCCCCTCCCACCCCATCCAACAGTATACTTTGTACTTCAATGAAATTGACTCTCTCTCTCCCTCTCTCCCCCTGCCTCTCTCTCTCTCTCCCCCTCTCCCCCCTGTATCTGTCTCTATGTCTCTGTCTCTCTCTGTCTCTGTCTCTCTCTCTCTCTCTCTCTCTCTCTCTCTGTATCTCTCTCTCTCTCTCTCTCTCTCTCTCTCTCTCTCTCTCTCTCTCTCTCTCTCTCTCTCTCCCTCTCTCTCCCTCTCCCTCTCTCTCTCTCTCTCTGACATACACACACATACACACAACATTAAGTCTCCTGACTCAGGCACATGTTCCCTAACTGTCCTCTGTGCTTGGAATTCTTTCCCTCCTCATTTCCATCTCCTGCCCTTTACTGGCTTCCTTTATGTCCCAGATAAACTCACACCTTCTATAGTAAGCCTTTCCTGATCATCCTTAATACAAGTGCCTTACTTCTCTTGATTATCCCCAATTGATCCTGTATCTATCTTGTTTCTATGTAGTTGTTTGCATGTTGTCTTCCCCATTAGACTGTGAGTTCCTTGAGGACAGAGGGAATAGTTTTGGTTTTTCTTTGTATTCCTAGCACATAGTAAGTGCTTAATAAATCCTTGTTGACTGACTGGGATAGTTTGGAAAGGATTGGGGTTTCATCCCAAAACAATTGTCTTAGGAGTTAAGATAAGCAAGAAGGTAGAAAAGTGATTTGAAGTCTCATGGTTATATGGCCAGTCTGGGAGGGGTCTATGGTAAGATCTATCCTTTGTTACTTCAAAGGACTTTAAGGAGGTCTAAGTTTCCCTACCTACTTCTTTGAACTTTTGTATTTTTTTTTTGCAAAGATACTGGAGTGGTTGCTATTTCCTTCTCCAGCCCATTCTACAAATGAGAAAAATGAGGCAAAAAGGACTATGTGACTTGCCTACAGTCCCATAGCTAGTAAGTATCTGAGGCCATATTTGAACTCAGGAAGATGAGTCTTCCTAACTCCAGGCCTGGCACTCTATCCAATGCACCACCTTAGGTTGGTACCTTTAAAAAATAGGTTGGTACCTTCAAAGAAAAATCATACAATAATTCGAAATGCAATCAAGCAGTCCTAGTAAGAATTTAGCAGACTGACAGACTGTCTCTCCCTTTCATTTCCTTTTTGTTTGGTTTTCATTAAAGTATGCTTGTAGGAGGAACATTGAGTATACAAACTGCAAGGAGCTGTTTGTGATTTTTTAGCCTAGCCATGAAGGCAGCAATGGAAAGAGGGAAAAGGGTGTCACTACTGAACATTTTGTTGGCCAAATAATATTTGAAAATTGTTGGCAAATCTATCCACTGTTCCATTTGCTGAAGAATTCTTAAGCAACATTTTCGGAATGACTTTGGTGGAAAGGCTTTGGCCCTATGGATTCAGGGCTACTAAAGCATTGTAGGTTTGATGCCTGCATCACAGACCCCATGAAATCCTAGGGTTTCATAGACCTCAGTCCTATATTTTTAGAGATGGAAGGGACCTTGGAGATGTATAGACCAATTCCTTTGTTTCACAGATGCAGGATTCAACCATGAAATAACTTTTAACAATAGCATGAAATGACAGAATTCAAACCTGTACTCATCATTTCCCTCAAAAATTCAACTTTTCTCGATGCTTCCTTACTGCCGATACCACTGTTCTCCCAGCTGCCCGAATCTGAAACCCTAACATCTTTGATTATTCGCTTTCCTTCACCCCTATCCATATCTAATTGTTTGCCAGGTCTTGTTGATTTCATCTCCATGACATCTCTCATATCCATCCCATAATCACTCACTTAGACAGTAACACATTTTAGCCCTTTCAGCACATCACACTGTTGTAATAGCATCCTAACTGAATTTGATTTTCTAGTTTCTCCCCTTTCCAGTCCACCCTTCATGAAGCTGTCAAAATAAGATATGAGTTTGACTTTGTCATTCCCCTGCTGTAAATCTTAACTGATTCATTATTTCTTCCAGAATAAAATATAAACTAATTCTAGCATTTTAGAACCTACATGAAACTATTCCAAACTACGCTTCTAGACTTATTTTACTCTATTCCCTTTCATTTACACTACAGGGCAGTCAAGGGATACTATCAAGTTCTCCCTAAATTAATCAGGCTGCTTTCTGACTATATATATCCTTATAGTCCATTCTTGATGCTTGAAATGCATACTCATCATAAAATTGGAAATGAAAAGGGCCATAGAGATAATCTAATCCAATCTCCCTCATTTTACAAATGAGGAAACTCCAAGAGTCATGCAGACAACTAATTGAAACATCTAAGAACTCAAGTCCTGTGACTCTTCCACTATTTACAGTGCTCTTACTGTCTCACCATGTTGCCTGTCTTATTCATCCCCAATCTTCAGAATCATCCTCCTTCAGATTTGCCTTATGTAGTACATCTTCCACGAACCCTCCCCTGATCCTCAGCCTCCTTCCTCCCAGGCGAAAGGGCTCTTTTCTTCAAACTGGATTGCCAAAGATATCTCAAACTCAATGAGCTACAAATGGAAGTCATCTTTCTCCCAAAAAACTCATCCTTCTACCAACATCAATCTGTTCAGGGTACCACCATTCCTCTATTCTCCCACGTTCATATCCTGGATATTATCCTCAATTTCTCATTCTACTTCACCGTACATTTTCAATAATTTGACAAAATTTATTGTTTCTACCTTGACAACACCTCATGTTTGTGGCCCATTCTGTCTACTCATGGTCACTCTCTTGTTTCAGGCCCTTATTGCCTCTTACCTAGACTACCACAATGGCCTCCTGTTTGGCCTCACACATCTTTCCTCTCTCCAGTCTAGCCTCTACGTATAGTTGCCACAATTATTTTTCTTAAGTTCAAATCTGACCATGTCATTCAATTGCTCAAAAAATGCCAACGACTTTCTGTTGCCTTTAAGATAAAACATATTTATCTGTTTGGCTTTTAAAGCCCTCCAAAATGTCCCCCACCCCAACTTATCTTTCCAATACCTTTAGACAATACTCTCTTTCTTGCATTCTATGGTCCAAACAAGCTGGATTTCTATCTATTCTTCAAACCCATTACTCCGCTCCCATTTCCATGCCTTTGAGGTACCCATCCTCTGTGCTTGAAATTCAAGTCCCTTCTGTCTGTAAAAACCTCTGCATCCTAAAAAGACACAGATCAAACTTCTTCTATATGAATCCTTTCCTGAAAAAACTCTGTATTTAACTACCTGGTATGTATTTTGTACTTATTCTGCAAATGCATATATATGTATATATATGCATATATATACATACATATCTGTACATACATATACATATATATATATATATATATATATATATATATATATATATAGTGTGTGTGTGTGTGTGTGTGTATGATGCAGCTACAGAACTACAGCTGCAGTTTCTTCCAGCCCCAAGCCCACCTGGTGGGAGAAATTAAGTGGCAAGATCTGAGCAGGAGTGCAGAGCCAGCTTAGATCTGAGTCCTGTCCGGGTTGGCGGTTCTTGGGGGAGGAGTAGCACTGGAGGGGCAGAGCTTGCTGTGTAGCTCTGAAAACAACAGCACAGCCCCTCAAGCTTGGGACAAAATACTCTATACTCTACAAGCAGTCATACCCCCAAGAAAAACTCAAGGGTCAAGTAAGTTGACTGGGAACATGGCCAGGCAACGAAAACGGACTCAGATTCAGACTCAGACTTTGGAATCTTTCTTTGGTGATAAAGAAGACCAAAACATACAGCCAGAAGAAGTCAACAAAGTCAAAGAGCCTACAACAAAAGCCTCCAAGAAAAACATGAACTTGTCTCAGGCCATGGAAGAGCTCAAAAAAAGATTTGGAAAAGCAAGTTAGAGAAGTAGAGGAAAAATTGGGAAGAGAAATGAGAAGGATGCGAGAAAACCATGAAAACAAGTCAAGGACTTGCTAAAGGAAACCAAAAAAATACTGAATAAATAACACCTTAAAAATAGACTAACTCAAATGGCAAAAGAGCTCCAAAAAGCCCATGAGGAGAAGACTGCCTTGAAAGGCAGAATTAGCCAAATGGAAAAGGAGGTCCAAAAGACCACTGAAGAAAACAGTACCTTAAAAATTAGATTGGAGCAAGTGGAAGCTAGTGACTTGATGAGAAATCAAGATATTATAAAACAGAACCGAAGGAATGAAAAAGTGGAAGACAATGTGAAATATCTCATTGGAAAAACCACTGACCTGGAAAATAGATCCAGGAGAGATCATTTAAAAATTATTGGACTACTGAAAGCCATAATCAAAAAAAGAGCCTAGACATCACCTTTCAAGAAATTATCAAGGAGAACTGCCCTGATATTCTAGAGCCAGAGGGTAAAATAGAAATTGAAAGAATCCACTGATTGCCTCCTGAAAAAGATCCCAAAAATAAAACTCCTAGGAATATTGTTGCCAAATTCCAGAGCTCCCAGATCAAGGAGAAAATACTGCGAGCAGCCAGAAAGAAACAATTTGAGTATTGTGGAAACACAATCAGAATAACTGAAGATCTAGCAGCTTCTACATTAAGAGATCGAAGGGCTTGGAATATGATATTCTGGAGGTCAATGGAGCTAGGATTAAAACCAAGAATCACCTACCCAGCAAAACTGAGTGCCATGCTCCAAGGCAAAATAATGGATTTTCAACAAAATAGAGGACTTTCAAGATTTCTCGGTTAAAAGACCAGAGCTGAATAGAAAATCTGACTTTCAAACACAAGAATCAAGAGAAGCATGAAAAAGTAAACAAGAAAGAGAAATCATAAGGGACTTACTAAAGTTGAACTGTTTTGTTTACATTCCTACATGGAAAGATGATGTATATAATTCATGGGACCTCAGTATTAGGGTAGCTGAAGGGAATATACATGTATGGAGAGACAGAGGGCACAGGGTGAGTTGAATATGAAGGGATGATATCTAAAAAAATAAAATCAAATTAAGGGATGAAATAGAAATATATTGAGAGAGGGAGAAAGGGAGAGATAGAATGGGGTAAATTATCTTGCATAAAAGTGGCAAGAAAAAGCAGTTCTGTAGGAAAGGAAGAGGGCGTAGGTGAGGGGGAATGAGTGAATCTTGCCCTCATTGGATTTGACCTAAGGAGGGAATAACTTACGCACTCAATTGGGTATCTTACCCCACTGGAAAGAAGGAGGAAGGGGATAAAAAAGGGGGGACAATAGAAGGGAGGGCAGATAGGGGGAGGAGGTAATCAAAAGCAAACACTTTCAAAAAGGGACAGGGTCAAGAGAGAAAACTGAGTAAAGGGGGATAAGATAGGAAGGAGCTAAATATAGTTAGTCTTTCACAACATGAGTATTGTGGAAGGGTTTTACATAATGATACACATGTGGCCTATGTGGAATTGCTTGCCTTCTTAGGCAGGGTGTGTGGGGAGAGAAGAGGGGAGAGAATCTGGAAGTCAAAGTTTTAAAAACAGATGTTGAAAAAAAAGTTTTTCTATGCAACTAGGAAATAAGACATACAGGCAATGGGGCATAGAAATCTATCTTGCCCTACAAGAAAGTAAGGGAAAAAGGGATGGGGGGAGTGGGGTGAGGGAAGGGAGGGCTGACTTGGGAATGGGGCAACCACAATATATGCCATTTTGGTTTGGGGGGGGAGGGTAGAAATGGGGAGAAAATATATAATTCAAACTCTTGTGAAAATCAATGCTGAAAACTAAAAATAATAAATAAATAAATAAATGAATGCTTAAAGGAAAAAAAAAAAGTAGACCCTTAATAAATGCTTATTGATTGATTGATTCTTCCTCAGACTTTCCTAGAGACAGAACTTCTCTTTTTTCTCTCTCATATTCTACCTGTGCAAATGTCATGTCTGCTTTGGTAGAATGTATGTTTTTTGAAGGCCCTGTCCCTTTTCTCTTTGTACCTCCCTAGCATCTAGTATAGCCCCTTATATCTTCTAAACACTTATTCATTTTTTAAAAAATTGAATGACTTGCCCAAGTTCACTATTATTGTAGGCATCGTCATGACCATCGCCATCATCATCCCCATAGTCTTCACCATCATCATCATGTCATCAGTAATGGCAAGAAACATTTATGAAATATGTTCTAAATGTGGAATACTGTGTTAGGTTCTGTGGGCACAAATAGCTATTAGTGTAATGCATACCATTAAGAGGAAGGTAAGGAGGAATGAAATAAGCATTTACTAAGCACCTCCTGGTTTCCAGGCATTGTGCTAAGCACTTTACAAATGTTATATCATTTGATGCTTACAACAACCCTGGATGGCGGAAACTATTATTATTCTGAGGCAGAGGTTAGTTTAAATGACTTGCCCAAGGTCACATGGCTAGGAATATATGAGGTTGGATTTGAATTCAGGTCTTCCTGACTCCATACCCAGGCTTCTGTCCACTGTACCACTTTCCTGCTTGAGGCTTATAATTTAGTTTGGTAGATGAGACAGATGCATAAAAAGATAAATAATTCAAGGCAGCATATTGTCTGTGCTTCAGAGCACTGAAGTTTTTCCATTGAAAGGTTAATAATAGCTCATTTTTACATAGTACTTTAACATTTATAAAGCTATTTCCTAGCAGTAAACATTGCAAGTTAGGCAGTACAGGGATAATTGTCCCTATTTTATGGACAAAGAAACTTGGAAGGTTAGCCCGGGGTCAGCTCCAGACTTGATTTCAAATCTTTGGATTCCATAGCTATCACTTATTTCTGCTGATCGTGCTTCACACATACAGATACACACACATTTGATAAGTTGTCATTGTTTTAGTTACAGATCAGAACAACGATTGTTGAAAGAATAAAGCCTTCATTTGCAATATCCATTCCTTGACTATTTCAAAGGGCAGTTTTAAAGCAACTTCTGAATGGTATTAAAGGAAATGATGGGATGGGAAACCCTTTGGCTTCAGAAAAAAACTATCATTTAAACAGAATTTGAAATAGTCAGCTCAGGACTGAGTAAGGTTGCTTTATGTCATTTATTGCTGTAGTCATTTAAGGACCCCTAACCCAAATGCTACAGGAGAGCTTAAATGAACCAACATTTGTGCTTTTCATCAGTACCTGCCCCACTCTCCAGGCCCCAACTCTAAAGAAAAGCATAGTAAAAGGGGGAAGACCCAATGTGGTGACTAAGAGCGTAGGATTTTGAGTTAGAAGCAGAGACATACTGGTAAATGTTTAACAGTAGGCCCTCTGGAAGAAAATGTCAAAACACTTTTAATTTGCATTATTAATATTTTCTTCATCACTTTCTCTAGACAATCAGCCAATCAATAAACCAAACTCCGATTGATAGCATTTGGCAAGTTCTGCAGTGTAAATGCTCATACTGAAAATTCAAAATTTAACAAATGGTTCAAAACCAGCAGGAACTGCCTCCAGCACACTAAAAGGGACCTAGAGACCCTCTTCTTTTCACAGTTTAGGAACCTTTCCAGACTAGAGGAGGGCAAATGAAAGTTCTATTTTACTGGGGGGAGTAAGTTGCTCAAAGACAGACCATACCATGCTGCTCTGCCTGTGAAATGAGCAGCTAAAATCCACAGGCTTGGTTCAGTGAAGGATCCTCAGGCCAGAAACCTGACCACTGTCCAGCCAAAGAACCACATCCAAGGTTCTTACAGTCAATGCCCAGGGGCGTAGTGTCCCAGTGCATTCCCACCCGGCTCAGATTTGAGACAGAGCGGTGTTAGCATCAACACAGAGCACCTTCAGTGGCTCCTGTTGGCAGCCATAGCACCCACTGGTTGTTTTTTCCATCTTTTTCATGTAACAGTCCCCTTCTTTTTATTGTTGGACATTTTCACTGCCAGTTTTTCCCCTGTAATGACATCTTGCTACTGGTTCTCAAGCAGCTTAGCTTGTGAAATTGAAAATGTCATGGGCAGGGACTATTTTTAACCAGGTGTCACTTTTTATGCCATGAGAAAGGGAAGCAGGGGCTTTAAACCAAATTTCCCTTTTGAGCCCACCCTGAACAGGTGCTTGATCTGCTAAAAGGAGTATTTTCACAGGGGATGATTTCATGCATATCTAAGGACAGATCTGGCCCATTGGCTCACAGAGCTCCAAACAATTAGTTTAATCATAGCTACAAATTGCTCAAATGATATCTTTGCCATATCCACATATATATGTATAGAGATGCATCCTTATGTTAACCTGTTCTGTATTTGTATTCACATGTTTATTTAAGCTGCCCCTCTGATTAAACAGCCACTCTTCTAGCAGAGGGTCTCTTTCTTTCACCATTTCCAACACTGCCCAGAATGCTGCTTTCCACAGAGAAGAAATACAAGAATTCATATTAATTGACTCATTTGGCAACACAGTGTAGAGGGAAGAACATTTGGCTTCAGAACCAAAGACACATGATCCGAAGACCTAGGTTTGAATCTCAACTCTACTATTTAGTTCTTTTGTGACCTTGGGCAAATCACTTCACCTGCTCCAGGCCCCATTTTCTTCCTTTTGTAAAGTAAGGAGGTTGGCCTACATGATCCCATAGTTTGAAGACAAAGTGAGCATTGTGGAGGGACAGTAGTTTTTGTTTTATATGACGTAACATCTGTCTCCTCTGGACTACTTTTGAATGAGGGAGGGCATCTTGAGAAATACTTTATCAGCATGGCCCAATTTCACCGGGAGGAGCAGTTTGTGAAATGTTATTGTCTCTAGTTGAACCTGGGGCATTTTTCATAACAGCCTGGGAAAGAGTCGGAACCAGATCCAGGGCAATGTTACAGTCATGGTAGGATTTAGAGGGCCACGAACTGGCATTTCAAGCATGGGAGGAACGTCACAAGCCCTGCACTGTAGGAGGTAAATAGTATAACCAACACTCAGCCAGTGAAGATTATGATAATCAGCTATACCTCCATGGTTCAGGGAAGCCAGAGGCAGCCATTTCCTCATGCCCCAGATCCACTTCATCTCTAATACAAAGGGTGCCTCTCACCCAGTTCTAGTCGGGTCTAGTCCAAGTAGAGGGCATGATGGTGGGAACGGTAAATGGCCCCCAATTTTAAACCCCTATACTGGGGTTTAAAGGCCAGATTTTAAGGCCAGATTGGGCCTTAGGTGCCTTTCACTTTCCAGGTCTTTGCCTTTCTAGGTCTTGTACTCCCCCCCCCTCCCATTTTTCCCATGGATGGGAAAGGCACTGCCTAATGGGAGGGAACTGGCATTGGGAGCATTATTCCCTTCCTCCTCATCCAGATTCTTTCTCCCTGAGGCTGGGTCTTCCCAAGGGGAAAGAACATTGGAGAGGCAACCAGGACCAAGTACACATACTGGGATGATCATGCATACTCCCTAAACCATACCCATTTATACATGGTGAACTTGGGCCAGCACGTGCTTGGCCCAAATCAGGTTGTTGGCAGAGGGTCCCTGCTCTTTTCTACCCCCAAATCTGGGCTCAGGCCTCATATTCTATCCAGCTGAGAGGGAGCTGCTTGTGCCCAGAAAGGTAGGCTCAGAGCCTAAAAAGATTTGCCATCCACCTATACATAGGAAAGGCCAGGAATTTAGACAGGCCTTTTGGGTTTAGTTTGGGGTCGGTACCTTCTCTGCCTTCCCCTTTTATTTATATGGGAGAGTAAAAGAGTTTTGGAATTGAGAAACTGGCTATCCTTGAATCCCAGAGCCCTTGTAAATTTACTGTGGGTGGTCTCCAAATAGATGCTATAGTTAAGCCATTGGAAATTCAGCAGGAGATTTCATAGACTTTCTGATCCAAAGTTAGGGAGAGCCCTGAGAGAAACACTGTCCTTGGTGACCAGGATATTCAAGTGGACAGATTTAAGCCAGAAGGCCCAAGTTAGCTGTAATGGCTCTAGCTTTGCTCCAATGAGCTTAACCTGGGCCATGGAATCTCCTAGGATGGAAATAGCACAATGACAGCCAAGGCTCTGAGAAACAGATAAATCTTTCCTTATGGAGAAAAAAAGCCATTGAACTTGGAAACACCCAATGCTTGGGTGTTTTAGGGATTCTATCTTCTTCAAAAAGAGCTGTAGCAAGTCATTCCCCAATTACTAAATGGTCAAAGGATATGAACAGGCAGTTTTTGGATGAAGAAATTAAAGCTATCTATAGTCATATGAAAAAATGTTCTAAATCCCTATTGATTAGAAAAATGCAGGTACCAACTCACACATAACTGATTGGCTAATATGCCAAAAAAAGGAAAATGATAAATGTTGGAGAAGATTTGGGAAAATTGAAACACTAATGCATTGTTGGTGGAGTTGTGAACTGATCCAACCATTCTGGAGAGCAATTTGGAACTATGCTCAAAGAGCTATAAAACCATGCATACCCTTTGTTCCAGCTATACCACTACTAGGTTTGTATCCCAAAGAGATCATAAAAAAGATAAAAGGACCTATACGTACAAAAATATTTGTAGCAGTTCTTTTTGTCGTGGCAAAGAATTAGACATTTAGGGGATACTAATCAATTGGGCAATGGCTGAATAAGTTGTGGCATATGAATGTAATGGAATACTATTGTTCTATAAGAAATGATGAGCAGGCAGATTTCAGAAAAACCTGGATTTAAATGAAGTGATAGTGAGTGAAGTGAGAATATTGTAAACAATAACAGCAACATTATGCAATGACCAACTTTGATAGAGTAAGATCTTTTCAATAATATAATGATCTAAGACAATTCCAAAAGACTCATGATGGAAAACGCCATCCACATCCAGAGAAAGAACTATGGAGTCTGAATGCAGATCGAAGCATACTATTTTCTCTCTTTTTTTCTTTCTCATGGTTTTTCCCTTTTGTACTGATTCTTCTTTCACAACATGACTAATATGGAAATATGTTTAATATGATTGTGCATATCAGATAGCTTACCATCTTGGGGAGGACCTGGAGAAAAGGGAGGGGGAAAAATTTGGAACTCAAAATCTTATAAAAGTGAATGCTGAAAACCAAAATAAAGAAATAAACTAAAACTGAAACAAAAAAAATCTTGTATTGGTTTGGAATTAAAAAATGTTTTGTATTTGTGTTGAACTAAAGTACCGTGTTTGAAAAAGTCGTTAGTGACAATTTGGTACAATAGATAACAAAGTGTAGTGGAAAGTGCTGAACTTGGAGTCAGAGGATCTGTGTGACTTGAAGCTACTCATGTAAACTGCCTGTACCTCAGTTTCCCCACATTTAAAATAAAAGGCACATATTACTCTCTAAAATAAAGAGCTGTAGCAGAAAATGTCTTTGGGCTTTAAGCTTTAAAAAATGAAGGTGTAGAGCCTGCTCTTCTTCTGGGGAAGAGGCAGCATAAAGTCAGAAGCTGAAAGCAGAGAGGAGCCCAATAACCTGATGCCTAATGGAAGAGCAGTTGGCATTGATCAGAAAGAGCCTGGAGACCATTGTTGGGGCAATCAGTAGCTGCTATGAAAGACCACCAGGGAGCAAAACTTAGCAGAATTAATACCCCTGGTAGAGAGTATACATCCAGCTCAGATTGCATGCCAAAGGAGGAAGCAAGCCCAGCAAGAACAATACAATCAATACAATTCCATCCCCAGAAGATATTGGTGGCCATATGCATTAGAGGCATGAGTTGTTTCCCCATATATTGGCCTTGGCCACATTTGTTCTTCATGTTGTACCTTCGCATACATCTTCTGTATTGTGTGTTCCCTTTGATGGTATGGGCCAGGGGTGGGGAATCTGCAGCCCCAAGGCCACATGTGGCCTTCTAGGTCCTCAAGTGCAGTCCTTTAACTGAATCCAAATTTCACAGAACAAATCCCCTTAATAAAAGCATTTGTTCTGTAAAACTTGGACTCAGTCCAAAGGCTGCACCCAAGGGCCTAGAAGGCCACATGTGGCTTCAAGGAAGCAAATTCCCCACCCTTATACGGACTTTTGTAAGAGAGTATGCCTCAGATTTAGGAGAAAATGTTTGATTGCTACCTTTCTTCTTAGGGTGCTTCATTAAATACCATTTGCTTGGAATTGATTTTGCCTTCTGGCTTCCTGGCAAAGGTAAACACATCAGTAAAGGCTTATGAGCCATGGTTTGTAATAGAAACAAATCCAGAAAGGAAATTAAACCTGGAATAGCTTACTGGGGAAGGCCACTGTTAGTTAGGAAGGAGTGCTCTCAGGTATTATACCTACATCCATACAGGAATAATGATGACAAAAGGGTGAGATGAGTAACTTAGGTCTTGATACTGGAAGGACTTACCATATTTCCCCATATATATGACACACCTTAATTTTGGGGCCTGAAATTTGAAAAAAAAAAAGTATTACATAGTTATTGAACTCAAGTTTTATTCATCTGCTCACAGCTTTCAGGCATCTTTTGGGCAAGTCTGGTGCATGTACGCATGCTTAGTCCATTCCATTTCATGAACCTGAAGCACCAATTGTGTCCTCCTTTGAAATCAGTAACTTCTTTTTCATCAGCAATTCTTCTTGCCTCACGCTGAACCATCTTTGTGTTCAATCCATATCTTCAATTCCTCCTCTAAATCAAGCCATTTTGCTGAGTTGCCTCTCATGGCCTTCTTCTGCTGTGGCATTTTCAGTAGGGTTTCTTCTTCCCCTAGCCAGTCTCGGATTGTTTTCTCAGTTGGAGGAGGACCAAACTTACGTTCAGCAGCATGATTTCCATTCATTTTTGCAAACTGGATCACTTTTTTTGGTTTTTTTTGGCAGGGCAATTGGGGTTAAGTGACTTGCCCAAGGTCACACAGCTAGTACGTGTGTCAAGTGTCTGAGGTCACATTTGAACTCTGTTCCTCCTGATTCCAGGGCTGGTGCTCTACTCACTGCGCCACCTAGCTGCCCCAAACTGGATCACTTTTAACTTGAATTCAGCACTGTATGAAAATCTTTTCTGAGCCATTCTAGGCAGAACGTGACAAAACATAACCTAATATACCAGTAACAAATGTGAAACAATGAGTGCAAAGACAACAAGCTCAAAACGCGGGAAATGCAAGTAAAAAAATCTACAACCACTGTACAAGATGCACCCAGTTTTTAGACTCCAAATTTTTCGAAAAAGGGTGCATCTTATACATGGGGAAATATGGTAATAAAGATTTAATGAACTGGATTGTATTGAATTGAAAGCTCCAGACGTTCTGCAGAGGTGAGCGTCTCTCTCTTTTCACAGGCCAAGAGTCCCTATACCCCCTCCAAAGTCCACAATAGATGGTTCAGGCCTACTCCTTTTCCCATCAGGCTGAACTCTTCCGGAGATCTACATCATACCTCCCATTATGCACAATTGTTTACATGTTGCATATGTGCATGTTATTTCCATTAGACCATGAGCTTCTTGAGATAAGGGAATTGATTTTTGGCTCTTTATATTCCCTGTGCTCAGTAGGGTGCCTAGTAAACAGTAGGAGCTTACTAAATGCTTGCTGACTTGACTTTTGAAAATAGGCCAAGTGATACAGTGGAAAGTGAATTTTCCTAGGATTCTAGAGATTGGGATTTTAGTCCTAGCTCTGCCACATTTCAATAGATACCAAGTAATTTCTTAAATTCTCTGAGTCTCGGTTTTCTCAGAAGTTGTTATCAGATAACTTCTCAGGCCACTTCTTTTTTTTTATGTTTTTTTTGCAGGGGGGAAGGCAGGGCAATTGGGGTTAAGTGACTTGCCCAAGGTCACACAGTTAGTAAGTGTGTCAAGTGTCTGAGGCCAGATTTGAACTCAGTTCTTCCTGACTTCAGGGCTGGTGCTCTACTCACTGCCCCACCTAGCTGCCCCTATCAGGTCACTTCTAATGTTCATATTCTGGGTGCCTATTACTATACAACTATCAGTGTTCCTTTTTATATGGAGAAACCAAAAGCTGGAGGAATTTTCCTTTGTTTTTCACTTAAAGTGGATGCTAGATCTAATTTCTATGGACCATATTATTCTATTTGCAGACTATAGTGCTCTTGGTGTGTGTAGGGTAGAAGTTCAGAAATAAAGAAAGAAATTATGTTTCTTTTCCTAATATAAGTGAGTTGGTCAATCAGTCAGGAAAATATTGATGGGTCTTCTAGCATGGGCACAATAGGCCCTATGGGGAGAGAACAAAGTAGAAGACATGCTCCCTGCCCCAAAGGAGCTTATCATCCCATTGAGGAGAAAGAAAATCCATATATACATTGATTCAAATAATTAAAGGGAGTTCATAATTAAGTTCATGATTAAGACTTGTGTAATAGTGATTAAGGTGGGACTTTTTCCTGTTTACCTTTAATGATTCTGGCCTTTGTTTGAATGGGGCAGATAAGGTGGGATGTTTTTGTATTTCTCAGCACTGAGACAACTGGGAGCCAATGATTTGTATCTGATGTGATATTGGGGGTGGGGAACTTCTCCACACCCAGCTTGGGTGAGGTCGCAGCCCTGAACAGGATATATAAGCGCAGAGGTTAGCATTCTCTCTTGGAGCTCTGAGCCACAGCAGGAGTGGCACGTGACTCTGGGCCAGCCGTTATAATGAGCTCCCCGGCTGAACACCCAGATGTTGATAATTACGAATTGTATTTGGTCTGTAATTCAGGGTGCTGGTTTTTTCCCCTGAACTAAGTGAATGATATTTGTATGCTGGATTAAGGTAAGATTGTTAACCCCTCAACGTTGCTATCCTTAGTGAAGCAGATGAAAAGGACCTGGGCTTGCAGTGTTCTGTGAGCTGGTTGTCGTTGGCTTTACACCCTCACAGCAGCTACTAGCCAGATTGTTGATACAACATGTGGCCCGGGGTTGGAAATCACTGTGAACAAGAGCAGTTAGGGGAGGCCATAGTCATGGGCTAGGACCCGAACTATACCTTGAAAGAGGGGGAGTACTTGAATCAATGAAGAACAGGAGTAAAAGCATAACTGAAGGCTGAGTGAAATGAAGTGTCTTCAAGGGACAATGGTTTAACCAGTTTGGAACTGTTAAGTGTGTTGTTTGTCCTTTGTATTTGATGAGGACCAATGACATCACATTGTTAAGGTCAAGCTACAGTATACTCATCTGTGGCTGATCAGCCCTATACAAGCTCAGAAGGCTCTACTACGTGTCAGACACAAATACTCCATATGAACATTTGGAATGGAGATGTCTCTAGATTTGTGCAGCTCATGTTTCCTTTGTGCTAATGTGATTCTGCTTTGTTCATGTAGCATAGCACTTTCTTTGCTATGAGCATGCCATGCTAGGCTGCCCTGTGCCCGTGTCTTCCATGTGTCACGAATGATTCAGAGTTCTTCAGAAAGACCTTCAAAAAACATGGCCAACCATTTAGAGTTACACTCTCTGCAATAGAGTTTGAATGCTTGGTAGTTCAGCTCGAGAAAGACCTCAGTGTCTGGTACCTTATCTTGGCAGGTAATCTTCAGAATCTTTTTAAGACAATTCAAATGGAAGCAGTTCAATATTCTAGCATGGTGTTGGTAAACTGTACAGGTTTCACAGACGTACAACAATGAGGTTAGCACAACAGCTCTGTGGTCCATCAGTTTGGTAGGCAGTCTAATACCTCTTCTCTCCCACTGTTTCCTTCAGAGCCTCCCAAAAACTGAGCTAGCTCTGGCAATGTACATGTCAACCTCATCATGTATGTGGACATACCTGGAAAGAATACTGCCAAGGTAAGTGAACTTATCTATAGCACTATACTTGCTGTAACCAATGGTTCCACGTATGGATGGTGTAGTGCTGGTTGGTGGAGAATCTCTGTTTTCTTGGTGTTGATTGTCAGGCCAAAATTAGCACAAGCAGCAGAGAATCGATTCATACTTTGTTCAGGACCTACATTGAGTGCATGATCATCTATGAACAAAAAAGTTACGCACCAACTCTCCCTCCACTTCAGTCTTAGCTTGTAGGCTTTTCAAGTTGAATGTATTATACAAGGACGGGAACAGAGAAAGGTTATGTTTGGGTGAGAGACAGATTCAGAGAGAGACAAAGAATTCTCTTCCATGCATATTTAATCAGTGTTAAGTTTTGAACATGGTCAGGCTTGAAACCTTCGAGTTCCCTTTAACTTTTATCCTCCTCATCCAATAAGTCACCATGTCTCATATATTCTACCTCCATGGTATCTCTTGCATATATCCCTTCTCTTCTCTGTTCAAACAATTAATAACCAGTTAATCAATCAACAGATATTTAAGTACCTATTATTTGCCATGCACAACATAAGCACTAAGGATGCAAAACCAAAAATGAAACTGTCTCATCCATTGAGCAGCTCTGGAATATCAAGGTGAGAGCTACCACAAACATACATGTTTCTAGCACAGGCCTCTTCATGCAGGTTCCCTGGCCACATGTATTCCCTCTCTCTGTGCCTTCCATGTATGTTCTCTGGTTACAGGTATTCTCTGCATACATGGTCTTCCTCATTGGTGGTATGGGAACCTCTGGGACAGTGTCTCCCTTGTCTTCATGGAGGAGAGGGAGACATCTCTTCTTGTCACTTTATTTGCTAGGCTGTGTGATTAGACTGTGTCTTGTTTTGAATTAGTATGTCCTTCGCCTGGCTAGTAAATGGAAACAGGTCAGTGGGGGGTCAGGAACTTTGACTTTGAATAGATACTGTTCCAGAGTACTTCAAAGTCAAAGACATCAGTCTCTTATGTGAGAGGAGTTACTTCAGGGGCTACACTCATATCGCTCGTATGCTAATTCCTATCCCTTAGTGGGCTGATTCAGGCTCACAAAAGGAGGTCATTGACTCCAAGCTCTACTTCTTAGTTATCTGCTTGCTTTGCACTAAAGACAATGATATTCCTTAGAGTCAAAGGAGTAGTGACATATGGAGCTGTCATCAGTTTTTCTCTTGTGAGCTAGGAAATTTCTCATCATTATTCCCAAAGAGAGAACACTTAAGAATCAAATCACAGGAAATGAAGGGTTTTACAGAAAGAACTGTTAGCTATACATACTGCAGGGTCATGTGATAAGTTGTCATTAGGATATCTCCTATTCAGCATTTCCCTTTCCTGAGGAAACTTTTATTCTTTCTATGGAGGAAGCGGTTGGGGATTTTAATCCTCCCATGGAGAAGAATATATTCCCTTCAAATCGGGGTGTGTGGGGGGGAATAGCAATAGGAATAATAAATGTAACTCATTTCTATGTATTTGGGTCTCAGATCTACTACCATTTTTGGTAGTTATCAGGAAAGACTGACATGCATGAGAAAAAAATCTTTTTTTTTTATTTTCTAATGAAGACTTATTGATGACAATAGAAAAAAGCAGGAGTATGCACATTAACTCTCAAATGAAAAGAGTTTAATCAGGGAATTACTACTCAAAGACTATTCCTCCAACACTTTTCAATTGTATTGAATTTAGATTTGACCCCATAGATCTTTTAGAGCCTCCCCAAATACACTTGTTACTCATGGATAGATAGATAGAGCAAATGAATGAATCAATTAATTAATTGATAATAAATGAATGGATGGATAAATACATACATACATACATGAATGAACGAATGAATGAATCAATATATGAACAATAAGTAAATACACAAATGGATGAATAAGCAAATAGTTAAATAGATTATGTAGCTAAATAAATGAATAAATAGATTTAAAAATAAGTATTCCTTGACAACAAGCCAAAGATTTCTTACAGATTCATGTTTGGAATACATTCCCTTTTCTCCTTTTTTTCTTAGAATTTTCAACTTCCTACAAGGCTCAGTTCAGATTATTACATCCTACAGGCAAAACTTTTCTTATCCTTCCAGTTCTTAGCCTTCTCTCTATTTTCAAATTACCTTGTGTTATAATTATGTGTGTAAATACTGTATCTTCCCAGTAGAATGTAAGCTCCTTGAGGGGCAGAGACTTTCCATTTTTGACTTTGCATCCCCAGCACTCAGCAAAATGAAATGCATGTAGTAGTCACTAGGAGTTTTGTTGAATTGTATGAAATGATGTGACATAAATCTCCTGATGAAGAAGATCCACATGGTATTGATATTGACTGGTGGTAATAGGGCAGTGGTATGCTGGTATATGTTTAATAACCAGATCTTGGAAAGAAAACAGACGTACACAGGACACACTTTTATCACCTCCATGTAGCTATACAGGCTGTGCTTCATACCTAGAACGTTCTCTGTCTTCACCTCTCAGAATAATTGATTTCATTCAAGGCTAAGTTCTAATCGAAGAAGGTTTTTCTAGTTCTTCGAGTTCCCAGTATTCTCTTCTTCCTCAACTTACTTTATTATATCTCTTTTCCCCTTCCTATCCCTCCCCCATTTCCCAGGAAAAAAATGTAATCTCTTTAAGGACAGGGAATGTATTGTTTTTTATTATATTTTTATTTTTTATATTATATTATTTTATATGTTTTTATTTTTGTATAATATATTTTGTATATTATATTATCAGCATTTGTGTAATCCATTGGTATTCATACAATATTGAGAGATTTTAGAAGACCATTCCCAGAAAGCTATGTTGGTTTCTTGGGGAAAATTTATTGGAGGCCATGGGCAAGAATTTCACAGGATGACCTGGCCTGGATATGTTATGATCTATATCTTTGGAGGATATGTCCATGTTGATGAGATCACATGTCCACTGAACTAGCTGCAAAACCTAATATATAATCTGGCATTTAGGTGGTACAGTGGATACCTAGCTATACCGAGAATCAGAAAGACCCAAGTTCAAATCCGGCCTCAGATACTTATCACCTGTGTGACCTTGGGCAAGTCACTTAACCTCTGTCTACCTCAGCTTTCCCATCTGTAACATGGGGATGAGAATGGCACCTACCTTCCAGATTGTTTTGGGGAACAAATGAGCAATATTTGTAAAGTGCTTTGCAAACCTTAAAATGCTATATAAATGGTAGCAATTATTATTATTGCTGAAAGTTTAATAAATATTTTTTAAATTGAATTGATTTGAACTGAGCTAAAATCTGCTTCTTTACAACTTCTACCAATCATCCCTAATTTTTTTCCCTTTAGGGTCACATAAAACAAATCCAGTCCCTATTCCATTTCTCTCTGTGATTTCTGTAGACTGCAACTTGTGTTTATTTGAACTAGCAGTGCGTGGTTGCCATATGAATAAAAGGTGATTGACATCCTTAAGATTGGTATATTTTATGTGGTGCATACGTCTCACTATTGTATAGGCTTCAGAGGGACAAAAAGTTAGCAAACTTCTCTCTAAAGTTCCCATGGATTTTAAAATACAGTTTAAGAGGTTAAAGAAAGCCTTGAACCTCTGCCATACAGCCACTGCTTATATTGCCTTCACTAGGTTTTATTTGGCCGAAGAGATGTGGTATGTATGCCTCTAAGATTACAGCTCAGATAATGCCAAACTCTCCACTGGTGACAGAAAAGAAGAGGGAGGGGGTTATGAGGAGAGAGAGAAAGAAAAGATCTATAGGACGAGCTAAACCCTGTTTGAAAGATAAAGGGGGAAAACAATCCAAAGAACAGCACGGTTTACTATACCCCATCTCATTGTGGCTGATAGACTCCTGATAGTATTCACTTTGGTTCCAAGTGAATGACATCAAACACCCAAAGCAAAGAATGACTCATAACTTAGGAAAACAGTTGAATGAACTTACACAAATGAATCAGAGTTCTATCTTTAGTATTAGCAGAGCTGTTAGCTTCTCTCCTGGGACTGGCTGGGTAGAGGCAACAGTCATTCTCAAGAGAATGAAAGAGATGTTTAAAATACAGTTTACTCTGAAAGGATGCCCTCTTCCATGTCCCTTAGGTGACTGACAATCACAGTGAATTCTGTGAAAACACTCTCCATACATTCCACTACATGTGGTAGAATCGAGTGGCTCAGCAAAAAGAAAATCAGACACCATCATGGCAATAATCATAAAAGTAAAAGTAGAGATCAATGTCTGGCAGTGGCACCTGTCATCTCTCACCTTAGTGTCCAGTTTTTATTTATTTTCAGCACACCAGAGAACCATTGTGGTCAATTATGATGCTGGGCCCATCTCTTAACGGGGCTATCTTTATTAACTCTATTAGTCTTGCCCCTCCAACTAGGCCTCTCTCCCTTTAACACTTATTCACTTTAACCACATACAGATAGTAAACCAAATTTGATAATTGGATGAAAAGTACAGAATAAGGACCATGTAATCCTTAGGACTCTGCCAGTTCTGTGCGCACATATTACATACGATGGGAAACCTTAGTAATTGTCAATCTGGTTTAATTTTCAGCTGACTACAAGGAAAATCTGAGGTCAGGTTTTCTCTCCTCTATTATTATTATTACACATATCCATATTTGTCAGGAAACCACATAAATCCATCATTCCAATTTCAATGTTTTTGGAGGCCCTGATTTGGGAGGAGTTGGAAGATAACTTAAGAAAAAAAAACATTACACAAGTTTAGCTCTCCAAGTTCTTCTGTTCATCGGAAACGAACCTCAACGTAATATGAATGTTATATAATGTGAAATGAGAGTTCCTTGTAAATGGCAGGGTCACTTAATTTTGAGGGGAAGAAGGAGGGAAGAAGGCAAGGGCTGAGGACATCCTGTTCCAGCATAGCCAGAAAATCCTTATTACCAGATGGTTGTAATAGAAACGAAGAATTGTGTTTGTGGCTGAGCTCAGGGAAGCAGGAGATATGGTTGCAAGACCACTGCTCCTGGATAAAATAATGAAGTAGGCAAAATACATCCTTAGCCTTCCCAAACACTCTACCCCTTACTTACTGTGATCATTCCCTCGTATTCTCCTCTCAGGCTCCCAAGACTCTCTGCTTTTCCTTCTCTTTTTTTTTTCCTCCTCTCCCTGGTCCCTTCCTATTCTGAACTCAATCATTTATTCCTGAATCTAAGTCAGGTGTAGTTACTTCTCTCCCAGAAGTAATTCTATTTTCAGCCTTACTTTTAATTGTGAAAACAATGGTTTTGACCCCAATTAAGGAGTTTCAGGCACGGGCTAGCAGGTAGGGAAGGCGTTGGGGAAAGAAGGAACATTTTTCCTGAAGCAACTGAAATCATGCCATGTTAGTGGTTTTCTTTTCCATTTCTGCCTGAGGTAAAACTTATGTGGTTGGTTTCTTGCCAACCACAGACCTGAGAGAAAAACTGAGAGAACTTAATTTAGTGATTTAAAGTAGGATTCCTCTATTAAGGAAGAAAACAGGAATGTGTCAACTGTGTGACTTTGGAGGCCATGTTTCTAGATTGGATTTTGCCTAGCTAATAGCAATAAGAAGGTCTGCTACCTACAAAGCACATTCCCAAGTAGTTATTGTGGAACTGTCTGATATACTGAATTATGATATCCATAGGAATTCCTTTGTTTCACAACCTGAGCCATGACCTCTGGGTGGGATCACTGCACCAAATCATTCATTTCAGGCCTAGCTTTCAAACAAACGAAGGTTTCCCTCTTCAGGCTGACAATGATGAGACAAAATCAAGGAATTCTTTGCAAATTAGGATAGCAGAAAAATTGAGGCTCTGTAGAGGAAGTCCCATGGTTAAACATTTTTAATATCAACTCAAGAAGCAAGTGATAGAAAAGATCAGAACAGAAGAGAGCTTCTTCTCCAGTGATCTGAGGATTTTGAAACAAAATAAGCTGAATTTTTATCACTTCTCTTGCCTCTTGGGAGGGCATTAGTAACACACCCTTCTCGATAATAGGGAAAAGAACCTTATACCATAGTGACAAGTATACTAGATTTGGTGTGCTTAACTTGGACTCATGGAACTGAATTTGAATCCCAGATCTGTCACTGTGTGACCTTGGGAACTCAATTAGCTACTCTGAGCCTCAGTTTCTTCTTTCTTCCTTTTCCTTCCTTTCCTTTCCTTCCTTTCCTCCTTCTTTTCTTCCTTCATTTCTTTTCTTTCCTTCCCTCTTTTCTTCCCTCCTTACTTCCTCCCTCCATCTCTTCCTCCCTACCTAGTACAGTGCTGGCACATAGTACATGCTCTAGAAATGTTAGCTATCACTATCTTACTGTTATTAGTACTAGTTAGCTGTTATTGAAAGGTGACTATGACTGAAAGCTCCCTGAGGTTAGGGACTGTTTCATTTTCATCTTTGTTATCTCTAGTACCTAAAAGTGTCTAGCACATAGAAGGTGCTCAATAAAAGATTATTGACTTTTTGGTTGCTTAGTTGATTTAAACAAGACATAAACACTTGAAACCATTAGAGAGACTGTATAAGATCACCTACTTATCAACAGTATGTACTTCTATAATGAAGTATTAAATTATGCCATATTGATAACAGAAGAACAGAACAACTACACTATGAGGAAATGCCTCTGGAAGGGTGGTAGTAACTTCTACCATTATACACAAAAGCTGTTGAACCAAAGTGCAGATTCAATGTTCATTCCCCAATGCTACTTGCTTTCATTGTCATGGAAGGAATGTTGGTTCTCCCCCTGATTCTATTGGCTAGTTGTCAAGAAATCTTCCTTCTCTTAATTCAGCTGAGACATGGTTGAAATGAAAAAAAAACAATTCACAAAGAAATTAAGGGAAAAGTAAAATAAAACAAAATTATGGACAGAAGAATAAGATTGTCAAGTATATCAAGGCATAAAAACAGAAGCCCAACCTGGGAAGTAATATTGTTACTCCTAACCTGTCTCTATGTCCGTTCCAGTAGTCTAGTATAGTTGTTGATCATGAATAAGGTTGGTTCTCCCTTGGATGAAGGTCAATTTGTTTACTTCTTTTTTAAATTTTATTTTTAATTTATGAAATAAAACAAGCATTTCCATAACATAGTGCAATAAAAAGATGATTGTACATGAAACTGCAAACCTATCATGCACAACTTGCTACACCTTTCAGACATACAACCAAATCATCATGTACGTTTTTTTCTTCCCTCCCCCGACCTCTGAAAAATTTCCAAAGATTCATTTGGTAAATCAAAAAGTCAAGAATATCAAAGGAAAACAAGAAAAATAAGTGTAAAGGAAGGAGGTTTAGCGGTACCAGATCTTAAACTGCTTTATAAGGCAGTGATTATCAAAACTATGTGGTACTGGCTAAGAAATAGAAAGGTAGATCAAGGTAGACTTATAGCGAATAAGCACAATTCATTTACCTCTATCCAACCTCTTGATCTAACTGGTCTTGGACACATGCTTCCCAATGTCTGCATGATCTTAAGGGTCCAAAGTTGCTCAAAGTTCTCTGTCTAATATTGACCCACTCTGAAAATGTCCCTTTTTAGAGGAGCCTAGCTTTAGAGTTAGAAGGGACTCTATAAATCATATAGTAGAATTCATTCATTTTACAAATGAAGAAACAAGCCCAGAGAACCCACAATAGGAGAAATTATATGACTTGCCCAAGGTCATAGCCAGTAAATGGCAGAGACAGAACCTGAACTTAAATTCCCACTCTGAATCTAGTGCTCTTTCTACTGCTTCCTGTTGGATTTACCATCAAATGTTACCTCCCATCCCAAGAGTGTTTCCCTTAGGATTAGATCCAATTATGGAGAAGCAGTATGGAACCATAGAAAGAGTCTTGATTCTTTGGAGTGAAAAAACTAGTGTTCAAATCTTAGTTCTGCCATCTCATATGTGCATATATACATGTATGTATATATGTATGTATGTATGTATGTATGTATGACCTTGGACAAATCACTTATATTCTGTGATCCTTAGTTTCCCCATTTAAAAAATAAAGGGGTTGGACTAGATACCCTCAAAGGTCCCTTCTAGCTGTAATTCTATTATTCCAAATATTTTGCAATTTTCTCCCTGGAGCCGTTCATTAATTATCATATGGTTCTACTACAATGTTGAACTTTTTCGATGTATCGGTTTGTTTTGTTGAACTATTTTTTTTCTCTTCTAAATCTTTCTTATAAGAGATGGATCTCTAGGAAGCCCAGGGAAAAGGGATATTTTAGGAAGTGTAGATGATACAAAAGCAAAACATGTTAATAAAATTTACTTTTAAAAAACATTTTATGGTCATTAACTGTACATAGTTTCTAGCCCAAATGCCAGTTTGACCTATTTATCTCATTTCCTAAAATGGCCGTATTTCAACACATCAAAGAATGGCATTTATTTTTTAGCCAGCTTAAGACTTCTGCTAGAAATCCACTAGTTTACCAGGCTTATTGTCATTGGAAACATGACTCATCATTTCTCAAGCAATAGTTGTTATGGCCTAGGCTAGTCTAGGCTTAGGGAAGTTGTTTGTTTTCTACCTTTGCTCATAAGTGATTCATAGGACGTGATTACTCTGTAGCTATGGTGACCTTATGTCATAACTACTCCAGCAGTCTATGATGTAATGCCAAATGTATGAAAAGGAAATCTATCACATGTCTTTTGCTTCCCCTCACAGGAAAACTATTCCTTCCTCGTAAGTTTAGAATCTCCCATAGTATTTTACCTAGAGAAAATGGGTACCAGACTACCTAGGGGACCATAAAATTTAAGGACTCTCGCTGAGTATTAAGAGAATTATGGAGATATGAACAACCAGTTTTCATAGAACCAGAGCCTAGTTTTCAGAACCAAGCCCAATTTGCATGCTTAAATATATTGTTCACAGTTTTAATTGAGTTTTAATTAATTAATTAAAATTAATTAAATGTTTTAATTAATTAATTAAAATTAATTACAAGTTTTAATTCCTTCTCAAAGGAAAATAGAAACTTGGGCATTATGCCATAATGATGATCAGTGTAGACAGTTGAAAAAAAAATTGGTTCAAGAGGCAGGCTTTCTCATAAATAAGTTCTTCTAAGTTATGTTCCATGCAATAGGAATAGAGATTCTATGATAGAATTTTAATGCCAGAAATATTATTTGCTCTAAAACATTAAGTTTGAAATTATATATGTGTTGGCAATACTTACACATGATAATTTTTCATCATAAAAATAAGTTTAATTTCCTCTATTTTGCATCAAGATTTTCAGGATCACTTTTACCCTGGAGACTATTCAGGATAAGACTATCATTTATATTTATTTTGAAAATGTCCTGATCTCATATTAGTTTGGAAAATGCTAACCAGTCAGACATGGTAGTACATACTAGTAATCCCTGCTAGAGAGGAGCTTGATCACTTGAGTTCAGGAGTTCTGAGCTCCAGGAAGGTAAAGCCAGTCTGGTGTCCACACTAAGTCTAGCACCAATAGGATGAGCCCCTGGGAACAGGTGGCTTCCAGGCTGCCTAAAAAAGAGCAAGCCAGTACAGGTGAGAAACAGAGCAGGTCAATGCTCCTCCTAGATATTTCAGAAGGGGAGTCAGTCTATGAGTAGCTATTGCATTTACACTTACATAGCCTGAGTGAGAGAGGGAGATGTGGAAAGAAAGAGAGAGAGGGGGGGAGAAGGAGAAGGAGAAGGAGAGAGAAAGAGAGAGAGAGAGAGAGAGAGAGAGAGAGAAAGAGAGAGAGAGAGAGAAAGGAGGGAAAGAAGGAAGGAAGGAAGGAAGGAAGGAAGGAAGGAAGGAGGAAGGAAGGAAGGAAGGAAGGAAGGAAGGAAGGAAGGAAAGAAGGAAGGAAGGAAGGAAGGAAGGAAAGAAACCCTAATGTAGATGATAATTTGGGGTTACTTTCATTACTCCAATTAAACCAGATGCAACACTGTGTCATATAAATACAATCCCTCTCACTATCAGAAAGGGAAAAGTTTGTTTCTTTTGTTTTTGTTTTAAAAACAGGTTCTTAACATTTTTGGTGTTTTCCTTTCCCATTCTGAAGAGACTATGGACCCCTTATCACAATTACATTTTTTAAAATTCATAATTGAAGAAAATGCTCAATTTAAATTTGAAGCTCATGAAAATAAACATACACACAAACGATATCATTATGTATGTATGTATGTATGCATGTATGCATGTATATATGTATGTATAACCATGACTATAACCATGCAAGTTTCCTTGAAATCTATCCATAAACCCCTTGAGGATTTATGGACCCCAGATTAAGAACTCCTGTTTTAAAACTTCAAGAGCCTTGAGAGTTTCTTATATTTCAGAAAAAAAGATTGGCATAGGTATCACTAATCATCTTCCTATTCTAAAATAGGCAAGAATAGATATTAGTGGGAAGGAACTTGGAAGACCAATCAAAAATCAAATGTTGAGACCAGGTCTATACAAGTAAGGAAGATGCATCTAAGAACAGTCACAACTATTGCACTGTTGCTAACCTTAATTTGGTTTCCAGGTTCAAGATTCTGGGCCATTTAGCAACTATGTCACTTTTCTTCTGAGTAAATGTGATTTCTCTTTCCTCTCAGCTCTTTTCTGAAAGCTTATGAGCTGCATAGGCTTCTGGACATTTCCTTTGCTTCTCACAATGGCTCTATTCCCAAGAAATAAATGATCACCAGGTTCAGTCTCACTCCCTCCTAAGGCAGAAGAGAGATTGGTATTTCCCAGGTCATGCTCTGGAATTTAGCAATATCCCCCAGCAAGAAGCAAAGCTGTTTACAGCTGCTGTCTGTTTCTCTTTAGGTTTTCTCCCTGAGATATTTTGGTAATCATGAAATATCTTCACTACTTCATCCGTGACAATGAAAACAGTCACCTGAAGAGTCAAGAAAGAACTCACTGCATTTCTCTTCCATTTTCATTCAAGCCTGGTTCTTCAATTGGGTTGATAGAATGCAAACTCCTTGAGAACAGGGACTGTTTAATTTATGTTTACATCCCTAGCTACCTAGCCCAGCATCTGACAAATACTAGGTGCCTAATAGATGTTTATTAAATCAAATTGAGTTAATTATAGTATTAACTCAAATGATGCATGGGGCTATTGTTATGAAAGTGGGAATTCATTCATTCATCAAATATTTGTTGAACACAAAAATGCTAGGCACTGTACTAAGCATTGGGGGTGGGAATTCAGGAGAACAAAGTCCCTCCTCTACATGATTTTACAATCTCTTTACAAAGGTAACATACAAAAAATAATAATAATAACTACATGATACAGGGCAACATACGATAAATGCCTTATGAATGACAAATCCATTTGTTCTCTCAACAACTACTTATTAAATGTCTAATAGCTGAAATTTATAATAACTTACATTTTATAGGATTTTAAGTACAAACTTTTAATGAGGAACATTAAAAGTCTTATGAGGTAAGTAGTGCGGTATCCTCATTTTCAGATGAGTCAACTGAGGTTCAGAGAGAAAGCTCAATATGTTCAGAGTCTCAAAGTTAGAAATCAGAACATTTCAGAATTAGGACTCGAACTATGGTCTTACTTGAGAAGCTTCTATATAAACACAGGACATCTCTCACTCTCTCTCTCTCTCTCTCTCTCTCTCTCTTCATGTAGATATAGATATATATACACACACAAATATACATACATATATATTACACGTATGAAATAAATGCTTTAGGCATTCAGAAGAATGAAAGCTGATTTGACACACAGGCGATCAAGAAAGCTTTAACAGACTTTGAGCTAGGCCTCAAAGGATAAGTAGAGCTGTTGCTAGACAAGGATAAGGGTAGGACATTTCAGGTAGAAGAAAATAAAATCAGAAATAAAGAGAGGCAGGAAAGGTATGCCTGGGCATACCAGTGAGGCTGGAGTGGAGCATCTATAGAGAAATCACTTGCCCAGGTTAGAAAGGTAGTAGCCAATGGGTGAAGCAGCTAAGTTGGTCAAGCTAGGTTGGATGCCAGGCTTGGAATTAGGATGCTTGGAATTTAAGTCTAGCTTCAGACACTTACTAGATGAACCCTAGCAAGTCACTTAACTTCTATCTGCCTCAGTTCCTCATCTGTAGAATGGAAATAATACTATAACCTACCACCCAGGGTTGTTGTGAGGATCAAATTAAATTATTTTGCAAAGCACTAAGTATAGTGCCTGGCACCATTGTAGGCACTTAATAAATGCTTATTCCCTTCCCTCCCCATTGAAACCAGGTTTTGGGGAATATTGAATGCCAGGAAAATTTTGTAATCAATTCAGACACAGCTACACACACACACACACACACACACACACACACACACACACTCCAGCACAGTGTAGCCAACAAAGGGAAAGATTATTAGATTTTGAGTCAGATAGCATGGGTTTTGAATCCCAACTCCGAATCCCACTTACTGTCTACGTGTGACCTTGAGCAAGTCCTTTGATCTCTCTGGGCCTCAGTTTCCCTCCCATAAGAAAAGAGGGTTTGACTAGGTTATTGCTAAGCTCCCTTCTGGTTCTAATTCTTTGCTCCTATGATCCCTGATGATTTACTCTTTGATATTAAATATTTGGAAATTCTGTTTCCCACCATGCCAGACACACTCAATTATTCATGACCTGATGATCTTTTGGAAGGTATTACATATACAGACAGAGGACATACAGTTGGCAGGATTAATGGTAAAAACAAACAAACAAAAAAACACTAATAGTTAAAAGTGTTTACATTCTGCTTAAGTAAGTATAATTTAAGGGTAGAGGTCAAAGTAGGCATCAGGGAGATCAGCCAGGAGAAGGGGTGTACTGGCATACTGGGTATGGGAGGAATAGGAAGGTTGTGAACTCTTCTCTGATATATCTGAGGTTTCCACCAAAGAAATTAAGATTTGGGAACCATTTAAATGACCATGAGAAGGGTTGACAGTACTTGAACATTCTGAAACAAGTCCCTAGATAAATTGTAGATTCATGACAATTTATTCAGTGTTTTTTCTCTACTCTGGGGCTCTTTATTTAAAAGTAAATCAAAAGCATGTGAAACCTTAGTTCTCCTACTCATCCTTCACCCCACTGCCCATATAATGTACTGATCTCATCCCATTACGCCTCCATTCAGAATACTTCAGTTATTCCCCGTTGAATCATAGCATTTTAGTATTAAAAGAGGCCTCGGAGATCACGTATTCTAACCTGGACCTGAGAAAAAATGTTCTCTATAAAACAACAAAAAAAAAATATTCAACCAGCCTCCCTTTTAAAACCTTCTGGGGATAGAAAACTCACTCTTCAAGGCTGCCCTTTTCCCTTAGAGACAGCTCTCAATTCTCTCTACAATTGCCTCTCTACCATATATCCATTGTTCCTAGTTCTCCTGTCTGAGGCCAAGGCCAATCTATTCCTCTTCAACATGACAGACCTGCACATACTTAAAGACAGCTGTCCTATCTCCCTTGCCTAACAAATAAGTATCAGCTCCTTATCCTGACATTTACCGCACAGTATAATCTGGCTTCAACCTACCATTTAATGTTATCTCATAATACTCCCTTTCATATATTAAGCACTCCCTCTCAAATTAGACTATTCACCCTCCTCTCTCTCACTGTGTCCTCCCCTATCTTTTTGCCTTTGATCACATCGGCCTTAATGCCTAGAATGGACTCCCACACACTCTCCCCCCTCAACTCTTGGCTGCTGAAATACCTAGATGACTGAACTCAGGCATGAAATCTTCCGTGGTCTCCCCCTTCTATTCCCCACCATGAGTTATCTCTTCCCTAAATATTGTGGTATTTAAAAAAACTTGGGAGACATAATTTCTGGGTAATCAGTCATCTATTAATAAAGCTGGTTGTTTGTTTTTGATTCTTGAAGAGAACCATGACATCAGGAAGGTAATGCCATGACATGCAAGTCAACTGGATTTAAGTGAGGGAGGGCTAGCATTTTAATAAAAAGTCAGTGGCATTCTCAAATGCCAGAGACAATCATGCCAGCGGGTTCATGGCTTATATGCCTTTGGAAGAGCAGTGTTCCTGAGAGTGTCAATCAACTCTGATTGGCTAACAACTAATGAGAAAAATGAATATTACAATGCAGGGTTTGGCCTATTGTTTTGCAAATACCCCAGACTACTGCAATTATTAAAATAAAAGTTTGGTAAATTAAAATTTTAATTTTAATTAATAAAAATTAATTAAATTTAATTTAAAAATTAAAATAAAATGAACAAATGATTAAGGTAGATTTGTTTACAGAAATTAAGAAGTTTCTGATGATGTGAGAGGTAGATCTAATGTTAGCATTCTCTTAGCTCAGGTCTTCTGTTGGAATGAAATGAGGCACTCACAAATTAACAAAAGGAGGATTACTTTGCCCTAACACAGCATGGATATTCAACAAGGATACAGTGGATGTGGCCCCATTCTTCTTCAAATAGAAACACATATTGTCATCAGGACAGGATATGGTGAAAGACCTGATGACTCTGGTGGTCTTCAGAAATCCATCGAGTCAGGGGCAGCTAGGTGGCACAGTAGATAAAGTACTGGCCCTGGAGTCAGGAGGACTTGAGCTCAAATCTGGCCTCAGACACTTACTAGCTGTGTCACCCTGGGCAAGTCATTTAAACCTGATTACCTCAAAAAAAGAAAGAAAGAAACTCACCAAGTCAGAGGGTCCCAGAATGCATATGGGTGGTATTTTTACTCCTGTTGGTAACCAGCTATTTGCATCAGGGACACAGAGGTCATTCAAGTCCTGAAACTGCTTTGTCACCTTTTAGGGAAAGCTAATCCATATCACAGGTTAGAAGGAGCAGTAGTGAACCTGACCTTTGTTGTATAGAAACATTGGAAATGTTATGTGGAATATAGAAATATTAGTCCTGTCACAGATGGCAATCCTGGATCAGATTATCACTACCAGAAATTACAGAAGGGTTAAAATTAAGAGTCCTTACTTATTGATCAACTCAGATTTTTCAAGAAAAAAGTAGAAACATATCATAACAGGTTGCAAAAATTTAACAGCTATGGAATACCAAGCAAGGTGCTTTCTAATAGTTAGAAATAGACATCAGAAGCTCACTACCTCTCATGAACTACCAGATGACAAAGCCCTATACTAAAAATATACTATACTATGTTTTTGCTATGTATTTTATGCATTTTAAATGTTTATCCTTTATATTTTACTATAAGTATAATATACTATATTTATACTATATATACTATATTAGAAATACTGATCTCCAAACAAAATATCCTTAAGAATTCAACAGATAAACAGTACCAGAACTTAATTATTGTCAATGACAAAAGTGTTGTTCTTAACTGCCTCTATGTAATGTTGATCTGTAAACATCTAAGAACCATACCAAACAATTATAATCTACAAGTTACATGGAATAAAAAGCTTTCAAGTATAAAGACTTAGTGGAAGAAATTAAAATCGCAAGGGAATAAGATTTAGTGCATCATTCTTATTATCTTGTCTACTAATGAAATTATCTGAAAGCTGTTTTCAGTGAATCTGTCGAAAATGCCTTTATATCTTAATTCTTTAAACAATTACAAAAAGCATTGGTTTTTATGCAATAGTCCACACTATATTATGTGTACTATATTTTATATGATAGTCTACACTACATTAAATATGGGACATCCCAAAAGTCAGTACAATTTTAATAGCTATTTAAGCCAATGGTTTAAAATTGCATGAAGACTTTTGGGACACTTTGTATAAACACGAAATAGAAGAGAGTGATTTGTTCCAGGACTTTTTCTATCTGTCCTCCATCGAAAAAGATGAGAATAAGATGATGATGATGATGATGTTGACGACGACGATGATGATGATGATGATAACAATGATATTAATTTTGGCTTATAGTTACATAGAACTTCCAGGGTGGCAATAAAGGCAAGGTGGAGAAGAGGAGAGGACAGTCTTACTTCTCGATAGGTTTGAGTTTGAATCCTACCTCTGACACATACTAGCTGTTTAAATATTGATAAGCCACTTAATCTCTCAATACCTCCGAGCAGCTCTCTAAGTACAGTTACAGAATAATTATCAATCACTATTCACTGATGGAAGGATTTTCCCCACACTGATAATATCACTACTACCACCACCACCACCACCACCACTACTACTACTAACAATGATAATAATGAAGTTTTACATGTATCATCTTTCCATACATTATCTCATTTGATCTTCACAACAATGCTGAGATAGGTACTATTGGTATTGTTAGCCCCATTTTGAAAATAAATAAACAAATTGAAAGAGGGCTGTCTCCATCAATAACACTAGCCTCCATTTATACTGCACCCTAAACTTTTCAAAGAACTTTCCTCTCAGTGATCTCATGAGGTAAGTAGTGTGGCTATCGCTATACCCATCTTATAGAAAAAGAAACTGAGGCAAAGACAAGTTAAATGATTTGCCCAGGGTCATATAGCTAGTAACATTCAGTGCTGGAACCTTACCTCAAGTCTTCTACATCAAAGACTAGCAATTTTTTTTCATCATTCAGACCTCTTACAACCTTTCCTAACACCATCTGAGAGGTCTTCCTAGTGCACGGCTCTAATCATGTTAATATCCTTTCTCAAAAACTTTCAGAGGCTCCCTTTTGCCCAATAGCTAAAGTCAGATTCCTGAACCTGGGATTCAAGGCTCTCTGTAATGTGACTCCAACAGACCTTCTTTTACACTCTTCCCCTTCAGACACTCCTACACAAACAAACCTTCTCCCATTTCAGTGCCTTTGTTCACACTACCCTGCTATGCCTGGAATGAATTCAGAGCCTCCTCCACTTCCACCGTCCATCTCTTTCTTTTAAAGCCTTGCCCTTCCTTTAAGGTCCAGCTCAGGTACCATCTCTACCAGGAAGCCTCTCTCGGTGTTCCCAGTCAGAAGTAATTCCTCCATCTCTGAAGGCAGAGTGTAGCAGAGTGGAAGGAACATTGGATTTGGAGTCAAAACACCTAGGTTTGAATCCTAACGGGCTACTTACTAGCTACATGACATTGGGCAAGTGACTAAACCTCTCTCTAGGATTAGCTTTCCTTATCTACAAAATAAGAATGTTGGAATAGATAACTTTTAAGGTCCTTTTTAGATCTACAATCTCATAAAGCTCATATTTCGAACCCCTCTTATGCATTTCATCTAATTTAGATTATGCTCATTTGGATGGAGCGATGAATAGAGAGTGAGGATTGGAGTTAAGAAGTCCTGAGTTCAAACTGAGCTTCAGGCATTACTGTGTGATTATTGGCAAGTCACTGAACCTCTCTCATCTTTGGTTCCCCATCTGTGAAAGAGGAAAGATGATAACACCTACCTCACAGGGTTGTTGTATGTTAAAGTACTCTATTGTTGTTCAGTGGTTTTAGTCATGACTCTTCGTGACACCATTTAGGGCTTTGTTGGTGAAGACACTGGAGTGGTTTGCCATTTCCTGTTCCAAAAGTACTCTAAAAGTGCTAGCTATTACAGGTCTCATTTGACTTAATCAGTTCTAGCACAGAGACTCCGGCATAGTAGGTGCTTTTAAAATGCCTTCTGGATTCAACTGAATCATGATGCCTCACTGCCTCTCCATTACCCAGAAATACCACTACTTGGTCAATTTCCAAAGATGATTAGGGAAAAAGGAAAAGAACCTTTACGTTCTAAAATGTTTATAGCTGTTCTCTTTGTGGTGGCAAAGAACTGGAAACTGCAAGGATGGACATCAATTTAGGAATGGCTGAACAAGTTGGGCTACATGATTGTGATGGAATACTACTGTGCTATAAGAAATAAGCTCAGTGGTCTTTGAAAACTATGGAAAGACTTGCACAAAATAATGAAGAGCGAAATGAGCAGAACCAAGAGACATTGTATACAGTTATTTTGACTAATATAAATACCCAAATTAACTCTAAAGTACATATGAAGACAGACACTATTTGCATCTAGAGAAAGAACTGATAAATAGAAGCATGTGTAGAATAATTTCACGTTTACATACCTATTTGTGTCTAATGGTGGCCATGTTGGGGTGGGGTTAGGGAAGAAAAAAAAGAAAAATTTTTACATATGTTTTACATTTAGAAGGAATAGCAAGTTGTACATAATAGATTTGTAATTTCATGTATGATCATCTTTTTTGTTGTTGTTATACTATGTTATTGAAATGCTTGTTTTATTCCACAAATTAAAAAATAAAAGATGGACTGGGGGACTGACCAATGAGGGCTCAGTTCTTAGGATACGCACATTCACTGAACCTGCTTCAAGAAGGGTCAGAGGATGACTGACTTCAGTACTATATACTTTGGTGCATGTACATATATGTGTGTGTGTGTGTGTGTGTGTGTGTGTGTGTGTGTGTGTGTGTGTGCGCGTGTGTGTGTGTGTGTATTCTAGAAGTATTCCTGTTAACCTGTTTTGTTTGTCCTTCATTCTTGAAGAGGACCATGACACCAGGGAGATGATGACAGGACTTGCAGCTGACTTTGATTTGAGTAAGAGAGGGCTGTGCAAGGTCACCAGCTTCATTTTCTCCTCCAGAGTCATTTCCTGTTAACTATGTGAGGATGAAATAATAGTCTTCTGATTGGCTGCTGAGCCAAAACTGAGCTTATGTACAAAAGGACCTAACAACTAGACTGTTTTCTCTTTGCTTCTGGGTTGCTTTGCTGGGAGGAGGCAAGCACTGCCATAAGCCTCTATGAGGACAGAGAAACCAGCACCAGTGGCCAACTGTCTCCATTGGGGTCACCCTGAAGCCACGCACACAGGGTCCTATTTTGCCTCTGTCCTCATCATTCTTTTGTGTCCATTCTTTCCTTTCTTAGGTGAAATGACATGGACCAGGCTATAACCTCATGAACCTAAAAAGGCTAGAAGATCAAGTCACCAGATCCAATGACAGGTATGCATGCCAGCTTTTGTGGTAGCCAAGAACCAAAGTCACAACTTGAACAAGAATACCAGAATATTGGGAGTGAACTTTGAGAGAGTCAAAAGCTTTGTAGCAACTGCTTCTCCCCAGGGATCAAGGTGGTGGAGGGGAGTGTATGTCTCCACGTATTAAGGAGAAAGATTATATCTTCTCAACAAATATCTTTTGTGAAATTTTTATGCTAATTGGTTAAACGATTTTTTGTTTGTCTCAGTCATGTCTGACTCTTCATGACCCCATTTTGGGATTTTCTTGGCAAGGATCCTGGAGTGTTTTGCCGTTTCCTTTTCCAGCTCATTTTACAGGTGAAAAAAACTGAGGCAAACAGGGTTAAGCGACTCGCCCAGGGTCACACAGCTAGTAAGTGTCTCAGGCTGGCTTTGAACCCAGAAAGCTGAGTCTTCCTAATTACAAGCTCAGTGCTCTATGTACTGTGCCACCTAGCTGACTCTGTTAAGTGATCCTGGGATGCTAAATACTAGTATTTCATATTGAGAAGAATTTATCACAATGGTACATTGATAGCATTAGAAAGACACCTGGAACTCTTCCTGGGAACCTTAGAACCATAGTCTTGTTCTGGGAAACCACGTTGCCAGTGAGAGTGGGAGTTAGGATAAGAACCGCCAAAGGTTATAAAGGCTACAAAAAAGATTCACATACCAAAAGAGTAAAGTCATCGATCGTTAGAGTCAGAAAAGTCCTTAGAGATCATTTAACGTGGTACTTTCTTATATACTGTAAAAATCCATGCCATATGGAAGTGTTTAACCACAGATACCCTGAATGACATAGAAAAAATGAAATTCAGTTTATAGATTTTATTGATATCTTTTTTACTTTTACGATGCTTAGATCTCTCCCTTATGCTTTCCCTTAACCCATCCCAGAGAGCCATTCCTTATAACAAAGAGTTTTGTTTTGTTTTTTTTAAGGTAGAAGAAGAGGAGGAAAAATTCAGCAAAACTTATCATTGCGCGCGCGCGCGCACACACACACACACACACACACACACACACAAACACACACATCTGACCTTGTATGAACTGTTCCTCATCTGTGGACTCCAACCTCAGCAAAGGAGTTGGGAAAGATATCTTCTTGTATCTTTTTTGGGGGGACCAACCTTGTTCTTCATAACTTCATAACATTCATATTCCCTCCCCTCCGCCAAAAAATCAGTTTTTCTTTTTTTGTTGTTCTTGTTCTTTCCATGTACATTACTAAAGTCTTTGTGCTGTTTTTTTTTGCATCAGTTTGTGTAAATCTTACACTGCTTCCCTGCATTCATCATGCTTATTATTTATTATAACATATTAGTATTCCTTTACATTCATATGACAAAATTTGTATAACTATCCCCCACTCAGTGAGCATCTATTTTTTCCAGTTCTTTTCTACTTCAAAAAGTATTACTATCAATATTTTGGTGCACGTAGTTATATGGAAGCTTTCTTTTTGTCAGTGACTTCCTTAGGGTACTGTATATGCTTAACAGTAGAATCCCTGAGACTCTGTTTCTCCTAATTTAATACGGTGCCTCCTCAAAAATAGGTTGTGGGCAGCTAGATGGTACAGAACAAAGAGCCCTGGGCTTGAAGACTCATCTTCATGAGTTCAAATCTGGTCTCAGATATTTATTATCTGTGTGACCCTGGGCAAGTCATTTAACCCTGTTTGCCTCAGTTTCCTCATCTGTAAAACAAGCTGGAGAAGGAAATGGCAAATCACTCCAATGTCTTTGCCAAGAAAATCCCAAATGGGGTCATCAAGAGTCAGATATGACTGAAGCAACTCAACAACTATAGTAACACAAATAGGTTACTCAAGCCATCAGAGTAGAGCTTAGAGTTCCTAAAAGAAACCTACTAAGTGATGAATGGCCATACAAAGGCCTAGCTTTTAAAGTCCCTTACAACATAGCTCAAGGCTATCTAACCAATCTGATTGTACCTGACTCACGCTGTCGCATTCAAGAATCCCGTTTAATTGTCCTCTCAGTTCCATACATAAGGCAGTCAGAAATGGATCAAATGGATGATTCTGAGTATTACTATTTTAAATTTATTAAATTATTTATTATGAACAATTTTAAATATCAACAAACCAATTGGACTTTTTAATAGCTATTTGCATTTGAATAAATTAATTTCAACACAAGAGCTCAGTTACTCCCTCAGAGTTCCCTTCATTTTTCTTTTAGTTGTCTATTCATCTTTATATATTTTCTCTTTATTATAATTATAGCCTTATATTTATATTTGTATATTTGGATTTATATTTTCTTTGCTTGGTTCTACTTTTTTGCTGCATGTTATTTCATAAAAGTCCTACCAGATTCATTTTATCTTTTATACTTACAAATCTTAATTGCATTATAATATTCCTTCATATTAATATGCCATATTTCATTTGGCCATTCCCCAATTGTTGGACATTTAGATTCTTCCAGACGTTTTTTGCAATTACAAATAACATTGCTCTACATTTCATTGAATCAATAAATCAACTGGACTTTATTAAGCACTTAACTATCAAGCAATGTGCTAGGGGCTGGGAAGATACAAATACAAAGAATGAAAAAATACCTACACTCAAGGGGCTTTATATTCTAATGAAGGAGACAAGTACATGAATGAGAATATACAAAATAAATATTAAGAGAATAAATACAAATAAATACAAAGTAAGGTGCTACTTATATTGAGGGGAGAAACTGATTAATTGAAAGGATGAGAAAAGACTTAATGTAGAATCTGGTATTTGAGCTGTATCCCAAAAGAAGAAAGGGATTCAATGAAGTGACAGTAAGAAGGAAGGGTATTCCTGGTATGGGAAGGCTCAAAGACTCAACATGGAGTGATTGGAGAGTGAGGATAGTGGACAGTGGAAAGCTCTTCCCAAATCCTCCATTTAAGGAGGATGCTTATGGCAGCTATCTCATCATTTCCCACCTGGCTATACTCCTGGGGACTTCATCATGCCCCTGGCCCCAGTAAACTCCTTCCTCCTCCTCTGTGGTCTTTTAATGTGTTGTCTCTTCCATTAGACTGTGAGTTCTTTGAGGGCAGGGACTTTTTGCCTTTCTTTGTATCTCCAGCATTTAGCACAATGCCTGGCACATAATGGGTGCCAGTTTATCAACTGTCTGACTGAGTGCCTTATGTGAAGAACTAAATTAGAATGCTGAGTGTGGGAGGGTAAATAAGGTACAATCAGGCCTTGAGTCATGTTGTAAAGGGCTTTAAAATCTAAGTAGTTCATATGAGTCCTTCCATGTCTATTTAAAATCACCCACTTCTCCATTTCTTACAGTGTAATAGTGCTCCATTACATTCATATATCATAACTTATTTATCCATTCTTCAGTTGTTGGATACCTGGTTAGTTTTCAGTTGCTTTACTGTTTTACAAAAAGAACGGCTCATAAAAGTTTTTGAACATAAAGGATTTTTCCTCTTCCTTTGATCTCTTTTGGATGTAGGCTTAACAGTGCTATAGCTGGATCAGAGTACACAGTGTTTAGTCATTTTTTTCTATATAATTTAAAATTACTTTTGCTAGATCTATTCTCAGCTCCACTAAGTGGATGTGTGAGGTGTTATGGGAGGACTAGCATCTTCTGTGTTAGGGCTTGCCAAGCCTTTTTCAGGGCTGCTCATCTACCTTTGGTGTCACCCAATTGTCATCTATGGCTCCAAGAAGCTGTAGCATGTCCATCAGTCTCACTCTGTAAAATCATCTTGGCAGACAGGCTAAAACTGGGCTGAAGCTAATGGAGAGGCCTCAAACCTCTAGAGGAGTTAGGAGGATGTCTACCCTAAGTCTTCCCCAAACATGTGAAGACTTTCTCTGGTGAAATAAGCCAATGAGAACAACTTGTTACGATGGCCATGAACGTGCCTGAAACAGGCAATGTGGAGTGTTTAGAGCTTGGTCAAACAGTGAAGACGCCAAGGTCATCCACTGTATTGTGGGCCATTGCTGGTCATCTTAACTTTTGTCTTGCCACCGGAATTTGATGACTCTGGAAGAGAGAGTAAGAATGATGACTTTGTGCAACTCTGCCTCACTTAAATCCAATTCACTGGTAAGTCAAGACATCACCTATCATCCACTATTTTATCCCAACATCAGGATGTCATTGATCCTCTTCAAAAATGAAAGACAAACAACAATGTATCAAATAGCCTGTTTGCCCATAGCTCCTCTGACATTTATCATTTTCCTTATTTTGTCATTTTTTCCACTCTGAAAGGTGTGAAGTGGATTCTTATAACTGTTTTATAACTGCATTTCTCTAATTAGTAGTGATTCAGAGCAATTTTTAATATAGTTATAGAGACTTTGAGTTTCTTCCCTTGAAGACCATCTATTCATATTCTTAGACCATACATCAACTGGGGGATGCCTCTTTTTCTTATATATTTGAGTCAGTTCTTTATATAGTTTAGGAATGAGACCTTTCTCAGAGAAACTTGCTGCAAATATTTTTCCCAGTTCACTGTTTCCTTTTTAATCTTAGCTTTATTAGATTTGTTTGTGCAAACACTTTTAAGCTTTATGTAATCAAAATTATCCATTTTGCCTTCTGTGATCCTCTCTATCCCTTGTTTGGTCAGAATGATTCTATCCATAGAACTTATAGGCAATTTTCTCTCTTGTTTATGATATGATCTTTTATATTTGGGTCATCTCTTTATCTGGAACTCATCTTTGTATAAGGTGTGAGGTGTTGATCTAAATTTAATTTCTTTTATACTGCTATTCAATTTTTTCTGGAGGTTTTTGACAAACATGGAGTGAAGTAAACATAACCAAAAGAACAACTTATATTGTAACATTAATATTGTAAAAATGAACAATTTTTAGAACTTTTATAAACTGAAGAAGAATGAAATGAGCAGAATCAGGAGAACAATTTATACAATAATGACAACATTGTCAAGACAAACAACTTTTGAAGTTATAAGAACCATGATCAATACAGTAATCATCCACTATCCCAGATGACCAATGGTGAAGCATACTATTGATGGCAATAACATGACAGAATTAGAGCTGAAAATGAGACATATATACACATACATAAAACATAATATACATATTAAATATACATAAAATATGCATTATACAATATATTAAATATATTAAAACACTATATAATATATCAAAATATACATAATATAACATTTCAAAACATATACAAATATACATTATATAACATATTAAAATATAAAATGTGTGTGCAGCCATGAGTAATTTTCCTTTGCTTGACTATGCATATTTGCTTTTGTTTCTTTTTTCAATGGAACAGGGGTGAGAGGGAGAGAAAATAGATTTCTTTTCATGTAAAAAAAAATAGATAGATGGAGCTGTTAAAGAAATGAAGTGTTACTGTACTTTTAGATGAGGTCACTGTATTAGTTTTATTTAGCTGTTTTATTTAGTTAAAAGAGACTTCTCACAAAGTGGGAGCAATCTGTAGATATATGTGATATTAATAAAACATTTTAAAAGGGAAAAATAGCTAAACAATGGAGCTTATATTTGATTCTAGAGGCAATAAGAAGGCAGTGAAGTTTTTTGAGGGGAGTGTGGGTAGAAGTGATATTGCCAAACATGCCTTTAAGGAAAATCACTTTGGCAGCTATGTGGAGCATGAACTGGAGTAGGAGAAACTTGTAGCAGGCAGGCCAATTAGGAAACCTTTTGCAATAGTCTAGATGAGAGATTATGAGGGCCAGAACTAAGGTGGTGGTTATGACAGATAAGGGATCAGAGACAAGGGGTCAGAGGTGACAGACATCTTGGAAGTAAAAATGATGAGATTTGGCAAATGATTAGATAAGTGGGACCAGAGACAGAGATGTCAAGGGCAAAGGTTCAAAGATTATGGACCAAGGAAACTGAAAGAATGATAGTACCTTTGACATAAGTGGGGCATTTAAAAACCAGTAGACAATAGGTGATGTGAGATTATCGCTCAGGAGAGAGACCAGGGTTGAATGTTGCTATGATTCTACTGGAAAAAAAGGTGATGATTAAGCCCATGAGAGCTAATGAGAGGAGAGGAGAGGAGAGACAGACAGACAGACAGAGACACACAGAGAGAGGGAACAGGGAGAGAGAGAGACAGAGAGAGAGAGAGAGAGAGAGATAGAGAGAGAAGAAGAAGAAGAAGAAGAAGAAGAAGAAGAAGAAGAAGAAGAAGAAGAAGAAGAAGAAGAAAGAAGAAGAAGAAGAAGAAGAAGAAGAAAAGGAAGGAGAAGGAGAAGAAGAAGGAGGAGGAGGAGGAGAACCTAAGACAGAGGAATGGGGGATCCCACACTTAGGGCACCTGATATGGATAAAAAGCCAGTAAAGGAGACTAAGAAGGAAAGATTACATAGGGAGTAAGAGAACAAAGAATGTCATGAAGACACAAAAAGAAGAGCGCATCAGGAGGGAACAGTGATCACTGATGTCAGATGCAGCAGACAGGTCAAGAGGGATGAGGACTGAGAAGATACCATCTATCAATTTCCATTTTCATTAAGAATGTGTGAGTGTATCAGTTAATCTAAAAGCACAACTGAATTGAATTTTGGAACTTGGAATTATTTTTGCAAAGTTTTTGAGAATGAAATGGTAATTCAAAGTTGTTTCAAAAGGCATTTCTTTGATTATTAGTAACATTGAGAATTTTTTTCAAATTAATATTTACTAATTGGGATTCCTTTTTCATAATTTATTTGCTCTTATTCTTTGCTCATTTATCCTTTAAGGATTGAGAATTGTTCTTGAATATGTATATCAGTCACATATACTTTAGGTGTTATATTTTCATCTCTTGCATTTGCTGTAAATATTTTCCCATTCAGCTCTTCTTTTATCTAGTTTTATTGTTTTAGTTTCATTTTAGGTAATTGGGTACATTTAACTTGTCCCAAATAATCTCTTCTATTTATCATATACTTCTATTTTTTATTTGTCTATGATGATGATGGAATTCATTCTGGTGTAAGATGTAAAATAAAAATCTTAATTTATTTTCTCTCATTTTTCTAACCACTTTCCCAACTATAATCACCAATCCACTAATCCATGAACAACCATTTATTAAGCACTTAATATATGCCAGGCACTGTGGTAAGTTCTGGGGATACATCAAAAGACCAAAATGTGATCCCTGCCTTCAAGGAGCTCACAATCTGATAAATAAGACAGCATGGAAACAATAATGTACTACTGGATGTACAGAGATAATCTCAGAAGGAAGAAGATACTAACAATTAAGAGGATGAAGAAAATTCTTTTGCAGAAAGTGAGAGAGAGAGAAAAGGCATGAAGTTGGAAGTGGCCTATGAAGGGAACAACAAGCTTCCTCATGGCACTCATTTCCCTTATGGTACCCAAATGTCTCCTAGATCGATATTCCCCTCCATACTCCTTTAATTTTTTCTAGCTTTTTTTCTATCACAAAAGTCTTGATTTTTTCTTTTGGTTTAATTCATTATTTGGAATTACTCATGTCAGACTAGAAAGAAGGGATGGTACATCATCACCATCATCATCAAAGTAGTCATCATCATCATCATCATCATCATCATCATCATTATCATTATCATCATGATCATCATGGTCCAAAAATGGAATCACAAGGCCCTCCATAGGTGACATCCACATAAGTTAGCTAATATTCTTTAATGAAGAAGCATCAAGCAAATACCTGAATTGGTTTGTGGAAATAGAGGGATTCATGGTAGCAATTCAGAACCAGTTAATGGCCACCAGAAATTTTAAAAGGGTTTTTCTTGCAGGGAAATCTACGTGGGAGACAGGCTGGGAGAAAGCTGGGTACCTGAAACCGGCGGAGATCCCCAGGCCTCCCAACACAGGATGGCAGTCTGTAGAAGCGAGGAGAGGCAGCGCAATGCCACTGGCTGGGAAATACCAACCCCTGAGGCTTGCAGCCCGAAGGAATGAAACACGGTTTCTCAAACTTCTGGGAGACATAATGGCCAGGTAAACAGCTCTAATCCCTACCCCCTCACCCAGAGAATTCCTCGGGGAAAAAAAAAAGAATGCTGGAACAGAGGAGAAATAAGTGGGGCTTCAGTAGTCAAATATTAGAAGTTCATTAGTCCCAGAGGGGCAGAGTCGGCAGGGGTCAACACCAAGAGCCCAGACGTAATCTTGCTCCCCCAGGGGAAGTGCCAGAAATCAGCTCAAACAACAAACAGCTGAGACCATTGCTGAAAAGCAACAGTGCTGGAGAGCACCCATAGGCAGTGAGAAGTCAGGGAGCCAGACCCCTCCCCCACACCTCAGGAAACTGAAGGCTATAATTCTAGACTCACAACCCCCAGAATAAGAAAGCTGGGACAGAGAGCCCTGAGCCCCAAAGGCAGAATTTGTTCTAAAGCCAGGAAAAGGCAAACCAACATGAAGAACAACACAAAAAAACCGAGGACAATAGATTCTTTTTATGGAGACAGGAATGATCAAAAAACCAATTTGGAAGAGGACAGCAGTGATACTATAGATCCATCGGATACCTCAAAATGTAATGTGAACTGGTCTCCAGTCCAAAAAGCATTGCTGGAAGAGCTAAAGGAGGACTTTAACAAACAAATTAGGGAGGTAAAAGAAAAAATGGAAAAAATGAAAAAAAAATCCACACATGAAATCAAGTCCCTAAAGAGTAAGATTGGCGAAATAGCCACGGAGATCCAGAATCTAAATAGAGAAAATGACACCCTGAGAGGCAAAATCAACCAATTGGAAAAGGAGACTCAAAAGCAAAGTGAAAACACTAACTCATTAAAAATTAGAGTTGAGCAAGTGGAACCTAATGAATCTATGAGGCACCAAGAAGTAGTAAAACAAAATGTAAAAAAATGAAAAAATATTTTAAAAAATGTGAAATATCTGATTGGGAAAACAACTGACCTGGAAAATAGATCCAGGAGAGACAATTTAAGAGTTATTGGTCTACCAGAAATCCACGATGAAAAAAAGAGCCTTGACAGTATCTTCGAAGAAATCATCAAAGACAACTGCCCAGAGGTCCTAGAACCAGAGGGCACAATAGTCACTGAAAAAATTCACCGATCACCCCCTGAAAGAGATCCCAAATTGAAAACACCAAGAAATATTATAGCCAAATTCCAGGATTACAAAGACAAGGATAAAATACTGCAAGGAGCCAAAAGGAAACAATTCAAATATCGTGGGACTATAGTCAGGATCACGCAGGATCTTTCAGCTTCTACATTAAATGACAGGAAAAATTGGAATACGATATTTTGAAGGCAAAGGAGCTGGAACTACAACCAAGGATTGAGCATAATTTTTCAGGCAAGGGATGGACATTCAACGAAAAAAGGGAATTCCAGACCTTCCTGATGAAAAGGCCAGAACTCAATGGAAAATTTGATCTCCAAATACAAAACTCAAGAGAGACATAAAAAGGTAACTGGGGGGAAAACCCCCACAAACCTTATTAACCAATAAGGGCAGGTTGTCTGCATCTTTATGTGGGATTATATCATCATATGTGTGTTTTTATATATATATATATATATATATATATATATATATATATATATATATATATATATATATATATATATATGTCAGTCTTGAGAATGGTACAGTTATTATGACAATTGAAAGGGACACACATAGATTGTGAATGCCTGTATAAATTAACTGTTGTAAAGATAAAAAACATAAGTAAGAGATGTAAAGGGAGGGCTATGAGAGAAGAGGTAAGGAGGTAGTAGAAAAGGGTAAATTACACCAAATGAAGAGGCACGAAAACATATTATAGTAGAGGGAAAGAAGGGAGGGAGAAGAGCAGTATTTGAGCATCACTGTCATCTGATCTGGTTCAAGAAGGGAATAACATACCCTGATAAGTTTAGAAAGCTAACTTGACCTACAGGAAGTAGGAGGGGAAGGGGGGAAGAAAAAGGGAGGGGGTGGTCAGAAGGGAGGGGAGAAGTAGCAAGTGGGAAACGGTAAGATAAGGGAGGGGAATAAAGACGGAGGGTAAACTGAGGAAGGCGGCGGTCAAAAGCAAAACTTTCTTGAGGAGGAGAAGGAGAAAGGGAGAAATAAAAGCATAAGCAGGGGGAAATAGGATGGAGAAAAAGACACAGATAGAAATCATAACTCTGAACGTGAAGGGGATGAACACTCTCATAAAACAGAAGTGGATAGCAGAATGGATTAAAAACCATAATCCTACAATATGCTGTTTACAAGAAACACATTTGAAACAGGAGGATACACACAGGGTAAAGGTAAAAGGCTGGAGTAAAATATATTGCGCCTCAGCGAAAGTAAAAAAAGCAGGTGTAGCAATCCTAATCTCAGACAAAGCAAAAGTAAAGATAGATTTAATTAAAAGAGATAAGGAAGGGCATTATATCCTGCTAAAAGGCACCATAAACAATGAAGCCATATCATTGTTTAACATATATGCGCCAAGTGGTAAAGCATATAAATTCTTAGAGGAGAGGTTAAGGGAGTTACAGGAAGAAATAGACAGCAAAACTATAATATTGGGAGACCTCAACCTCCCCCTTTCTGAACTTGATAAATCTAACCTCAAAATAAATAAGAAAAAAGTTAAGGAGGTAAACAGAATTTTAGAAAAGGCAGATATGATAGACCTCTGGAGAAAACTGAATGGGGAAAAAAAGAATATACTTTCTTCTCAGAACTACATGGCACATACTCAAAAATTGACCATGTACTAGGGCATAAAAACCTCACAATCCAGTGCAGAAAGCGAGAAGTAGTCAATGCATCCTTTTCAGATCATGATGCAATAAGAATTATTTGTAATAAAGAACCATGGAAAAGTAAGCTAAAAACTAATTGGAAACTAAATAATCTAATTCTAAAGAATGAGTGGGCCAAAGAACAAATCAGAGAAACAATTAATAACTTCATTAAAGAGAATGACAATAATGAAACAACATACCAAAACTTATGGGATGCAGCAAAAGCAGTTCTTAGGGGAAGTTTTATATCCCTAAACACTTACATGAATAAAATAGGGAAAAAGGAGATCAATGATCTGGGCATACAGCTGAAAAAGCTAGAAAAAGAGCAAATTGAAAATCCCCAATTAAATACCAAATTAGAAATTCTGAAAATCAAAGGAGAGATTAATAAAATTGAAACCAAGAAAACTATTGAATTAATAAATAAAACAAAGAGCTGGTTTTATGAAAAAACCAATAAAATTGATAAACCTTTGGTCAATTTAATTTAAAAAAAGAAAGAAGAAAATCAAATTACCAGTATCAAAAACAAAAAGGGTGAGTTCACCTCTAATGAAGAGGAAATCAAAACAATAATTAGGAACTATTTTGCCCAATTGTATGCCCATAAATTTGACAACCTTAGAGATATGGATGAATATCTACAAAAACATAAACTGCCCAGGTTAACAGAAAAGGAAGTAAAATTTCTAAATAATCCCATCTCAGAAAAAGAAATTGAACAAGCCATCAGTGAACTCCCTAGGAAAAAATATCCAGGGCCAGATGGTTTTACATGTGAATTCTATCAAACATTTAAAGAACAACTAATTCCAATACTTTGTAGACTATTTGGGAAAATAGGTGAAGAAGGAGTCCTACCAAATTCTTTTTATGACACAAATATGAAACTAATACCCAAACCAGGTAGAGTCAAAACAGAGAAAGAAAATTATAGACCAATTTCCCTAATGAATATTGATGCAAAAATATAAATATTTATTAATAAATAAATATTAGCAAATAAAATATTAGCAAAAAGATTGCAGCAACTCATCATGAAAACAATACACTATGACCAGGTAGGATTTATTCCAGGAATGCAAGGCTGGTTCAATATTAGGAAAACTATTAGCATAATTGACCATCTCAACAAGAAAACTAGCAGAAACCGTATGATCATCTCAATAGACGCAGAAAAAGCCTTTGACAAAATACAACACCCATTCCTATTAAAAACACTGGAAAGCATAGGAATAAATGGAACCTTCCTTAAAATTATAAATACATCTACCTAAACCTAGCATTATTTGTAATGGGGATAAGCTAGATGCATTCCCAATAAGATCAGGGGTAAAACAAGGATGTCCATTATCACCCCTACTATTCAATTTGGTACTAGAAACATTAGCTGTAGCAATAAGAGAAGAAAAAGAAATTGAAGGAATTAGAATAGGAAAAGAAGACACTAAATTATCACTTTTTGCAGATGATATGATTATTTATTTAGAGAATCCTAGAGAATCAAGTAAAAAACTACTTGAAATAATAAACAACTTTAGCAAAGTTGCAGGATATAAAATAAACCCACATAAATCCTCAGCATTCCTATACATTACTGACAAAGCCCAACAGCAAGAGATAGAAAGAGAAATTCCATTCAAAGTTACTGTACACACTATAAAATATTTGGGAGTCTATTTGCCAAGACAAACCCAGGGCCTATATGAACATAACTATGAAACACTTTTCACGCGAATAAAGTCAGATCTGAATAAATGGAAAAATATCAGTTGCTCATGGTTAGGCCGAGCTAATATAATAAAAATGTCAATTTTACCTAAATTAATCTATCTATTCAGTGCCATACCAATCGAACCACCAAAAAATTATTTTACTGAGCTGGACAAAATTATAACAAAATTCATCTGGAAAAACAAGAGGTCTAGAATATCTAGGGTATTAATGAAAAGAAATGCTAGAGAAGGTGGCCTAGCCATACCAGATATTAAACTGTACTACGGAGCAGCAGTCATCAAAACTACCTGGTACTGGCTAAGAAACAGAGGTGTGGATCAGTGGAATAGGATAGTAATACAAGATAAAGAAGTCAACAACTATAGCAATCTACTCTTTGATAAACCCAGAGAGGCCAGCTTCTGGGCTAATAATTCACTATTTCACAAAAACTGTTGGGAAAATTGGAAAATGCTAGGGCAGAAACTGGGCATAGACCAATATCTTACACCATATACCAGAATAAAGTCAAAATGTGTTCATGATTTAGGAGTAAAAGCTGATACTATAAGTAATTTGGGAGAGCAAGGAATAGTTTACTTATCAGATTTATGGAAAAGAAAAGAATTCATGACCCAACAAGAGATAGAGAGCATTACAAAATGCAAAATGGATAATTTTGATTATGTTAAATTGAAATGTTTTTGTACAAAAAAGCCAATGCAACAAAAATTAGGAGGGAAGCAGAAAATTGGGAGAAAATCTTTACAACTAGTATCTCTGATAAAGGCCTCATTTCTAAAATATACAGGGAACTGAGCCAAATATATAGGAATACAAGCCATTCCCCAATTGAGAAATGGTCAAAAGATATGAACAGGCAGTTTTCAGAGGAAGAAATTAAAGTTATCTATAGGCATATGAAAAAATGCTCTGGATCACTACTGATTAGAGAAATACAAATCAAAACAACTCTTAGATACCACATCTCTCCTGTCAGATTGGCTAAAATAACAAAGCAGGAGGATGATAAATGCTGGAGAGGATGTGGGAAAATTGGAACATTGTTACATTGCTGGTGGAGTTGTGAGATGATCCAGCCATTTTGGAGAGTAATTTGGAACTACGCCCAAAGGGCTATAGATATGTTCATACACTTTGACCCAGCAATGCCACTTCTAGGGTTGTATCCCAAAGAAATCACACAAGAGGGAAAAGGACCCACATGTACAAAAATATTTATAGCGGCTCTTTTTGTGGTAGCCAGGAATTGGAAATCAAAGGGATGCCCATCCATTGGGGAATGGCTGAACAAGCTGTGGTATATGAAGGTAATGGAATACTATAGTGCCATAAGAAATGGGGATGATACGGACTTCGTAACAACCTGGAAAAACCTACACAACATAATGCTGAGTGAGTGGAGCAGAGCCAGGAGAACATTGTACACAACCACAGATATATGGATTCCGTGAGGACCAACCCTGACAGACTTCGCTCTTCTCAGCAACACAAGGTGCAGGCACAACTCCAAAGGACTCACGATGGAGAATGCTATCTACATCCAGAGAAAGAACTGTGAAGTTTGAATGCAGATTGAGGCATACTACATGCTCACATTTTTTTCTTCTCTTTTGTTTTTGTGGGTTTTTTTTTTGGTTCTGTTTCTTCTTTCTCATGATTCATTCCATTGGTCATAATTCTTCTCCACAACTTGACTAGTGTATAAATTAATTCAATGCGAAGTTATACATGGTAGTTACATGAGATTCCATGCCATCTTGGGGAGGGATGGGGGAGGGAGGGGAGAAAATCTGGAACTCAAAATTATTTAGAACCGTGTGTTGTAAACTAAAAATAAAAAATAAAAAAAAATTTTTAAAAAGGGTTTTTCTTAAGGAGTCTGTACTTAGTAATCAATATGTATCATACAAGGAAATGGTAGAAATTGTGTAACACATCACCACAGTCTTTGAAGAATTAGTACCTACTTAATGCCCAGTAAATCATGACCTGGAGGCAAGAAATAATCATCAGTATTTTTCATGGACTGATAAATGACAACTCCCTTAAAATATTCTGGGAGCTTAAATGATAAATTGTACCAGTGCCTGACTATATCTCAGACTGAATCATCACTCGTAATCTCCAGGATATAATATTGATCCATAAAAAGTAAAAATGGCATTTTCAGTAGATGCTACCCTACCAAATACTAACAAATCTGCAAGCTACATGGAGCAAAAAAAACTACATTTAAAATATAGAAACCTGAGTTCAAAATCATGAAGGAGAAGGGTGACATTCCTATCATCCCCATTGTCCTATCTGCTACTAGAATTCTACTGAGGATACTATCCGTGAGAAGAAAAAGAAGAAGAAGAGCAGAAAGAGAAGAAGAAGAAGAAGAAGAAGAAGAAGAAGAAGAAGAAGAAGAAGAAGAAGAAGAAGAGAAGATGATGATGATGATGATGATGATGATGATGATGAAGATCTAACATTAATATTATGTGTACTACATGCCAGGAACTGGCCTAAACATTTTACAAAAATTATCTCATTTGATGCCCATAACCATCTTAGGAGGTAGGTACTATTTTTATCTACATTTTGCAGGTGACAAAACTGGCAAACGGAAGTTAAGTGACTTGCCCAAGATTGCACAGCTAGCAAGTATCTCAGGACAGATTTGAATCCAGGTCTTCCTGACTCCAAACCCAGCACTCTATCCACTGCATAACAGGCTTGCATCAGAATACTTTCTTTCAATGAAAAAAATCAATTCTCCATCAAATATTAAAAGAATAATAAAACAATAGAGATTGGTCACAGGAATGCATTGTTGGATCCACATCTGTGATATCATATATTCATTTGAATATTAATGTATAGTCTTCTCTCAAATATTTTATAAAAAGATTCTTCTAAAAAATTATGGCTTTATCTCAGCAGACCTCCACTGAAGTCCTATTCTTATGCCTCAATGTGTTGTGGTTGTGATCCTGATTTCTGACTTCCAGCAAAGCCCAAACTTTGGCTCATCCTACCAAGCTGGAAAGGCTTTGAACACAGACCCAGTGATAATTGTGTTCTGTCATCCTGGACCAGTTAATCAAAGTTCTGAAACACCACACATCTATCCACTAAGTAAGAAATTTTCTTGATCTTGATGAAACTGTCTTTTAAAGTGAGGAGGCAATGTGGTCTGTGTCAGTGGAGGAAATGCCAATACCAATGAAATTACAGATATTGAAGAAGTCTCAGCGAAGGAAAGCTACTCTTCTTCTCATCTTGAAATCTCTGCTTTTACTTATCCTGTTTGACACAGACACAGACATAGGCATGGGTGCACACACGTGCACACACACATGCACACGTACAGAAAGAGAGAGAGAGAGAGAGAGACAGAGAGACAGAGAGAGAGAGAGGGAGGGAGAGAGAGAGAGAGAGCAAGCCTTAGAAGAAGTAGTCTTTCCCTGAAAAGGAAGCTACCTGGACAGTGATTTGAATTCAAGTCTCCTGACTTCAGACCTTTCCACTAGTGACAGTGGTTGCAACAGGATAAAAAAAAGTCTCTCCCCTACCCACCAAACGCAGGATCCAGAAAAATAGCTTTTTTCTGGGAAGTAGGAAATAGATAAGTGAAAATACTAAGCAATTAATAAAAGCTTGCAGATTAACTGAAAATACAGAAAAGAAAATGAAAAACAAAGTAATGAACACTGACCCCTTCCTGTTGGGGTTTTCCTTTATGGGTAAGAAGTGTCTGTGGCTCTGGACACGTACACTCCAATAACGATTTAGATGAAAGTAAAGATTGTAGCTTTCAAATCGGAAAATATTTATTGAATGTCTACTATACAAGACACTTTGTTTTCTCCATCTATCATCTTGATAGATTTAGATCTTGACTTGCAACTTATTTCTTCAAAATATTTCTCTGACACATTGGATATTTAGCAAAATTTTTTATATCCTAAGGCTTTTCAACAAATCTCTTCTTAGAATTGACATCTTTCCTAGAACACATAAAGATTATTTTTTTACAAAAGCTTGGCATTGTGTCAGTCAAAAGCCTAACCAGTCAGAATTCTTTACTTGGAAAAGAGCACTCAAAGTCTTGCCTGGTTAAAAATTAACCTAGCCCCAGAGTTCTTGAATCATTCAGTAATAAAGGTTGATTTACATGGGGGAGAAGCAAGGGTACCATGGACAATATGCCATGAATGCACCACAGAGAGCCTCTTTACTTAGGCAGTTTCCTGGTTCGGGCATCCAAGGATAAGTTCACATCCATATAAGGCTGGCTGGAAATACCCAAGAATCACTTCAAGAAGCTTCAATTAAAATTTTTGCAATTGAATACTTGTGGTTTTGATTAGCTTGGGCAAAGATCCTGAGCTTTGAACTCCTCCTTCTTTAAATTGATTTAGGTTCTTTCAACTAGGTCTCCAAGAAACACACCCTCTAGTAACAGCTTCACTGGCAATGGAGTGGTGGTTTCTAGTATTTTTTACTAAGAACCCTATTAACTCTTTCTATCCAGTGCTTTTTGAGAATAAATTGGTAAGGCAATTGGTGACCCCTACACCAATAAGGAGACCAAAACTTGATGTCATAAATGGGGTTCTAAAGCTACATTTATCACTCTACCTGCAAAAGGTTGACTGCTGCTGGGTCTCCTAGAGCCCTGGCCAGAAATTGAGGAAGAGGAAGAGGAAGAAGGAGGAGGAGAAGGAGGAGAAGGAGAAGGAGGAGGAGGAGGAAGTGTGGGTGGAGAAATGACAACCCTTGTTTTCAAATCTTTGTGGCAGTTGAGTTGTAAAGTTTTACGAGCTTCTCCTTTAGTGAATTATTTCTATTTAGAACTACTCTATGGCTAATATGTACTGTCAGTCTACCTCCCAACCTTTAATTTCCACCATCTAGAACTATCATGTGGGCAAACCCCTTCTACTGTCTCCTCCAACCTCAAATCTCTCTCCAGATCAGCCCTATGTCCTCCCTACTATCTATTCAGTTTTTCACTCTCCTAGCCATTTTCATTGTGCCTGTTGGAGTCCATTCTGTCTGTCATAAATTAATTTCCCTATACTTTGTGGCACAGTGATCCTGGATACTAAGGCCCCGGTAGATATGAAGACACTACACTGGGAGTCAGCAAAACCTGATTTCAAATGCAGCTCAGACTTTATTAGCTGAAGGTATAGTTCATTATCTGTCTTTTGAAGTCACTATTGTTCTTTGCTTTGATCAGAGTTTTGAAGCTTCTCAAAGTTATTTTCCTTCACATTATTACATTTGGGGCATTACATAAATTATTCTCTTGGTTCTGCTTATTTCATTCTGCATCAATTCATAAAAATCTTCCTATGTTTCTATGAATTTTTATATTTGTCATCTTTTACAGCAAAATAATATTCCTTTACATCAATATACCACAATTTGTTCATACATTCCCCATTTGTTGGGTATCTATTTTGCTTCCAATTTTTTACTAAAACAAAAAGGACTGCTACACATAGGATCAAGGTGCCACAGTCTGGATCAAACAAGATTATTCAGCAATAACTATGGAGAAAAGAAAACCTTGAGATATAATATAAAAACAGAAAAGGCCAACAACCAAGAATAAACATATCCCAAAAAACTGAGTATAATTCTTCAAGGGGAACCTAGATTTTAATAAAATAAGGAGGTCACTTTCAAACATTCCTGCTATGAAAACCAAAGCTAAGTAGAATCATAGAAATATAAACACAAGAGATGAGAAAAACCTGAGAAAGTAAATTCATTTTAGCAATTTGATAGGGTTTCTTTTATTTTTCCAGGACCTTACTCCATTAGTTCCCTTTTCTCTCTTACATCTTTAAACAACGATCGCTATGTTTTGATCAACAAACACTGTAACAAACACCCTATGTATCCTCTCCCCACTCCAAATTAATTCCCTGAGAAGTCACATGAATTGTTAAAAGAAAGGAAATGTAAGTCCTTTAATTCTGATAGCATGGTACTAATATTAGCTATTGTATTTGACCAGAGTTTGTTACTTCTCTATGCTGATTTTTTTTACAATGTTTTTATCATGTACATTGCTCTTTTGACTGTTTTATTTACTCTGCATTGCTTCATAAAATTATGCCCATGTTTCTCTAAATTTTTCATATTTGTCATTCTGAACTACGTAATTATATTCTATAACATTCATGTACCATAATTGTTTAGCCATTGCCTAATAGTTGGCTATATATTTTATTTCCAGCTGTTTGCTAACACAAATCATGCTGCTACGAATATTTGGCGACATTTAGGTCTTTTCCTGCTGTTGCTTATTTCTCTGGGATATAGTCCCAGGAGTGGAATCTCTGAGTTAAAAGAATCTTTCCTTCATAATTCCAATTGCTTTCCAGAATGGTTGAAGCAATTTGTAGTTTCAATTAGTGTGTCTGTCTTCTTATAGCCCCTTTACTAATGAGTTTTCCCATCTTCTGCCCTCTTCATTAATTCAATGAGTGTGAGGTGATATCTCAGGGCCGTTTAAATTTGCACTTCTCTATAGGTGAGTTTGAACATCTTTTCAAATAGTTATGAATAGTTTATAGTTCAAGTTTGACAACAAGTTGTTCATATTCTTTGACTGTCTATTCTTTGGGGATCTCTAGCATCTTCAATCTCCCCCTCCACTGACTCCTTTCTTTCTGACTAGAAACATAATCATATCTCCCTTATACTTAAGTATCCAAACTTTCTATTTACTCTACTACTCTCTCAAGCTATGAACCTGTTTTCTCTTCCCTTTTATGATCATGCTTTTAGAAGAGCAATCTGTTCATTTGGTTTCCTTGCCTCGTTACCCAGTTGCTCCTCAACCTTTTGAAATCTGCTTCTATCCCCACTACTCTACTGAAACTGCCCTAACAAAGAGTAACCAATGACTTCTTATTGACAAATCAAATGATACTTTCTACTCCTTATTCCCCTTGATCTGTGTGGTGACATGGTTCTTCCTGATTACTCGAAGGGTGGGGAAGGAGTGAAAACATGTTGATGTTGCTATATACCCATTAATTTTTGTTTGTAATTATATTAACATTTGTATCCTTTGGGATCTACCCCCAGAGGAGAGAGACCTAACCAAGCATGGATCTTGATTCATCATCCCAAGATAGGGAAGGCGCTTGAGGCAGTAGCCAAGAACCAGGAAACATGTCCAGAATCCATGGACTCAAGGCTTCATTTGTTACCTCAGTTCTATCCATGAATGGGTAGCTAGTGATGCAGCCACCAGAGTACACAAGTTCAGAATGAGAGAAAAGATTATTCTGGGAGTGGAGGCCATTCAAGGAGCAGCATATGAAGCCCTAAGGTTTAGAAAGTTACCATGGGCTAGTCCACAAATCTTGAGCCAGAATACAGCATAGGTAGCAAAAGCAATTTTGCCAAGGATAAGATAGGATAGGATTTTGAGTCAGAGGAGACTTTAAAAAGCATTTTGTTTATAGGAAGTAACCAGTTAGGGAATAAATCTGATTAGTAATATGACTAGGCAAAATAAGGAGTATGGGTTAAGGGGAGATGGAGAATGAGTAGGGCAAAAGCATGCAGATCTTGAGAAGATGGATAAGAAGTACCAAAATGAGAACATAAAAAAGGAAAAAATGCAGAAGACCAGTTCAAATCTATTCGATTCAAATAACTTCTATTAACTGCCTACCATGTATAAAAATTTATCTTAATTGGGAGTCAGGTGAGACAGGAAGGAGTCCTTCCAGATCCATAGATAGCAATCTGTAGTGATGTAACCTATAAAATGACTGTATCAGATGGATTGTAAAGTAAAGGCAACTGTTCCAGACCTTAAGTCTCTCTCACCCATAAGTGAGGGCTGGGAGAACAGATTTTTGTGAGCTAAGACATAATATACACTTACTTGCCAAAACCACAGCAGGAGAGCTATAACTAAATTAACATCAAGAACAAGATCTGGCAGAGAGGAGGTGAGGCGTGAGGGAAGAGGAAGTGAAGAAGACTAGGTTATTTCCCTACAGTTGGTGTGAAGGATGAAAGAATAATGATTGAGGACATTAACAACTTGTGTTTGTTCCTTTGATCTGTCATTAAACCTCAACTCCTTTTGTGTTTTCCTTATAGGGCATTTTGGTAAGTCTCCTTTTAAAATATCTGAGTAGTTACTGTGATATTTTCAGGGAACAAAGAAAATGAAGGAGAGAATAAGGCAAAATTTCAATTTTCCTCTAGGTAGTCTATTCAGTGAAATGCAACAAAATTTTATTAAGCATCTACTCCATGCAATCATAGGTCCGGATCCAAGAACACTTGGTGAATTAAGCCAAGAAAACCAAGACATGGCACTGGACTGTTTCCCATGACAGATTGATATACAAAGGGAACTTACACTGCTAAGCCAGGAGAGGGGCAGGTTGAGAAGGTGACAGTGTTTCCCCTTTCTCTTAGCCCGGATTTGTGGTATCCCATACCTTCTGCACCACATGACACTATTAAATATTAGTTACTTGTTAATTTATGCAAGACATTTGGCAAAAATCCCTTATGATATTATTGTGGAGAAGATGAAAAAATATGTGGCCTGCACATAGTACCATAGGATTAACTGAGAAAGAGTTATAAGGTCAGAAGTAAAGTGTGGTGATGGAAGTCTTTAATGAAGTACCTAAAGGTTCTTTCTTTGGGATAGTTCCATTCAACATTTTAAAAAATGGTTGAGGGAATAGATAAAAGGCGGGGTATAGAAGGGTGTTTAGATTTATGTGAATGGGAGGATGGGGAGGGATCCTTGGAGGGCGGTAGGCAAGTAATAGTAGGCAAGGTAGTGGGTAGAAGTAAAGTAAAGGAGGCAGAAGGGATAGGAAACAAGAGATATGTACAAACATAAAAATAAAGATGAGGAAGAGAATATGTTTGGAAAAATATATGTCTATATATGTTTATGTGTTTGCATATATCTATAGCTATAGAGAAACATATCTAAACCTTATTGTAGCCATCGGTGGAGGGGCAGAGGGAAGAACAAAGTAAAAAAGTGCACAGCGGAGCACAAAAGAAAACTCACAAGGAAGCAAAGATGGACAATTCTCAACACAACGTGTATTATTTATTATACAGGCTTTCTTGAAATGGAAATTTATTGTTACCTATTTTGAATCCTCTCATGTTCTGCTAGGCACATGATATGCTTTTTTCTTTGTATTTAAGTTTATGATATGTTTTCGTTTCTTTTCTCTATTCTGTATTTGTGTCTGTCCCTTGAGTCTAAAATAAAATTTTTAAAAATGGTTGAAGCAATAGGCTAAGAATTACTGGGAAAACTGGAAAACACAACGAAATTAGGGTTTGCCTTAGACCAGCATTTTTCACCATATTCCTTGATAAGTTTATGATAGATATGTGACCTGAATATTAAAGATCATTCCACAAAAATTGGAAAGAAAGCAAATTATGTACCTTTTACAGCTATGGGTAGGAAATGAATTCTGAACTAAAGGGCAGAGGTGAATATACAAAAGATAAAATAGGCAATTTTGATTGAGTGAAATTGAGAAGCTTCTGTAGAAACAAAATGAATGAACCTAGGATAAGAAGGGAAGCAGTCAACTGGGGGAAATTTTTTAAGGAGTCAACAGCTACAAAAAATAATTCTCAAAATAATTGTGAATTATTGATAGCTACATGAAAGAATGCCACAAATAACTCATAATAAGAGAAATAATACATCAATCAATAAACATTAATTAAATGCATACTATGCACCAAGCACTGTGTTAAGCTTTGGGGATATAAAAAGAGGCAAAAAAGTGGTCTCTGCCCTCAAGGAGCTTACAGTCTAATGGGGGAGAAAACTTACAAACAAATATTTACAAGGCAAGCTACATACAAGATTAATAGGAAATAATTATCAGAATGAAGATAGTAGAATTCAGAGGGGTTGGGAAAGGCTTTCTGTAGAAGGTGGGATTTTAGTTGGGACTTAAAGGAAGCCAGGGAGGTCAATAGTTAGAGAAGAGAAGGTAGAGCAGTCCAGGCATGGGGGGACAGCCAGAGGACATACCCAGAGCTAAGAGAAGCAGTATCTCATTCCTGGAATATTGAGGAGGCCAGTGTCACTGGACTCAAGAGTATGTGCTGGGGAGGAAGGTGTACAAAGACTAGAGAGGTAGAAGGGGGTTGGGTTATGGTAGGCTTTGAATGCCAGACAGAATATTTTGTATTTTCTCCTGGAGGGATTAGCACTGGAATTTAATGAGTAAGGGTGTCACAGTCAGACTTGTAAAGAAAATCACTAGGAGCAATGGATGAAAGTTGCTGAGACAGATTTTGGCTTGGTAGAAGGAAAAAATATTCCAAAGAATTTTTCCTTTCCCAAAGTGGGAATGGCTACCATGGGATATAGTAGATTTTCCTTCACAAGAAGTGTCCAAGAAAAACCTGGATTGACAATTTGTTGGAGATATCTCAAGAGAAATCTTGTTCAGGTAGAGCTGGGACTCTCAGGGCCTTTCCTACTCAGAGTTTCTATGATTCCATGATTCTGAGAAAGAGCAAGAAGGGGAGAGAAAGAAGGTGAAAGAGCTTAGAAGGGAAAAAGAAGGGGATGTGGGAGTGAAGGGATTTAAGGAGAAGAAGAGGAGAGGGAAAGAAGGAGGGGGTGGAAGAACGACATAGTAAAAGGGCAAAGACTATAGTATCTATTATGTTTTTGTTGTTTTCATTTCAGTCATGTCCAACTCTTTGTGGCCCCATTTGGGGTTTTCTTGTCACAGATACTAGAGTAGTTTGCCATTTCCTTCTCTGGCTCATTTTACAGATGAGGAAACTGAGGCAAACAGGGTTAAGTGACTTGCCCAAGGTCACACAGCTAATGTTTGAAACTGGATTTAAACCCACAAAGATGAATCTTCCTTACTCCAGGCCCAGCACTCTATCCACTGTACTACCTAGCTGCCCTATCTCCTATATACCTTATGTTATTAATTTTCTTTAGAGAAAAATCACTTCTAGAAACCCACATGTTGACAGGGCTTCTGGAAACCTATGTTCTCCATTTTAAATAATATCAAATGGGAAGTATTATGCCCTCATTGATGACAGGATTTTAGCCTCTGTAGGAGTAGTTTAAAATCCCTTTATAATCTAGAGAATGTTTCTAGTGTCCAATAAACAGTCACTTGGAATGAAGGCAAGTTAGCACTTTAATCACTAAAGAATTTGTGTACTAGCCCTTAAAAGCCTCCTTTCCTCATTTGCCTCCAAGATTAAGAACATCCAGAAGACAGGTATTGTATTTGCTCTGGCCCCGTGTAGACCCTAATTCCTAACCAGCATTGTCTGAACTTAATCTATTTCAAGACCAACCAGGAGTTATCCATCCACAGATATATACTCATCATGCATATGGAGCTTGGTAACCCCCACCCCTTGCCACCTTTTTGAGTGCCTTGCTCTATATTATGCTAGGACTCAAAGCTTCGCAATAGAAATGGTATGTTGTATTATTGGTGGGTTTAGGGTAGCTAAATGGGGAATGATAGAGATATTAAGAGAACCAAAGGAATGGAGAATGGTGTATGAGCTGGTTCCCATAATCATAAACAAGTTCCACAAACAGGGTAAAGGGCTCAGGAAAGCAGGCATGTAGTTGGAAGCAGGAAAAAAAAAAAACCGTATCAGCAGAGGAATGCTTCCAAGAAAGAGGCACTGGGAGACTGTGCACTTTATTTTATTATGCAATAAAAAAGGAAAATGGCGATAGTTTCTTAGGATTAGGCCAAAGGAGTTAGTGGTATGCACTATGAACTCATTCCCAGATGTACTGACATAGTTGAGAGAGGAATTACCTAAAAATAACTTCATCCATCAGTTCTGGGGAAGAGTTTTCATCCTTTTGCCAAGAATTCAATTGATGTGATTGTTGCTTCTTGTACGCAATGTTATATGGCTATAATTTATCTCTTTTTTGGACTTTTCTATGAGGCAAGTTAATGACAAGGAATGTGGGTACTGGAATCCCCCTCCCCTTCTCCCTTTCACCCTTACTCTCTCTCCTCTTCTATTTCATTCCTTTCTCTTTCTCTCTCTCCTCTCCTCTTTTCCTCCTCTCCCTACCTTTCACCTTACCTTTTTTTAAATGCCACCTTCAATAGGAGCTAGTGCCTTCACCTCTACCTACCATCTACTCTGTAGCAATCCCGTATGTACCGTTTCATGTATATGTTGACTACACCCATTAGAATGTAAACTTCTTGAGGGCAGAGACAGTGTTTGCCACAGAGTAACAGATTAATAAATGCTGGCTCCATTAAATGATTGACTTATTTCTCTACATCCTTTCCTACCCTCTGCTGTCCTCCATTCCCCTTCTCTTCTTTTTTCTCTTTTCTTCCCCTCCTTTCTTCCCCTCTTCTGGGATCTGCTTCTTCTCTCCCCCTTCTGATTAACTGCAATTTGATCTTCCCTGATGAATTAACATTTTTTTTAAAAATGCCCTGCAAACAACACAGAACCAAGTGCCTTCATTGTAAGGAATGATAGCAACATGGACAGGGAGTTGAAGAATTATCCACTGTCCTGGATTAGTCATTACAGAGGATTTATTATCATCAGACCAATAAAACTACCACAGGGACATGGAAACACAGGCCACCACAGAAACAGGGAAAGCATTTTTTAAAATATAGATCTTTTCTCTGTCATGGGATTTTACCTATATTTTATGGACTTTGTGAACTCTCCTGAATATTTGATCGTTATGTACTGTGACAAAGATATCCATATCGTCAGTGAGGTTTATATTTTTTAAACTGGCATATATGATATGTCACCATCAAAGTTATCGCTATATTTTTAGAGTTGCAAGCTGATGATCAGGTTATATGAGCACTGTAGCTATGCACCCCGGACACTTGGAAAGTAAGGTAGTAAGACTGATTGTTGTGCTTTGCTTGTGGAATTGGTTTCTTTAATTTATAGTTAGACTTTAAATGTATAAAGAATTTACTATTGTAATCAAATGTTCTTCAGACTTGAATGGGTAGAATAAACATAATTAAGCTTGTATTGAAGCTTGAGATAGAGGAAGAGAGAGTAAAAGAACACCCACACGCTCTGAGCTGCACACTCTGAGCCCAGAGTAATTTTACCACATACATGGTACAGAATCAATGAACTTGTATTAGTAATCTTGGAAAGATCTTGGAAAACAGGTTTGATGCGTGAAAGTCTGGCTATGGGCAAATTCTCTGATTTTTAAGCAGGCAAAAAGGTAGAATCCATAAACCTATAATTGAAAGAATGAAGCTGATTTCTGCTGAAATTATGAATGTTGGGGGCACTTTAAAAGGGAATTGATGATCACTAAAAGTAAGCATAGATTAACTAAAAGTGAAACAAGCCAAATGTAACATTTACTTTTTAGAAAAGCTTATTTGACTGGTTAGTTGGAGAAATGCCACAGACATTGTTTTGTTTTTAATTTCAACAAGATATTTGACAGTGTCTTTTATTATGTCCTTTGTGGACAAAATGGAGATGGAGTTGGATGATCAGTGAAGTGGATTCATAGGTAGTTGAATATCTATACCTAAGGAGTCTCTAGAGTAATACTATAGAAAGCCCTCTCCTCATCCTCCTATGGTCAATATTTCTATCAATTACTTTGATGAAGTCACAGGTGGCATGCTCATGAAATTTGTGGATTACAGAGTTATGAGAGAAGGTTAGGACATTTGTAATAAGAATTTAGGAACTAACTGGCATTATGAGAATTGTAGTTTAGATTAACAAACGTTTCCTCTTGGGCCTGAGAGAGATTTGGATTAGTATACTCTTTGAGCCAGGAGGCAAACTTAAGTAACATCCAGGATAAGATGGCAGGCTGAGGAATTGCATAAACTAAATATCAGCAAAAGCGAAGACAGGCAACATCTTCAGCCCTGCCTAAGACTTTTAACAAGCTGAGCTCTAGAGAAAGAACAGCTGAGAGCTGATGGAGAGAGAGAGAGAGAGAGAGAGAGAGAGAGAGAGAGAGAGAGAGAGAACTGAGCTATGGAGAATGGAAGAGATAGCAAAGTGGCCCATTGAGTCCCTGAAGACATCTTGGAAAAAAGAATTTGGACTGAAGCTTCCAGTTGTAATTACCTCTTTAAAGGCCTTAGGGATGTCAAAAAGGTCTACTTTTTCTCCAATTTCTCTTCCCAATCCTTGTCCAATAACAGATAGAAGAAAAGAGAGTGGAGCTAGGGGTTAGTTGGAAATATTCAAAATTTAAATTAGCACAGAGAGATGAATCTCTCTCTGTATGAATGTTAGACATTTTCCTAATTGGGAAATTAAGAAAGTATCTGAGGCCAGATTTGAACAAAGAGAAGTCTGCCTGACTCCAGGCCCAGCGCTCTATCCACTGTGCTACCTAACTACCCATTTCTTTGGACATAAACTCCATAAAATAGAAGACAAAGGGACCACAGGAGCTGAAGATCAGTATATATGCTCCAGGCTAAAAGTGAGCTAATTTTTATACCAGTGTGTAGTTGGTTAAATATCTAACCCGGCATATAAAAATGGAAGAGAACAGGAAGAAGAAGCAACCAAAGAAAGGATCACACCCTGATCCAACCCTATGGAGGCAGGAAGTTGAGGCCTGGGAGGATTTCCATCTACCTTTTTCCAGAAGGGAGGAAGGAAGAGAAGAGAACAAATATAAACCATCTTACTGTATCTTGCACACTAATATTCATCAGCATTAGACGTTGAATAACCAAAGCAAGACCCAGAAATATTTCAACAGGCTGAAATAATGGGCTAAATCTAAGGGGAAATGGAAGGGTAAATGCACATTTAGATTCAAAACGTCATATCTACAATTCAGAGCAGGGAGCACAGCTAGATGACATTGTATATGAGAAATACAAAGAGATTTTAGCTGACCGAAATCTCAAGAGAAATCAATAGTGATATGGCTTCTAAAAGAACCTAATTTGATCTTAGGCTAAATTAATAGGAATGTAGTGTTCAGATCAAAGGTGGTAATAAGCCACTAAGCAGTGCAGTGGATAGAGCACTGGTTCTGGGAGTCAGGAAGACTTGAGTTCAAATCCTGCCTTATGTAATTACTAGCTGAATTTCTATCTGCATTGGTTTCACCATCTGTAAAACAGAGATGATAATAATAGCACAGGGTTGTTATGAGGATCAAATGGATATTAATAAAGTGCTTTGAAAACTTTACACTGCTATATGAATACTATTTATTATTATTATTTATATTACACTCTCTGCTTCTCAGATTATATTTCAAGAATGTTGGGTTTTGCATAATGAGTCTATCACCTCTCTGTCAGGAGACATTTTTGGATATGGTCAATAAAGGATTTTTTTTCACTATACATATTTGAGGGTTTTTTTTTCCAGAGATAGAGGTCAAAGAGAAAATAAATGCTTGTTAATTGAAAAAAAAATTTTTAAAGAATGCTATTCTCTGTTCTGAGTATCACATTTTAAGAGGGACAGTGATAGGCTGGAGGACTTCCAGAAGAAGGAGGCCGAGGCAGTGAGGAGACTTAAAGCTGTACCATATGAATAAGAGTGGAAAGAGCTGGGGATTGTTTTCCCTGGAGAAGAGAAGACCTTGAGGCAACATAAGAAGTCTCTTTAAATATTTGAAGGGCTATCACATGAAAAAGGAAAAAAGTTAATATTGTGCATCCCCAGAGGGCATAGCAAGTAGGTAAATGGACAAAATTTACAAGAAGGAAGATTTTGGGGCAACATTAGGAATAAGATTTCCAACAATTAGAACTAGTTCTAACCTAGAAATGTTTTATCTGGTAAGATACTGACTGAGCAATAAAAAGCTGGCTGACTTCTGGAAAGGGGTATTGTGAAGAGGGGATTCTTGTATCAGGTAAAAGGACCCTAAACACCCAAATATTCCACGATGCTATGACTAGACAAACTAAATCTTAGAATAAAGTTTCGATGACATGCCTGATGATATATAATAACTATTATTGTGCTATGTAGGCATAAATAGCAAAATTTTCCCATTGCTGACTGCAACGAATCTGACTACACAGTCAAACCAATTTTTCATTTTCTTTTCTCAGATTGCTTTCTCCAGGATCCATAATAGTCGTAAGTATCAAAAGTTTTTCCGTCTTACACACACACACACACACACACACACACACACACACACTTTCTCACTCAGATGCCTACACATAAAAAAGCAAAGATCTTCATCCTATTTTCCAGAAATAATTGGAGTCCCTTTGCCCCAAGGTTGAGGTTCCTTGGGCTTCATCTAGATGCTCTTGTTCCAACCTTTTTCCGTGACTCCTTACTATTTGCCAACCCCAACCTGAGAGGTTCTTGAGCAGCAGAAACTCTGTACTGGGAAGCTATGATTTAACCAAGAGAGAGTGGGAAAAATATGGTTATCGCAATGGGGCAGGAAAGAAATGAAGGAAGACTTTAGCCAGGAGTGATGGCACATGAGAGGGGAAAGGGCGCCATGATAAAGGGCTTGATATCCCAAACATCAGGAGTCTTTAAACAGAAGGATGACTGGGAGAAGAATCAGAGAAAAGAGGAATATGTAAGTACTCTTGCCAGTCAATTATCCTTGTGCTTAGGCAGAGACGATTGTAGAGTTTGGGACATTGAGAAGTGAATGAGAACAAAATATTCTCAACCAACAGATCCTAGAGAACACATCTTTACCAACTATAGCCAAGGTTCATAAACTCCAAAGCAGAGCAAAACATAAGGAAGGCAAGGACAAGCATAGTTCTTCTCTCCCTACCAACATCCTCCGCTATCCCACATGCCCTAGCCCATTACAACACAGAAAACAGCTAAAAAAAAGTAAACCTTTTGGCCAGCCTTTGCACAGTATGATTCCAAAGGTATGAAGAAGTTGACCCTCCTAACCTCTAAAATCCCTTCCTCAGTTTTTCTACTGACATTTGAAATTCCTTAAACAAATGTTAACATTGTTCATTTCAAATATGTGATTAAAAAGACCTTAAAATGAAAATATATCGTGGAGAAATAACCCTCTGGCATAAGTTTCAGTTAAAGTATGAATACACAGAACATGGCTTTAGAGGTGGAGACCCTTATAGGTCCTCTAGTCCAGTCCTCCCATTTTACAGATGAGGAAGATGAGGAAGCTAAGGCCTTGAGTGACTGATCAATTAACAATCCATCTTACTAACAAGTAAGCTTTTCTTGAAGGCAAGGATTCTTTTCCCTTCTTTGTATCTCCAGCAGCTTAGCACAACACCTGGTATGCTTATTAAATGCTTGTTAATTAAAATAATTGAAGATGGCAATAGTATCACTTCCCTTTTTCTGCCTCTTTTAATGGAACTTTTAAAAAAAACACAATTTAAAAAAAATTTCTTTGCCATACTATTGTGAGTATGCTCAAAACTCAAAATCCTGCAGGTTTTCTTTGTGCCTACTGCTGCCTGGACAGGACTGATTCTTTCTTCACTTCTGCTGCAGTTGGCATTTTGAACAGAGGAGTAGAACTCTGTATTCATCTTAATAAATTTCATCTGTTCAGACTCAGCCCCTTCTTCTAAACTATTAATATCTTCTTAGAGCCTAATTCTGTTGCCCAATAAGTTAGCTCATTCTCCCAATTCTGTATAATGTGAAGATTTAAAAAGCATGACATTTATGACTTCATCCAAGTCATTGACTGAAATCTTGACCAGAATAGAGCTGAGCTGAGCACAGGTACTCTGGATAAATCATCAAAACCATATCGCTAACTTCCTCTGATCCACTGATTCTTCCTTTCTAGTCATTAAATCAGTTGCAAATCTACCTAGTTATGTTGTTTTCTAGCCTGCATTTATTTATCTAACTTGTGCTTCTGGAATCCCAAAGTTCCTCATTTTATGCAGGAACAACTCTATTAATCACCATCCATGAACAGATCATAGAATCAGAAATATAGAGCTGAAAAGGACCTCAGAGAACATTCAGTCCAATGTCTTCATTTTGCCCATGAGGAAAATGAGGCCCAAGGACTTTAAGTGACTTGCCCTGCTTCATGCCCTGGTTCATGCAAGTCATGCAGAGGTATTTCATAGTCATTCAGTCAATAAATATTTATTAAGCACCTACTACATGCCAGGCACTGTGCTAAGGGCTGTAGATACCAATAGAAAAAAAGAAAGCCCTTGACCTTATAATCAATTGGGGGATGTTAATATATAAAAGGAAACTGAAAAGGAAAAGTACCTAGTTTAGGGGCATTATGGAGAAGTTCCAAGAAGTGCAATAAGGGGGAAATGAAGAAATGACTGATCAGGCACCTTTCCTAAATGGAGATTTTAGAAGTTGTCCTCCTTTCTTCCTATACTCAAAAAAAGCTATTTTAAGTTCCATTAGAATTTTTTAAAAGCTTTTAAGCTCCATTAGAGAAGAAAAGGGGTTAGAGTATTGTCGTACTCAATAAATTAATTTGCTCAACAAGCATTTAATAATTTACTACAATTACATTTACTACATCCTACTGGTTACTGATGAACTGTGGGAGCCACAAGCTAAGAGAAACTAGGCTTATCACTTGACTCTGTCTGTACCTTTCCCTTTGGGAGAAATGAGAGAATGCTCCGAGCCAAGAGATAGAAAGTCTTATTCATGGAACATCCAGAAGGCCAGTGTCACTGAATCAAAGAGCACACATCCACCAAATAAGGTATAAGAAGATTGAAGGGGTAGAAGGGCTAGGTTATGTAGGGCTTTGAATGCCAAACAGGGCATTTTGTGTTTGCTCGTGGAGGCAATAGGGAACCACTGTAATTTATTAAGTGAGTAGGTGATGGTATCAGACCTTCCTTATCAGAAAATGCTGTCGTGGCTGAATGGAGAATGGATTAGAGTGGGGAAAGAATTGAGGCAGGCAGATTCACTAGCACTCTACTGCAATAATCAAGGCATGTGGTAATGAGAGCTTGTACTAGAGTACTGGTAGTGTCAGAGGAAAGAAGGGAGTGTATTAGAGAGATAGTGCAAAGGTTAAATTGACAGGCCTTCGCAACAGTGTGGATATGGAAGGTGAGTGGTAGTGAGGAATACAGTGTGACTTCTAAGTTGTCAGCCTGAAGGACTGGGAGGATGGCATTGCCCTCTGTAGTAATACGGAAGGTAGGAGATAGGAAGGGTTTAGGAAAGATAGTGAGTTCTGTTTTGGACATATTGAGTTTAAGATGTCTACTGGACATCCAGTTTGAGATGTCTGAAAGGCAGTTGGAGATGTGAGGTTGGAGTTCAGCACTGAGATTGGGGCAGGAAAGATAGATTTGAGAATCATTAGCATAGAGATGGTAATTAAACCGATAGGACCCAATGAGATTACCAAGTGAAGTAGTATAGAGGGAGAAGAGGGCCTAGGACAGAACCCTCAGGGACATTTACTATTAGAGGGTGTGATCTGGAGGAAGATCCAGCAAAGGAGACAGAGAAGGAGTAGTCAGATAGGTAGGAGGAAAATCAGGACAGACTGATGTCCTAAAACCTAGAGAGAAAAGAACACCAAGGAGGAAAAGATGATGAACAGTGTCAAAGGCTGCAGAGGTTTAAGGAGAATGAAGATTGTGAAAAGGCCATTGGATTTGGCAGCTAAGAGATCATTAGCAACTTTGGTGAGAGCAGTTTTGGTGGAGTGACAAGGTCTAAAGCCAAATTGTAAGGACTTAAGAAGAGATTAAGAGGAAAGAAAATGGAGGCGCCCATTGTAGACAGCCTGTTGGAGGAGTTTAGCTACCAAGGGCAGAAGAGATATAAGCTAATAGAGAGGAAGGAAGGATTAAGTGAGGGTATGTTTTCAGGGTGGGAGAAACATAGGCAGGTTTGTAGGCAGTAGAAAATCAGCCATTAGTCACAGAGAGATTTAAAATAAGTGAAAGAGTGAGGATGAAAGAGAAGGCAATCTTCTGGAGGAGAAGGGATAGAATGAGGTCACTTGAACAAATCATGAGGTTAGCCTTAGTGAGGAGTAAGGTCACTTCATCATGTGAATAGTGGTGAAGGAGGAGAAAATATCAGGAGACACCTGAGTGATAGAAGATGAGGAAGAGGGAGGTGGAGGAAGTTTCCAGTCTTCGCATTCGATTGTGAGCTCATGTGCCTGCTGAAATCTTTCTTGGTATGGGATGAATGTAGAATGCAGGATGCAATGGAACAGCTGCATAGGCAAAAAGAGGCCAGAGAGGCAGATCAAAGAATTTTCCTTAAGAAAACAATCCCACTACATAGATTACACAAGAAGCTAATGACAAGGCAAAGATAGAGATTTATATTTTCTTTTCATTTGGCATTTTAAGGCAGTCGAATTTTCTTTGTCCAAAATACATGAGAGAAAAGCAGAGATCTCAGAGTCCTGGCTAAATTCATGAATTATGAGACAGGCAGAACTCAGCATTCTGGCCCTTTCCTCAGTCTCTGGAGCCCCTCCTCAGAACTCAGTGTCTCTACCTAACAAAATCACTAAAGAAGAATTCTGAAATGAGGCCTTTTCTGCTCCCGCAGTTATTAGGGCTCTCCTCCACCATACTTGTTTCTATTAACATTGCACACATTTTATATTTATTTATCTGTATACCATTTGTTGCCCTTCTCCTCCAGAGGAGGAAACCAAATATGTCCAAAAATATTGAATTTTTATATCTGCTAGGAGGGGAAATCTATAGGGGGCAGAGTAGAGCTCTAGAAGGCTGTAGAGGGATTTATAGCAGGGATGGAGGAGGAGGGGGAGAATTATGCTTGCACACTTCACACATTAGTCAGACTGACAAATATGCAGAGACAGAAAGAGAAGGATAAAAGGAGGAAGGCGAGGAGGGAGGGAGAGAGAGGTGGAGGAGGGAAGGAGAGAAGGAGGGAGAGAAAGAGAAGGGGGAGAAGAGGAAGAAGAGGTGGAGGAGGAGGAGGAGGAGAAGAAGGAGGAGAAGGAGGAGGAGGAGAAGAAGAAGAAGAAGAAGAAGAAGAAGAAGAAGAAGAAGAAGAAGAAGAAGAAGAAGAAGAAGAAGAAGAAGAAGAAGGAGAAGAAGAAGAAGAAGGAGAAGAAGAAGGAAGAAGGAGAAAGGAGAAGGAGAGAAGAAGAAGGAGAAGAGAAGAAGAGAAGGAGAAGAAGAAGGAAGGAAGAGAAAAGAAGAAGAAGAAGAAGAAGAAGAAGACGAAGAAGAAGAAGAAGAAGAAGAAGAAGAAGAAGAAGGAGAAGGAGAAGGAGAAGGAGAAGGAGAAGGAGAAGGAGAAGGAGAAGGAGAAGGAGAAGAAGAAGAAGAAGAAGAAGAAGAAGAAGAAGAAGAAGAAGAAGAAGAAGAAGAAGAAGAAGAAGAAGAAGAAGAAGAAGAAGAATTCGGAGTTGGTAATTACTTTGGGGGAGCACTAGTTCAACCTGCATCTTAATAGGAGAGTCGCACGGTATAAAGGAAAGGACACTGGCTCTGAAGTCAGGGTATCTGGGTGCAAATCCTACCTCTGACAGTTACTACCTATTTGACCTTGGGGAAAAAATTTCATCTCCTGGTCTGTTTACTTAACTGTAAAATGGGGGTGGGGGTGGGGAGTAGAGAACCAGATGATCTCTAAGATCCTTTCTAGCTCTAAAGTCCCTTTCAGCCCCTCTCATCCAGTTTCAGCTTTTAAAATTCTTTTGAGAGCAATTCAACATAGGCCACATGTGTATCATTATGTATAACCCTTCCACAATACTCATGTTGTGAAAGACTAACTATATTTTGCTCCTTCCCAACCCATCCGGAGGAGGGGGGAGAATTTGGAACTCAAAGTTTTTAAAAAGTAGACGTTCAAAAACAACCAAAAAATAAGTTTTTGCATGCAACTAGAAAATAAGATACACAGGCAATGGGGAGTAGAAATTTAGCTTGCCCTACAAAAAAGGAAGGGAAAACGGGATGGGAGGGGAGTGGGATGACAGAAGGGAGGGCTGACTGGGGAACAGGGCAACCAGAATATACACCATCTTGGAGTGGGGGGGGAGGGTAGAAATGGGGAGAAAATTTGTAATTCAAACTCTTGTGAAAACCAATGCTGAAAACTAAATATGTTAAATAAATAAATTAAATTAAAAAAAATTCTTTTGAGAAAGGTCTCACTATGCCCTAAGAGAGCCCTTTCTACTTTGGGAAAGCTTTAATTGATAGGAAGTTTTTCCTATATCTGTCTCTCTGTGACTTCTTCCTATTATTCATAATTCTATCCTTTATAGCCAAATAGAATCAAGTCTAATCAATCATCTTCATGTCCAACTTACAAATCCTTGAAGGCAGCTAACATTTCTCCCCTTAAGTTTTGTCTTCTCTAGGTTAAACATCCCCAGGTCCTTCTACCATTCACTTTGGAGAGGAAGATGGGAGAGAGAGGGTCTCCATCCCTTTTGCTCATGGCCAAAATCAGTCACTGTATGTGTTGTTTACTTTCTGACTATAGTATTCTGACAGACTGATGTAGATAATAGATAGATAGATAATTAACAAGCATTTATTAAGTATTTTTGTAGTGTCTTCTTTTAAAATAACCTAAGAAGGTGCTGTGGTGTTTTCAGAGAGCAAAGAAAAGGAGGGAGCAAAATTTTCCATTTTTATTTCTTGAGATAGTCTACTCAAAGAGACTTGACAAACTTTAATTAAGAAGCTGCAATGTGCAATCATATGTCTGAGCCGAAGGAAGCATTTATGGCACTGGATTTTGTGAGGGTATCCAAGAGCATTTTGTTAACTAGTTGGGTGTAGAAAAAAGGAGCTAACATTGGGCTATTTTCCATGATGGATTGATGCAAAAAGATAAGTTATACTGATAAGCAGGGGGTTTAGGAAAGTGATGGTGGTTCTACTCTCCCTATTCCTGGGCTTGTGGCACCAGATATTCTCTGTACTCTACATTGGTTAATATTCCTTCCTCATTGATTTATGCAAGGCATTTTATAAGATCTGTCATGACATCCATTGTAGACAAAATGAAAATATATATGGATTTCATGATAATCAGTCAACAAGCATTTGTTAAGTACTTACTCTGCACCAAACACTGTGCTGAGTGTTAGGAATACTTCTTCTTCTTCTTGTCATCCAGTCATTTTCATTTGTGTCCACCTCTTTGTGACCCCATTGGGGTTTTCCTGGCAAAGATACTAGAGTAGTTTGCCATTTTCTTCTCCATCTCATTTTATGATGAGGAAACTGAGGCAAACAGGGTTAAATGACTTGCTCAGGGTCACACAGATAATTAAGTGTCTGAGGCTGGATTTGAACTCAGGTCTTCCCATCTCTAGGTCCTGCACTCTATCCACTGTACCATCTTGCTGCTAGGAATACAAATAAACGCAAACACATAGTCCCTGCCCTCAAGGAGCTCACATTTTAATGTAGAAAAGAACATGTAAACAACTATATACATACAAGATATTTGCAGAGCAAATGAAAGGTAATGTCAAAGGGAAGATACTAGCAACAGGGTACAAACTGAGATCTCTTGCAGAAGGTGAAATTGCAGAAGGAAGTTAGGAGGAGGGGGTGGGGTGAGAAAGGATTTGAGGAACTGGGACAGTGAATGAGAAGACACTGAGTCCTGAGAGGGAATATCGGATGCAAGGAACAGTAAGAAGGCTGATGTCACTGCAAAGTGAATATCATGGAGAGAAATAAAGAGTAGGAAAACTAGAAAGGTAAGAAGGGACAAAGTTGTGAAGGCCTTTAAATGCCAAATAGGGATTTTACATTTGATCCTAGAGGCAATAGGAAGATGCTAGAGTTTATTGAGTAAGGCGATAACATGATCAGACCTACACTTTAGCAATATCTCCTTGACAGCTGAATGGTAGATGGATTGAAGTGAACAGAGACTTGAGGCAGATAGACCAACCAGAAGACTATTGCATTAGTACCGGTACGAGGTGATGCTGGCTTGTAGCAGGGTATTAGCTACGTCAGTGGAGGGAAGAGTTCACATGAAAGAAAGGTCTAGGGTAGAAACAAGACTTGGGAATGGATTGGATATTTGGGGGGAGTGTGAGTAAGTATAACAAATGAGACTGAGGAGCAGTCAGACAGGGAGAAGGGAACTTAGGAGAGAACAGTGGCAAAAAAAAAAAAGCAATTTAGAGATAAGAGAGAATCTAGAAGATTCTAGAGAGAATCTAGAAGAGGGTGACCAGCAGTGGCAAAGGCTGCAGAGAGGTCAAGAAGAATGAGGAATGAGAAAATCATTAGACTGCTAATTAAGAAATGATTGTGGGGGCAGCTAGGTGGTACAGTGGATGGAGGAGCAGGCCTGGAGTCAGGACCTGAGTTCAAATGTGACCTCAGACACTTGATACTCACTAGCTGTGTGACCCTGTGAAAGTCATTTAACCCCCAATGCCTCACCAAAAAAGGGGGGATGATTGCTTTCCTTTGTATCTGATACAACATGTCTACATCTTTCTGATGAGGTGACATCCAGGACAGAACACAGTTCTCCAGATGTAGTCTCTCATGCTTGGGCATTAGTCAGGTGATATTTGTGTTTGTTTATCTTCCTTGTTCCCTGGATTAAGATAGCTAGGCTTAGATGTTTAGAAGGGATGAGCAGGAGATCCTTGAGCTGAAAAACTAACCTCCTCCCACCCTTTCCCCCACCCCTACCCCTAGAATTAGGGTTCCATAATTAAACTCAGGTGCAGCCTCTTTGAGGGTTCCCAAGGTCATGGGGTTACAGAAATAAGATGGAGGGTGAGTAGGAGATGAGTCATACACACTCTTCTTACCTAGCAGTGGTCCAGACTTTCCTATCAGGGCATTTTCCTATGATTTCCAAAGGTCAAAGAAAGTTCGTCTCATCTCTTCTTCTTCCCTTTGCAACTATGGACAGCAACTTTGGAGCAAAAAGGGCTAAACCTGGGTGACTATTACTCAGTGCTAATGGTGGAAGGAAAAGACAGCAGCCAGGTTCTCTGTGAAAGCATAACTATGTGAGTAGAATCATGAGTTGAGATAGAAAAAGCATTGGGGTTATGGAATAAGAGCATTCCAAGTCACTCTAATCTCGAATCTCTAAAAAAAATTATAGTAATGTGACTGGTTGGTAGTGATTTCCTCCCATGGAAAAAAATGGAATTTGGGATTAGAATCATAGACTTTTTTGAGCTGGAAAATTTCACTTTTAGCCTCAGATGCTGAGGCCTAGGTTAAAGACAGACTAGATTTTATTATCTGTCAAGAGGATACTGTGCTTAAGACTTTGTTGGCATCTTCAGGCTGTGACCACATTGAACATTTTTGTGGGAAGTTTCAGATGAAATTTCTTACTGCTGCATTCTTCCTCTTGGTAGGGGGTGAAGTGGGGGAGGTTCATGGCAGGGCTGATAATGCCCAAGGGAGCTCATCTCCTTTTTCAAACTTGTTTTAGAAACCAATTTATTTTTCCTGCATTAACATGATTTTCTGAAAAAATAACTGGAGGCACAAATAAATGCAGAATTTAGAAAATGTCAGTCCCTTTTCCCAAATTCTCTGTGGTTTGTGGTGGTAGCTTGAGCTCATGGTTACTGATAAAAATGAGAAAATATTGGACTTTTTGTAACCCCCTGAGGCCTCTCAGTCAGAGGTCAACAATCAGAGCCACTAAACAGTTTAGACCAATCACTTCAACTGCATTCTGCTCTGCAGAAGTTCCACGTAGGAACTGAACAGAGCTGTTATCATAAGTATAACTTGCTTCATTTTTCAATATACTTCCTACTGACCCAATTTAAATTCCTGCACCAACTTCTCTTTCCTCTTTGCCTAACCACTCTCTTCCTCCCCTATTGACTCAGTTCGTATTCTCTCCGTTAGCCAAAAATTCTATTTGCCATCCCCCAGATAGTTCAATCTCATTCACATGCCAGTCATTGATATGGGAGATAATGTGGCGTAGTGGTATAGTGATATAAACCTGGAAGACAAAAGACAGGTTCCAATTCTTATGCTGTCACTTAGTGACCTTGAACAAGTCATATTATGTCTCTAGGACTTTATTTCTCTGTTATTAGTTACTAGATAACCTCCAAGGATCCAGGCAATTCTTTCTACTAAATGTAGTTTACTTTCAAAAATTCTATAACCTACATAGAATAAATCTCTCCATTCCTTTCTGCTCATCCATACCTTACTCCTTATTCAAAGATGTGTCAAGTAGTGAAATTACTCAATATATGCATCTCATCTTCTCTATAATGCCATCTCACCCAGTAAGCATCCCTGCCTTGCCCCTTCCCTTATCTCATTATACTTCCTTGAAAATGTGCATGCTAGCATTTTTTGTGGTGGCAAGGAACTGGAAGTAGGTGCTCATCAACTGTGAAATGGCTACAAACTATAGTACATGGCTTTAATGTAATATTACTATACTGTATGAAATGATGAGAAGTATGTGAAGATATATGAACTGATACGTAGTGAGGAAAGCAGAACCGGGAAAACAATATACATTATAACTATAACAGTGTAAATAGAAAGAACAAAAACATTAGCATCTGTGTAATTATGATGACCAAATTTGGTCCCAGAGAAAAGAAGAGAAAATACACCTCCCTTCCTTCTGTACAGAGGAAGGTGACTACAGGTGTAGAATATCACATATACTAGCAGACAGTTTACCTGGCTGTTCTCCAGAAACTCATCTTTCTGCAAGGTAGAACTAACTCTGAAACTCTCACCTCCTCAGTGGTCTCACCCCTGGGCCCCCTCCTTCCTTCTAATTGAAGAGGGTAGTTATGGCAGACCTCTCCCACATCCACATCTCTCCCCTCCCCCACAAACTTTTTTTAATCTTCTTTTTATGTGTTGTCTTCTCTCATTAGATTGTGAGCTGCTTGAGAGCAGAGACTGTCTTTCACTTTTCTTTGCATCCCTAGCTCTTGACACAGTTCCTTGAACATAGTTGGTACTTAATGAGTGGTTATCGCCTGACTATGGTGATTAGTTTTACTGAACTGCTTTCTCTGCCCCCACCACCTCCCTTCGATCTTTTCCTTTGTTACAAGTGATAGCTCAATGAAATGAAGGGAGAAGGGATATATTCAGAAATGAAGGTGATATTAAAAAAAGATGTTAATTATTTAAAAAGAAACGTGTGTCCTACATACATGGTCAGGAAGTAAAGAAAATGTCACTGGAGGAACAAGTGGGGATTTTCTTTCTTAAGTCTCCAGTGAAACAAAATGAAGTAGCCCTGTAGGGTAATGGAAGACTTGTAGTGACAGCACTTGGAGACAGTGTCAGGATTTTGACTAACAAGGTCTGGTGAATTTTAAAGTGCATAAGGTATTAATTACACTTCAGGGGATAGTGAAATTCAGACTGCTGCTGAATCAGAAAAGAAAATGAACGTCCAAAGAATTAGCAGAAATAGAAAACCCGCAATGTTGGATGGAAAATGGTTCTAAATTATTGTAGCAGTTGTTTCAGCCTTAGACTCAAAAAAATTAAAGCCATGGTTATTGGGTAAATTGTCAGAGGAAAGATTTCTTTTTAAAATGATATATTCATCTGGAGAGGTTTACCTTCTTCAATTTGGTTTCCCTTAGAGAGCTGAGCCTGGAGTCAGAAAGACATGAGTTCAAATGTGACCTTAGACACTTACTAGCTGTGTGACCCTGAGCAAGTCATTTAACTCTGTTTGCCTCAGTTTCCTCGTGTGTAAAATGAAGGAGAGAAGAAAATGGCAAATCACTCCAGTATCTCTGCCAAGAAAACCCCAAGTGGGATCACAAAGTCTGAACAACGACAACAAATTCATTCATTCCGAAACCATTTATCAAGGTCCTACTAGGTGCAAAACACCTCTTTGCTAAGTGCTATCTTGGTAATTGGTACCGAATGTATTATATGCAGATAAAAGAGAGATGAGAAGATTCATAGATACTCACTTGTTCTCTGTTTTTGAGGTTTTTTTGCTTTTGTTTTTGTTTTAAATTTGTGAGTCCCTGAGTGAGATACAATCCAGCAGTTAAAAATATATATAATGCAAATAAATCCCCAAATGATCTAAATTCAGATGAAATCATTAGTCCATCTTCCTCAAAGATCTAAAGGGATCCCAGGTCTATTATCGCCATTCTGTTGGAAAATACAATGTTCTTAAAGAGCCCCCTCCCTTCCTGGAATCAATGTCCTAGAATTGCAATTGACAGCGTTCTTAGCAGTTGTAACATCATAGCTTGACTGTTAAGATAGAAAACATGAGCCCAAAACTGTAGTTTTTATGAATATTGGTAAGATCACACATGGGAACAGTTGCAGAACTAAATTTGACAAGTTAATTTTTAAATTTTTTTCAAGGAAAAGACAAAAGGAAAGGAATATCCAGAAGAATCAATAAAATTAAATATAAGCAATAAAGAAATGAATTAGTTCCTGTCAGGCATCCAAATTCAATAACCTCTTTGGGTAAACAGGATTCCTTAAATTTGGTGTCAGATTCCTACTTTAATTTTATTGATTTAATAATTTAATTAATTAATGCTTAATTGCATTTTCTCTATCTTCCTTAAGTCATATTTATTTACCTTATTTTCTCTGGCCACTGACAGTATAGGTCTCAGAAGGAACACAAAATCTGTCTAAGGGGCTGGGCCTAACATAGATTCTCCACTGAGGTCTCAGCTACTGTGCAAATGCCAAAAGTGCCTTCTGCCTTACTCGTTCCTGAATTCCTCATCTATAAAAGGAAGATAGAAACAACCTTCATCATCATAGTGATGGCTTTGCGAGGTTAGTTAATTAAGGAACTCTGGGAGGTCTCTCTAAGATCTCTGAATAATAAAGTGGTGATGTTGATAACCATAAGGATGCAGGTAATGGTGTTCAGGAAACAAAAGTCTCTGTATTTGGTGTGGTGAATGTAGTTCCGGGACACAGCATATTACAATTTTAGTACTGAAAGTGTTCTTAAAGGTCATCTAACTCAACCCTTCTCCTAGAGATGCAGAAACTGAAGCATAAATAAGTTATGTGGTTTGCCTGAGGTCATGTTGCTAGAAGCACAGTCGGGGCTTGAATGAAGGTGCCCAAACACCTGGTCTGCCTCCCCAAGTACATAGGATCTTTGACCCAGTGCTATCACTAAAAATTATGTGGCATTTTAAGGTTTGCAAAGCACTTCACCTCTGTTACATCATTTGATTCTCATAATTGCCCTGCGAGGTAAGTGTTATTGGTACCTTCATTTTACAAATGAGGGAAATGAGGCCAAGAGAAGTCGTGGCTTGTCCAGGGTCATGCAACTATTATGTCTCTGACGAGAGATTCAAACTTGGGTCTTCCTAACTCCAAGTCCTAACACTCTAACCATTGCACTACCCAGCTGCCCAGAAGTTGTGCTTAATTCAGAGTAGGCCTGGAGTAACAGGGATTGTTTGCTATTTGCTCTGGATTTTCATGAGGTTAGCTAGTTGGGGTGGGGCTGGACTTACACTATACCTTGTCCCTCACTTGTCAAGCATATAATATACACGTTTCTGACTGGGTTTGCTCCAATAACTAACACTGATCTACATAAAACATAAAAGCCCCAGCTAGAATGTGGACAATACTTTGAAAATAATAATAATGCTAGCATCTATTTATAATAATAATAATAATAACAGCTAGCATCTATTTAGTAGAATACTAATAATAGCTAGCATCTATTTATTATAATATAAATAATAGCTAGCATCTATTTACTGCCTTAAGGTTTATTAAAATGTATATTTCCTAGTGTCTTTTCCACAACCCCTATGCCATCTCAATAAGGGAAATATGGATGAAATCCTATGGAGAGTATGTGAATGCCATGCAAATCCTTTGGAAAAAGAGTTTTTTCCCAGCTAGTGGTTTGCTGTGGGGCAAAATAAAGACAGAAAGCCAGTTAGCCTGGAATGTACAGTGAGAGACAGGGAGAGAGATATATGCTTGAAAAAGAGCCAGCCTACAGAGGACTTCTAATGCCAAACAGAGAAGTTTGTATTTTATCTTAAAGACAATAGGCAAGCGCTGAAGCTTCTTGAGCAGAGAAACGACTGCCAATTTGGCATTTGGGTGGAAGATGAAAGAGTGGAAAGAGAATGTAGAATGATCACTTAGGAGGCCACTGCAGCAGCCATAGTGAGAGGTGATAAGGTCTGAACTAGGATAGCAGCCATATGGTTCTGGGGACCGATAAAAGACACATTATAGAGACAGAACCAACAAGACGACAAGCAATTGCTTGGAGCTGAGTGGGCTTGAGGAAGAGTGAAAAGTTAAGGACTCTGAGGCTGTGTACTGAGTTAACTCAAAAGATATTGGTGACTTCAACATAAATAAGAAAGGAAGAGGGAAGGGTTTGGGGGAAAAGATAACATGTTTTGTTTTGGACAATGAGAGGAAGCAAGGTATGGTAAAAAGAGTGCTGTTTTTGGAATCAGAGGAGCTAGGTTTAACCTCAGCTCAGCTACTTACCTCCTATGCACTTTGAGCAAATCACTTACCCTCTGAGTCTAGGTTTCTTTATAAAAGAAATTTGTAGGAATCAGATGACTTCTGACGTTGATTCCATCCCTAAATCTATAATCTTATGATGTTATGTTGAGTTTGAGATGCCTAGAGTAATCCAATTTTCCAACTAGATGTCTAATAAGCAGTTTTGATAACATGGGTCTAGAATTAAAACTGTTATAGTGGATAGGGTTGCTGGGCCTGGAATCAGGAAGATTCATTTTCCTATGTTCAAACTTGGCTTCAGATATTTACTAGCTGTGTGACCCTGGGCAAGTCACTTAACCCTGTTTGCCTCATTTCCTCATCTGCAAAATGAGCTGGAGAAGGAAAGGGCAAACCACTCCAGTATCTCTGCCAAGAAAATCATAAATAGGGTCACGAAGAGTTGGACAGGACTGAAAAAGAGACTGACTTTGAGAACTCAAAAACAAAATTAGAGCTGAATGTATAGACTTGAGAATCATCTTCATAGAGAGTTATTTAGATATTTTGGAAGGTAATGAAATCACCAAGGAATGGTGTGGAGAGAGAAGAGAGATCAGGACAGGGAGTACCTATTGTTGGGGAGTGAGATGTAGCAAAGGAAACTGAGAATCAGTTGTATAAATAAAAAGAGAATGAAAAGAGGATGCTATCATGAAATCTCAAAGAAAGTATACTAGAAGAGAGAGCAGTTAACTGAGTCAAATCCTTCAAAGAGATCAAGAACAAGTACAAAAAAGGGGGAGGCCATTGATCTTTGAATTTAGAGCTCATTGGAAACTTTGAAGAGACCAATTTCAGTTGCATAAGAAGGTTCAAAGCCAGATCACAAGAGGTTAAAAAAACCTTTGCCATTGACTCCCAACATGGCCTTTGGAAAGCCAACTGATCTCTCTAGTTTTCATTTTCCCGATCTTTAAAAGGGAATCATAAGCTCGACCTTCTACCTTGAGTTGGAATGAAGGCAATTAATAACTTTAAAATTTAACTCATAAAATGCAACATACTGCTCTTGAGCATTCTACTCTAAGCTTCTCACTAGTTGGCACCTAGGTAACATTACAGTATCTGCTTGGATGGTCCAGATTTCATCTGTTCATGAAAAACAAGAGTCGACTAAATTGAAGGGGAAAAAAAGTTTCCCCAATTTTTCAACCTTTTGCCTTTGCGTTCTCCCCATGCTGCCTAACCGTCTAACTCTGGTCCCATTGCTTGCTGCTATCCCCTACCTCACCATCCTCATGACCCTTGCTCTCTATTCAAAAGTTCCATGATGAATTCCAAACAGTTGTGTAGAGTTTGGCTGCTGAATAGCAGTTAATTATGAAACATTTTGCAGAGATGTTGTAGTTAAGGAGGTGTAATGCATGAAACCAATTAAAACAGACACAGAGACTGTTTAAATAAAGATTAAAATGTAAACAGTGTCTGTGTTTGATAAAGCGATTGGACATTACAGCTGTTTGTTTTTGTTCAAAACAGCCTTTGACTTCAGTGTTTTCATGTTCTATACCAACTACCAGCCCCTCCCCGCAAAAAGTACAAGAATATAACAGTGAAGACAGATATAGAAAATCTGTTTTTCCAGTTAGAAAAATAAATTAATTTGTTTCCCTCAAAACAGTTTGATTTGTTATTTGTTAAAAGCTCTCATCGCTAAATGTCTAGTCTTGAGTAAGTAAAAACTCCATTCTCTGACACTCTAGTTGTCATCTGGTGTGTAAATAGTAATTGTTTCTGTTCTGGCCAGAAACTCTGAGGGTCTTCCCCTCCCAGATTGAGTCTTTTGTGAAGGCAAACTAGGCCATTTTTGCCTCAATTCTTACCTGGCTTTTAACTACTGAATGGGCATTGCCTCAGACAAACTGAGACCTGTGAAAGAACTTGGCTTAAGAATACCAAGGTTTCCCACTGCATCCGAGGCCATCACCAGTCATCTTGACCTATGTCTCTTGCCACTGGACTCTGAAGACTCTGGAGGCTTATGACTTTGCACTGCTCTGCCTCACTTAAATCCAGTTCACTTGCAAGTCAAGGCATTACCCTGCTGATGACATTGGTCCTCTTCTAGAATGAAGGACAACAGCTGTTTTCTATAAATAGGAGGTTCAGGCAGAAGGTTGAGGGGGTATAGAAGTCTACACCAGTATTGAAATGTACTTAGCAGAGAAAGACAGAAGTGTTGGCTCCCATTGGAGCCTATGAAGTAAAGAAAAGCAACAAACATAAGTACTATAGTTTACTGAATTGAGGTCTTCTGGGCCTTCATAATTTGTAAGTCCCTAACTTCTTGTTGTTCATCCTTTGTTCTCAAAAAGGGACCAATGATATCATTGAGGGTCATGTCTTGACTTTCATGAGAACAAGGTATAGTGCATTTAGTGGCAGATTCAAGACATGCAATATGACATTAAATCCCTTCTGAAAAGCAAAGTTCATATTTGTTTTTAAATTACTTTGAATTATAAGGAAAACCCCCATCTTGATGTTAATCAGAGAGAGGTCAACAGAACAATTAGTATAGGCTCAAGTGCCATTCTTCCTTCTTTTCAACAATCTCTGTTCTAGGCTTTTAAAATTATAGCTAGGAACAGAAGGAGAAATCCCTAAGCCTTAATCCTTGATATTCTTGCTCCGCTTCCTGGGGTTCCAGCTCCAGTTCCTATTTGGGATCAATTTAAGAGGGCTTGTCTCTCTTAAACATGATGCACAGAGCCACATAGAAGCAAATTCCAGGCCATTCCCTTCAGTGGTACTAAAAGTCATGGGGACTCTGAAGGCCAGGCCCATTTCTCCCCTTACTAGGATAAGAGATGGGGAGAAGTGTGGCACAACCTAGGGTAGTATCATACCTTGAGAATAACTGTATAGATCCCCTGGGGAGGAAAAGGGAGGGAAGCCTAGCAAAGAGCATGATTGATTGACTTTCTAGCAACTCCACATTCTTTTTTTAATATGAGCAGGGGGAGTGGTACTCTCAAGCAGGGTAGTAATATGTCAGAAAGACTAGATAGCCAGTCCATGTTCTATAAGCTGGAATGAGTCTTTTCTCTTTTAGTTAATGTTTTATTAATCGGACTGCTTCCAGTAAGCACTACGTGCTCACAGATTAGTGAGGACACTCCTTTTGGGAGGATCATCATAGGCTATCATTTTCAGCTGTCACCTGATGGAACAAATCAAATGAGAGAGTACTTGTCATAGGTACTCAAAATTGTGCCCGGGTCCTTGTAACAGCCTAGATGCTCCGACATCCGAGTTACATATACGAGCCTCAGTTTTCCGCAGAGAGGGATAGTATTTTAGGACTGGTTGGTCACCACCTTTACCCATCTTTGCTGCTTCACAAATTCAGGGCCTCGACAGTGAACTTGTAAAATTATGATCCAGTAAGATTCACTGCATCCACAAAGAAGAAAAGAGAAATAAAGTATATTTTCCTGCCAGTCCTTCAATGCCTTTCCATCCTATATTTAGGGATAGTTCTTCATTTGGGAGTTTACTATCTAAAGCTAGAGCACAAGGAGAAGAAAAAGGATAGAATCTCAAGAGTTTGGGACTAGGTAATTTCTAAAATCACTGTCAACTCTAAGACTCCATCACTCTAAGATTTTATTCACATCAGTTCAGTTGTTTTTCAGTCATGTCTGACTCTTCATCACCCGATTTGGAGCTTAGCAAAGATACTAGAGTAGTTTGTCATTTTGTTCTCCAGCTCATTTTACAGGTGAGGAAACTGAGGCAAACAGGATGAAGCGACTTGCTCAGGGTCTCCGAGGTAGTAAGTGACTGAGGCCAGATTTGAACTCAGGAAGATGAACCTTCCTGATTCCAAATTTGAGGTGCTCTATCCCATGCGCCGCCTAGCTGCTCATCTACTCACAGCAACCCCCAAGGAAAGGAACAAGAATCAGTACGTGTAAATATTGTGAAAGCTCTCCTCCCAAGATTCATTCTGTGTGTCACTGAAATAGTCTTATATGGGGTCATAAATCTAGATCTGGAAGGAACCTCCAAAGTCACCTAAGCCAGCTTCTTCACTTTACAGTTGAGGAAACCAAAGCCCACAGAAGTTAAGTGGATTGCCCAAGGTCACAAAGGTCAGGGGTAGAGGCAAGATTTGAACCCAGCTTCTCTAACTCCACATCCCACACTCTTGTTAGCTCATTTCACAGCCTCCCAAAGGACAAATGGAAAACAGGTGTTCCTCCAGGTGTTCCTCCAAATTGCTAACTGCAATTGTTTATTACTCATTATCTAAGAAAAAAAGAATTCCCTTGATGCTAATAACAGTAATGATAATAGCTATCATTTTTAAGAGAGCCAGCTATGTGGCTCAGTAGATAGAACACTGGGCTGGAGTCAGGAAGACCTGAATTCAAATGTAGCCTCAGATGGGCACCAAGTGTGTGACCCCAGGCATGTCACTTAATCTCTGTTTACCTTAATCCGCTAGAGAAGGAAATGGTAAACCACTCTAGTATCTTTGCCAAGAAAACTCTAAAAGTGGTTATGAAGAGTCAGACACAACTGAACAAAAAACATATATGAAAACATTTATAAAGTGCTTACTATATTGCCAGGCACTGTGCTAAGCTCTTTCTAATTATTCTCCTTTGAGTCTCACAACAACCTTGGGGGTGGGGAGAATAGGTGATATTATCCCCATTTTGCAGATGGAAAACCAAGGCAAATAGAGGTTAAGCAACTTACCCAGGGGCACACAGCTAGTGAGTGTTTGAAGTTAGATTTGAACTCAGATCTTCTTGACCTGAGACCCTGTACCCTAATACTGCTCTAATTGTAATACATTACAGTAATAATTAAAATGGAGTATATTGTGATGGGCAGCTAGGTTGAGCAGTGGATAGAGCATGGGGCTTGGAACCAGGAAGACTCCTCTTCCTGAGTTCAAATCTGGCCTCAGATACTAGCTGTTTGCCCCTAAGCAAGTCACTTAACCCTGTTTGTCCCAGTTTCCTAGTCTATAAAAAGAGCTGGAGAAGGAAATGGCAAACCACCCCAGCATCTTTGCCAAGAAAACCCCAAGTGGGGTCATGGAAGAGTCATACAGGACTGAAATGACTGAACAACATCAAGGCTGTGATAGAGCATTGTCTGGACTTGAAGCCAGAGGACCTGTGAGTTTGGAATGGACTACTTAATTTGAGAAAATTTCTTAAATTCTCAGCTTCAATTTCCTCACCTTTCAAATGGGGCAGGAAGGGTAGAATTAGCTAACATCCAAGGTACCTTCCAATGTTAATTTTTTGATGCTATATGTGGAATCCCCTTCATGATATCTGTCTTCTAGAAAGCTGAAAAAGATTGTAGATTGGAGCTACATTTGCTACCTGCATTTAAATAAACTATCAAAGCATCTTTGGACTTAATGGTCCAAATGGTCTGGCAGGAGAAAAAAAAAGAGGCTGCCAGAGGAAATGTAACTGAGGCAACCTCGCTGCACTAACAAGCGGAAGGGGGAAAAAAGTTTGTGGTTTCACAACAAGAAAATGTTTAAATTTGCCGAGAGGACAGAATTGAGTGGCTGCCTCAACGAGCAAAATTACCCAGCTGGCCTGTCTGAGATCTTCTCTCCTTCCTGGAGACAAGGCAGGAGAGAAGGCGAAGAAAGCACGGAGGAGAAAAGATGTTTCGGTGAAGAGGGTTTTGCTGTCCTTGGTAAGTCCCAAGTCGCTGTTTCTCTTGCTCTGGCTGTGGCCAGGGTGGTGGCTTCTGCTGAGCCTCTGTCATTTCCTGATTTTAGAAACACATCTGTTGGCATTTGTCACCATGTATTACCCCTTTGGCTTGGGAGTGTATTTAACTGCTGATATCTCACAGAAGCAAAAGGTCATTCTAATCTTCCAGACTTCTCAATCGGACTAGGGTTATTACTACTGTTAATCACGTTGTTTGGGCCCTTTATTTCTCATTGGTGTGACAGCTCTGCATAGCATACCAAAGTATGCTTCGTACTCCCAGAAAACATACTTGCAAGCACAATAGGTATAGCTATTGTAACGGTGATTTCATTGGTTCCCTGCGTGGTTGGGAAGCTCCTAAATGAGGGGATGCCTTCCACCAATTCAGGTTGGTACTTTCTCTGAAATTTAAAGCTTTAAAGAGTTGCCTGGGTCGCTGGGAAGTTATGTGGCTTGATCACAGTCACGCAGACAATGAGTGTCTGCAGAGGGATTTGAACTCTGGTCTTCCTGGCTCTAAGGTCTCTATCTACTATACTACCTTGTCTCTCCCTCTGCACAGACAATAAAGGGACAGATAAAAGCATGCTTTCCTTCCTCTACCAATATTTCAGAAAGCAAATGGTCCAATTAATTTTAGATTGGATCTGAATCACTCTTTCCACATCTTTAAATCCTACTGAGAATTATTCTCTGAATAGCAAGAAATGGACACTCTAGGTTTGGTTTTGTGGAGATTCATGGAATGTAGTGGGAAAAGTGATGACCTTCTTTTGATTGTGACTTGAAACATTTTAGGTGGCTAAAGTGGGAACATCATCTTCCTCTTCTGAAGCCTCACTTATCCCATTTGTAAAATGAGCATCATAGTACTTGCGTTACTTTTGTCCCTGGGGCTGTGGTGAGGCAAGTCCTTTGAAAGCCTTATATGTTTGTGAGATTGTAGTATTAGTCTTAGAAGGAATTTGCTGTCAAGGTCTTCTTTTGGGGACAATGTCATAGGATCTGCTTGCCCCATACCTCTCCCACCCCCAACATTTTTAAAACACAGGAAATCAGATTAAAGTGAACATCAAAAGCACCATTGAGGAGGAAAAGAGGCAGAAAAGGGCTAAATGTAGCCTGAGATGGGTGTAGAAAGGGGTGGAGTTGGGGTAGGTAGAGTCCCACTTCTTTGCCTGGGAGGTATGTAAAATTTGTTGTCTGATTATATATAAATGCAGTTTAGGCCTCAAGTTGGTTTTTGTTTTGTTTTGGCATCAGCTACAGTGGTGACCTTTCCCCAAGACTACCTCCCCTAGTTACAATCCAGTTCCTAAGAAAGCAAGGTCCTAGGAAGAGAAGACTGAAAAAGAAAAAAAAAAACTTGCAGAGACAAGAGGGGTAGGGCAATCCCTGTGGTTTCATCAGGGTAGGTAACTCCAGAAGGGCAGGTAGGTGGCACAGTGGATAGAGCAATGGGCTTGGAGTCAGGAAGACCTGAGTTTAAATGTAGCCTCACGCTTACTAGCTCTATGATCCTGCACAAGTTATTTAACTCTGTTTGCCTCAGTTTCCTCATCTGTAAAATGAGCTGAAGAAGAAAATGGCAAACCATTCCAGTATCTTTGCCAAGAAAACCCCAAGTGGGCCATGAAGAGTTAGAAATGACTGAACAATTCCATTTATGCTTTTTTGTTATTGATGGCATTCCAATTCTATCTTTATTCCATGCTAAATTCCAGATGCCCTCAACTTCTGAGTCCCTCAAAGGAATTGTAATGGGGCAAGGGAAGAGATTCCTCAGTATTTGCTAACAAGACTGGAAAAAAAAAGCACTGCAAATATACTTTTCATTTGCATAAGAGAAGCAAGAGGAGATTGAGCAGTGCCTGAGCTAGTCTTTCTGGTGGGCTTAATGAGATAACATTTGTCAAGTGCTTTTCAAAGCTTAAAGTTCTTGTTTTTAGTCATACACAGGGCCTAGCCTAAGTGCACAGGAATTTAAAAACACCAAAACCACACCTCCAAAATGACGCCTTACAAAATTCAGATGGCGGACTAGCTTTGCTATGACTAAGAATCTTTGTGGTTCAGAGATGATTAGTACAGGTGACTCCGGAGAACCAGTTGAGGTGAATGTCAGAGCCCAAGAGCCACTCTTGTTTACATTCATTTCAGATTGGTTGTCTTGATTAAGTATATTGAAGTAGTTCAATTCACTGGAACTCCCACCTCCACCCCTTCAAGACAAATGACTGGCAAACGTTCATAAAGGATATTGGTGTGTCTGAATTGGTAGGGAAGTTACCAGATTATATCCTGATGCCAGCACAGCCTCAAACCAATCATCTCTACTTTCTATTTCATAATCCTGTTGGAAGAATGTCAATATTCAGAACGATGACCTGGAGGCACTATAAAATTCTAATGGTAACCAACATCAGTAATCCTAGCTAAGAAGTATAAAGATATAAAAGATCCCAGCTGATGGATATCTTGTGCTCAGGAGTTTGGCCAGTGGGCTAGGCCAATCAGGTGTCCTAAATTTGGCATTAATATGGTGAAGCTTCAGGAGGAGCAGAGGGACATTAAGTTGTTGTTGCTCAGTCACATCTGACACTTCATGACCCCATTTGGGATTTTCTTGGCAAAGAGTGGTTTGCCATTTCCTTCTCCAGTTTATTTTACAATGAGGAAGTGAGGCAGTTAAGTCACTTGCCCAGAGTCACACAGCTAGTATCTGAGACTGGATTTGAACTCAAGAATATGAATCAGGCCCAGCACCCTATCCACTGTACCACCTAGTCACCCCTCAGGTTTCCTAAGGAAGGGCAAATTGGGCAGGTAGGAATCAAAAAGTGCAGATTAGGCTGGAACCAGGTCTATGAGGAGCTGCTTCAGTTCCAGCCTGGATGAGATACAGAGACTCAGTCTTTTAAAAGATGAAATAAAATAAGACAGTTCTAAGATTTCTGAATCATCATGGAAAGATTGAACTAGCTTCAGAATGCTGCAAGCTACTATAAAGCAGCAACAAAAAAGTACTACATTTTGCCAATGAGGAAGGATTTCTGCTTGACTCTTGGATAACAATAACAACAAAAAAGTGTATATTTATAGGCTTCTCATTAATTGGCTTTTAATACCTTCCCTTTCCCCAGCTAATATCATGCCAAAAACCAATTAGCAACCACGTGGTTGGTAAGAAGGATGGTAGTGCATCCAACAAATCTTTTGTAACCTTTACACTACACTTACCATGACTCTGAAATTCCCCACCCACAGTCTCACTTCTGAGCAGTGGAAAGATTTAGGGGAAGTGGTGCCATCAGCAGTAAAGCACTGCCTTGGGAAACATTCATCTGAAAACACAGTAGTAACTCTGTGTCTCACATCACACATGTCAAACACACATAGACGTACTGTACACTGCATACTTTTCCAGGGAAGAAAAAAAAATGTTGGCATGTCATATACACTAGAGAAAAAGAACTTGAGGTGATAATAGTTTCTACTATTTAGGTTTGATGAGTTTAAAAGTTGTAGCCAATAACTTGATGTCACTCACTTGATTCTGCTGCCTCTAAGCTCCAAAGCATTTAAGAATATTCCCTGAGTATTACATAGAAGGGCATCTAGGTGGTACAGTGGGCCTGGAGTCAGGAAGACTCATCTTCCTCAGTTCATATCTAGTCTCAGACATTTACTAGCTGTGTGACCCTGGGCAAGTCACTTAACCTGTTTGCCTCATTTCCTCACCTGTAAAATGAACTGGAGAAGAAATGGTAAACCACTCCAGTAACTTTGCCAAGAAAACCCCAAATGGAGTCACAAAGAGTCAGGCATGCCTGAAATGACCCCAGCTCCTTTGACTCCTGAGCCCCTGCTTTTTGCATTGTATTATGTTAATGATAGTCCTTATATTTTTTTTTTTTTTGATATTTACTGAAGTCCTCCTCCAATGGCTCATTATTGCATGGAAGTCACCCTGGGTCTTGTCAGTGGAGTATAAGCCCTGACCATGAGGCTGAAAAGGCTTCGGGGATAGACCTAGTACCAAGTTGTGCTGGTTGAGGACCAGCCCAAGTTCAGAGGGACTCATCTCTAGGCTGGCCTGAGGGTAATGACTTCTTTAGTCTCAACAATTCTCAAAGACCATCTACTAAGTGGTCATCATGATCTGCGTAGGTGGAGAGAATAGGGCCAAAATGAAATCACTGATCTTCCCATAAGTTCCCAGGAAAGATGCTACGCATCCAAAGTATGTAAGTCAATCTATTTTCCCATGGAAGCAATGTTCTCATAGAGGAGAACAATCCTCACCAAGGGCCTGGTACCCTACTCTTTATAGAAATAATCATGAATGCTCTATTTGACCATCCATAAATGACTTGCATACATGTTATAGTTCTATGCATGGATGATATCCTGGAAATATACCAACTAATCACAGATAATTTTGTTTATAGTGATATTTTGGGGTAGTATACAAAATTCTAATTTTATTTTTTCATAATCTCTTACCTATGGGAGGGGACAACATAGCAAAACTGAAAGGAAGGACTTCATTGGAGCCATGAAATCTACAAGGGCTTCTTGGAAGAGATTTGGGGGGAAAGTGCTTGATAACTTTTTGCAGACTGGTCCAAGGACATTTATTTTGATGTTTTCTTTCTCTGATGTTATAGTTAAACTAGGAATTAGGGACCAAATAATGAAGTTTTTTTATTTACTAAAAAAATAGTTCTTCAAAACAGTTTGGGTGATATGTGCCTGTATGTCTGTATGTATGTGCCTGCCAAGTGTGGTGGATAAAAGATGAAATGACTGAGGAAACAAAGGTTCAATCTTTTGAGCATATTGATTTATTAAGTCACTGTGACCTTTAAAAAGTCCAAGAGACATAACTTCTGGGTAATTAGCCATTTTATTCATATTGCCAGCATTTTAATTAAAAAAAAAAGGTCAGTGGTAACTGGACCTATTCTATTGAACTTTGATTATGTCATTTCCTTCCAAGTTACCCCCAGTCTTGGGCAATCTATTCAAAGAATTTATCCCCACCCAAACCTGAGTAGAACACTATGGGCTTCCTGACCTGGGTGGGGTATGAACAAGAAAAGTTAATCCAATCTCATTTTCAGTAAAGTCCTTGAAGAGACTGAATTTTGAAATGAGGACTATAGAAAAAGAGAGGACTCTGAATCTCCCAAATCACTGGTTATTAATAATCATTTCTCTCACAATGCATAGTAATTGTCCAGCAAACTGAGAACAGACCTCCTCAGCTTAGGCCTGCATCCCAAATACAGGGGAATACAGATTTTTATACATTAAAAACAATTAATTAAATAAAACCAATTAATTAAAAGGAACCATATAACATTAGGTAATCTTATTTCCAAGTGGACGAAAGATTAGGCACTTTTCAAGGAGGGAGGAGGAGAGTGAACAGGTTCAGTTTCCTGAAATCAGAAAAGGAGGTGTCCCCCTCCCTCTAAGAGTATGTAAATAATCAAAGGAACATGGAAACGATAACTGATTGATCAGTTTTCAGATAAGACATGTGGGTTACTTAAGAAAATTCCTAGCATCAATCTTTGGATCTGACCGGGTTTCTGGTCAATATAACGTTGGTCCTTTACACATCAGGTAGAAGTAGTTCAGCTTTCCAGCCAAGCAAGACTAGGTTCAAACAATGGAATAAGGTTGTCTCTCAATTCCCACAACTGGATAAAGTCTTCTCACAAGACAGAAAATGGACTAGACCTATAATTGAATAGAAAGGGAATTGAGATAAGCTCCAGAATTGAGTTGCAAGATGGGGTCAGTATAGTTTACTCAGTTCCCACAATTAACCACTTTCTGTCCTAATCCCCTCAATCCCCTTAATTTTCTCACAAGAGAACTGTCAGCAATAACATGTATATGATTGGCAGGATGTCCTAGGTAGAAATTTCAGTAATAAGCTGAATTCCTGTAAGTTATAAATCAGGATGAGTCCATGTTCCCCAAAGTGAGTATCCTTAATTAGAAATGACCATCAAAAGCACATGAGAAATCTAAATTATTAAGCAGTGTGGGAAAGGCATGTAGATTCATTCATTTATTCCGAAAGATGTGATAAGCAAATAACCATTATATCATCAAACAAGCATCAGTATTTATTTATTGAGTCATTATTACCTGCAAAGCCTTATGGCAAGCGTTAGTGAGCCAAAGAGATAGAAGGCAGAGTCCCTGAGTGAGCTGTTGCTCTCCAGCATTCTCCTATGCTTGGCTTCTCATCACTGCCTCAAAGAATGAATGCCTATTTTCCTTGTAAGGTTAGCTCAATCTTTATCTCCTCCTACCTGCTAGCACCTTCCCCCAACATGAAATCACCTTGCATTTATTTAGTATATGGTTTCTTTCTTTCTTTCTTTCTTTCTTTCTTTCTTTCTTTCTTTCTTTCTTTCTTTCTATCTATCTATCTATCTATTTCTCTCTCTCTATCATCTATCTATTATGGATTGAATCAATCTGTCTGCCTATGTGTTATTTTTCTCAATGGAAGGTACACTTCCTGAGGCAAGGGACAGTGGTTTCTGTCTTCATATACCTAGTGTCTAGCAGGATGCCTGGCACATACGAGGTTTGGTCTTTTTTTAAAAAGGCTTATTGATTGACAGATCTGTACATTCTACTTACTGAGGTGGGACATATATTCAAAAGATAAATTAGCAAACAACGTAACATATGTTAAGTGTCAGATTAGTAGTAGGAGCAATAAATTCTGCAGATCAGAGGTAGCTATGATCACTCTGGGCTGGGCTAAGTAAGGCTTCTCAAAGATGGTAGGATTTGGCCACCAAAAAATGAATGTGCCTTAGATAAGAGGTAAGAGGGCATTCCATGTAGGAGAAGAGCCTAAGGAAAGATACAGTGGCAGGAATGGGCATGCCAGGTATGCCACAATTAGGGAGAGAGGAAAGAGTTCTTATAAAGAAGTAGGCTGAGATAAGATTAGAGAGGGAAGTTGGGGTTGAGTTAAAGCAGACAATGAAATAATGAACTCTTAATGTTAGTTGACCACTTTCAGCCAGAAGAACACCAACTGCAAAGTAGGAGGAGTCATCTATGAAGCATGAAGGAAATTTCCAAGACTTGGGGGGTCATTTGCTCAAGGGTTTGGGGTCATACTTCTACATGGAGTGTGTTTGTGTGTGTGTGTGTGTGTGTGTGTGTATGTGTTTTAATTTTCTTTCTCTCTTCATAAAGTCTTTGCTACAAGAAATGGTTTGATAGGGATTTAGGAGGGAACTTGTCTAAAGATGAGTGAGATGTAAAAAGAAAAGGTATCAATAAAAGAAGATAATTTTAATTGCTACTTTTACTGATGAACACGGAAATACCTTGGTGAAGTAGAAAGAACACTGGGTGGAGTTCTAACCACAGCACTATCCCTAGTTTTGTGACTTTAAGGGAGTCACTAAACCTTTACAGACCTCAGCTTCACTATAGAATCTGGGAGCGATAGAATTCTCAAGTTCAGGGAGATATTAGAGTTCATCTCCAAGGCCAGTGAACTAGTTCATTTTAAAGTGCTTAAGGAAAAACCCTAGGTTCCAATTGGTTTATTGAGCTAATTAATCAGTTTAGTCCTATAAATTTGCAAATGGAATTTTTTGGGGAAAGTTAGGATCGGGTTGCAAGATGGTACTCAGAATGTGGTTATGATGGAGGACAATGATTTCTGGATCATGTGGCAAAACTATGCAGCTGGTTATTTCAGTTCATTAACTCTACAGTTTCTATTATCGAAAATGATGAAGAGAATCACGTTCAAAGCCCTAAACCACTTACTAGATACCCCCAAAAGGCCTCAAAGTAAAGAATTAGAAACCTATTGGTATTACCAAAATGAGTTCCAAGCAAAATAAGTATACTGCCCATGTGGTGTTGAGAAGTCACAATGACAAGAAAAGAAGTAGATGGGTTGGAAGGATAGTACCCATGTATCCTTGTAAGAAGGGTACTCTTGCTTTCATATTGATGCTCTGTCTCAGTCTCTCTCTGTATATCTGTGTCTGACTCTGCCTCTCTGTCTCCGTCTCTCTGTCTCCATCTCTCTGTCTCCATCTCTCTGTCTCCATCTCTCTGTCTCCATCTCTCTGTCTCCATCTCTCTGTCTCCATCTCTCTGTCTCCATCTCTCTGTCTCTATCTCTCTGTCTCTATCTCTCTGTCTCCATCTCTCTGTCTCTTTTTCTCTGTCTCTATGTCCATCTCTCTATCTCTGTCTGTCTGTCTGTCTCTATGTCTCTCTGCTAGCCCATATAGCTGAAGTATTTCTATGTAATCAAGGATTCCAACTTGACCGTTGTGGAGGCACAGTTTTTTGCCTTTGGATTGATCAATATTGAGGGCCGGTGACTTTGGCTGAATATCTTCTCTGAGTCATGATGAAGCTAGTGGAGGCCACAGAGTTAGACAGTGAACCAGTTGCTACTTTCAAACATTGAGTCTGATCCATTGGTTGACACAGTTTATCCTTATAGAAAATAATTACTAGGACGCCAATAGTCAGTTTGATAAATGAACTCCTGGTGTTAAACTCTGGCCAGTTGAAGGTGAGGGATGCCTAGGGAGAATTTCTCCATTGGACAAACTCGTATATTTGAACAGTATGAACACAAAAGCAATATAATTTATATAATAAATATGGAATATATTGTAATCCAGTTGACCTACCCAATAAACTAGTTCAAGGTTATATATTCAGCACAGTACCTAGCACATACTAGGCATTTAATATATTCTTGATTAATCAATTGCTTGACTATACATTTGCAGCCAGGATTTGAGGAGAGTTAGAGTAGAGTAAAGGTTGGGGAAATATCAGTGATAGAACCAGAGCCAGAGGTGGGGAACCTGTAGCCTCAAGGCCACATGTGGCCCTCTAGGTCCTCAAGTATGGCCCTTTAACTGATTCAAACCTTGTCAAAGGGACACACTTGAGGACTTAGAGGGCCACATGTGGCCTCACATGGCTGCAGGTTCTCCACCCCTGAACCAGACAGTCTTGGATCTTAAGACAGTAGGAGAGAGGTTTAGGGTGTGACAGTAGACATGGATGAAAGGAGGAGCACCCAACTGCAATTTCTTGAAGGCTGTCCCCAGTCTGTTTGCACTTAGTCGTGCCTGTGACTGTACCAACCACCCAAGTTCATCTGACTGATTGTCTGAGACTCCCACACACAAGGACTTTGCTTCCTCCTATCCTCTGATCCACCACTCCATGGTTACATAGAAAACAAACACTTCTCACCAACATCCTAGACATATCTAGCAGGAGTCATGGTCACAACCTAGTCACTCTCTGTGACACTTTGCTCCCACTTCTGTTCCTCTTAGCTTCTTCTTATCTAGAAAGGTTACAAAATCTGATGAAGCTGGTGAGCAAGAGCTTTTTTATCAATTCTACCACCCTTCTGTATTGTCAAGCACCCTAACACACTGTTGCAACAATCCGGTTAGTAGCTGCTGTGGGGGTGTAAAACCAGCAACAACCAACTCACGGAACGCTGCAAGCCCAGGTTCTTTTGATCTGCTTTACAAAGGAAAGCAACATTAAGGGGTTAACAATCTTACTTTAATCCAACATACAAATATCATTCACTCAGCTCAGGGGGAAAAGGCAGCATCCTGAGCTTCAGAGCAGATACAAACAAATAACAAACATCCACAGACAGACCTTGTCTGATTCAAATCTCAATTCATAATTACCAGAGTTTAACAAAGTCCCAACATCTGGGTTTACAAGCTGGAGGGCTCTTAACTACAGTTGCTCAGAGTCTCCACATCAGTGAGCCACCAAGAGTGAGAGCCCTGAGCAAATAGCTCTGTCTTCCCTTTTTATGCACTCTTTAGCTGTCATCAAATGTCACATCTGAGCAACCAGAACTTAAGCTCTTACGGCTCTGGTCTTAGCACCTCCCTTCATTAGCCCCACCTGGAGCCCCACCTTAGTTACCAATTCACACCCACATAGGCTTAGGTTTGGGCCTGGCACTTAGCACCTAATAAGACTCAATAAAAGACACTGAATTAATCAGAAGAAACAAAGGCCAAACTCTTCAAGGGCACTTGGTTGAATAAGTGCTAAGAGCCCATCTTGATCCCCAATACACACACCCAGGACAGCCTGCTAACACAGGTTCTTTGATCTGCTTTTCTAAAGGTAAGACAGCTTCTAAGGGGTTAACATTCTACTTCAATTAAAGCTATGTAAGTAAAGAAGGTAAAGATCACTCACTAGAAAGGTTAGCACCCTGAATGTGGAGAAAATACAAGCAGAGAGAAATTAGCAGAGATCCAATAGACAGGGTAATACATCACCAGACCAGGAGAGCACCAACATCTGGGTTCACAAAGCCGAGGGTCTCCTTAACAAATGGCTCCCCAGAGTCCTATCCAGGGAATCAAAAGGTCCTTCTCATAAATGAACCCCCAAAGCAAAATCTCACTTCAGAGTATATATATATATATGCTTTTGGCCAATAGGCTCAGAGCCAGAAGGCATCAACAACCCCTGTGACAGCAGTGCCTGATTGGCTTAGTACCAAAAGGTGTGAAAGCCTTCCTAAAAGCAAGCCCCCCATAAGCAAGCTTCCCCTTAGGCAAGTTCCTCTCCCAGTGGGCTCTATGTGATTCAGGATGTAACAGAGCTGTGAACTGGGCCAGAGCTCAAAGCAGCAAGACACCCATAGTTTAAATACCTATGTACCTTTAGACCTGGGAACATGGCCCCTGTTCCAAGATAAAAAGGGAATACATGTGGTTACACAGGCCTATTAATGGATAGGGAAGATCTTGTATTCCATTAACCCTATACCTTCCCATACCAATTACAAGAAGAATGACTCATATTTCCACAGACTTTAAGAACTAAAAAGCACTTTATTTTTTCACCTTGTGAGCACTTTAAAATTTATTTTTAAGTAGTATTTTATTTTCTTCCCCAGTTACATGTCAAGAAAATTTTTGGTACTCATTTTTACAAGATTCTGAGTTCCAAATTTTTCTCCCTCCTTCTTTCCCTCCCCTCCCCTCTTCTGAAAATGGTAGGTAGTTTGATACTATTTATACATGTGCTATCATGTAAAAAATATTTCCATATTAGTCATAGTTGTGAAAGAAGAAACGGATCAAAAAGGGGAAAAAACCATGAGAAAGAATAAAGTAAGTAAAAAAAAATACATTTCAATCTACAGTCAGAGTCCATCAGATCTTTATCTGGATGTGGATAGCATTTTCTTTCGTAGCACTTTGTACTTGTTTTGGATCACTGTGTTGCTGAGAAGCGCTGAGTCATTTATAGTTGATCATCACACAGTGTTGCTGATATTGTGCACAATGTTTTACTGGTTCTGCACATTTCACTTTGCATGTTTGTACAGGTTTTGTACAAGTTTTTTCAGGTTTTTCTTAAATCTGCCTATTCATCCTTTCTTATTGCACAAGAGTATTCCATTACATTCATATACCACAGCTTGTTCTGCCATTCCCCAATTGATGGGCACCACCTCAGTGTCCAATACTTTGCCACCATGAAAAGGGCTGCTATAAATACTTTTGCACACGTAGATCATTTCCCTTTTTATGATCTCTTTGGGATAAAAAGCACTTTATAGATACTATTTCGTTTGATCTTGATGACTACTCTGCAGGTGGTAGGTTTTTTAAGTATTATTGTCTCTATTTTACAGATGAAGAAACTGAACCTGAAAGAGGTTGTGATTTAAGGCCTTCTTACTCTAAAGCCAACACTCTATACTACACCACACTGGCTCCACTAGATTTTAAGATGACTACTCTATCACTGATCAACCCCAAATCTAGAGTTGTCCTTACACATAGGCAGAATAGGTGGCTTGCCTGTGTGGTATGATTTTTAGTAATTATCATTTGGACGACCAGTTAGTCTTGATAGTGACAGATGCTGGAGAGTCCAGCTGCTCTGCTAGATGCTGGGTATAAAAAAGAAATAAAAAAGAAACAATTCTTGCTCTCAAGCAGCTTACAAAGACACTATATTGGCTGGTTTTGCTTAACAGTTTTTCTTTAATACAAGGGAAGGTTCAAGGCAAGGGTGGGGAAGCGATATTTGGAAATGATTATAATTTAAATACAAAGGACATCAATAAACCTTTTAAAAATTAAAATGTGATACAATCCCTTGCAAAAATCATAGATTTCGTATGTCAATGTGTATCCACCTAGATGAGACTGGCAGGAACGTGCAAATAGATTCTTCTCTGCTATACTCGAAGAGAGACTACTTGAGAGAGATTTGAATTATATCTCTCTGCCCCACTTAGTGTTGTTAGTCTAGGGGAATTAATTCTTATGTTTAAGCCACTCTCTTTGTCACTATCTCTTTTTGGGGGAAGGAGAGATACCGGCTATACAGCCCAACACTTGACTCTTTTCCCACAAAATGGCAGTTCCACAAAGACTATTGCATACAGCAAATAGAAAATAAACTGATAGCAAAGATAAATCAGAGAAGTTCTACATACATACATATATGTATACATACATATCTACATGCATACATACATACACATATATTAGAATATACCAGACATTAGACAGAGTGAATGATCTCTCCCACTAGGAGCTAGACACTGCAGCTCAACACTAAGAGAGAGATAGAGTCCCAGATCTTACCCAAGGAGAAAATTCCCTGAAGTCTCTAGCATAGTAAACAAAAGACAGGAACGTAATTGGGGCAACAACTCCTCTACATGTCAATTTTGCAGTCTTTTTCTCTCTCTAGGGACCTCTCCCTAAAGGGAATCTGCAACCAAGTGTGTCCCCTCTCAGAGATGGAAGCCGGAAGGACCAGGATCTCTCTTATTCCAGGTTCTTAGAAATTCTACTCTTCATATAGGCATGGAGAATCAAGTAATCATTCTCTGCCAACTAGAAGACTCTTAATGCAAATTGGCCTGAACCCTTGGTTACAAGGGCAGCTAGGTGGTGAAGTGGTTGGAGTGCTGGGCCTGGACTCAGGAAGATTCATTCTGAATAACTGGAAAAGCATATGGACTAATCATGTTAAAATACCATTGTTACCTACACAATGTCAAGAGGTCTAGCAGAAGGCTCCACAAGAATATTGACCATATGCTGTGGAGAATTTACAGGAGCATATAGACAGACTTTTAAGTCCCAACAAAATATTTTTTCCTTTACAGGAAGGCTTTCCCACTTCCTCTTAATTCTAGAGCCTTCCCCGTTTAATATTTCCTATTTATCTTGTATGTGGCTTGCCTTGTAAATATTTGTTTGCATGTTGTCTCCCCCATTAGATTGTAAGCTCCTTGAGGGCAGGGACTGACCTTTATCTCTTTTTATATTCTCAGTGGTTAGCACGGTACCTGGCACATGGTAGGTGCGTAGTCGAGTGACTGATTGATTAAACAACCCACAGAAAGGGAAGGAGTATCAGAGCTTTGGTCTATCCATGGGTGGGGAACCTGAGGTTTCAAGGCCACATGTGGCCTTCTAGGTCCTTTGGGGCAGCCTTTTGACTGAGTCTAGAACAAATCCTTTTATTAACGGGATTTGTTCTGTGAAGTTTGGATTCAGTCAAAGGGTAGCACTTGAGGACCTAGAGGGCCACATGTGGCCTTGAGGCCACAGGTCGCACATCCCTAGCCTATACAGCGGGAAGGATTGTCCACATCATCAAGCTCCCAGATTCATCAAAGTATCCCTTTTGGCATATTATATTTTTGTTTTGAGTTTTAACCTCTTTCTCACATGGTCTTTTGACATGATACACAGCAATATTTTTTTTGTTCATTCATTCATATATCCAATTGATTTCTGCAAAAAGAAAGCAAAAGTGATTTCTTAGCATTCCTCTCTCTCCCATGGAATATCCTCTGATGGAAGTGTAAATAGGTGGTGAAATAGAGAAAAGACAGGGGAGCAAAAGAGAGAGAACAAGATGTTGTATCTTTCTCAAACTACCTAAGCAGTCTATTAATCATAGAGCTGTATGCTCTTGGCAATACCTAAGCTCTCCCAGCTCTTACCCTAGGAAGTAGAGTTGAATAAGTTAAGAAGACCCAGAGTCTCTGTTTTCCTCCTAAGCACAGAAGAGTCCTTGTCAAGAGTTTAGATCCAGTCGTGTAAATCCTGGCCTCCTGGTGGTGAACTCAGACAGCGAGGCCAAACCTTGCCTACCACTAAAAGATTTATTGAAAGAGGTGCTGTGAAGAAGGTGCTTAACCAGCTAGGAGCTCAATTAAATAAATTAGGGGGCTCCCAAATGTGTCATTCATTCATTCACTCAGAGCACTGGGCTACTAAAGGGTGAATCGGGGAAACTTGGTCTTTTGGGAAGAGTTGAAAGTCAGACAGGAGCCAGTCCTAAAAAGTCCACAGAAATAGAAGTTCCTGTTCAAGAGTTGCTTACTTAACACTTAAGAAGGCCCTAATGAAGGCCTCTAATTGCTTTGAAGGAAGCACAAGATCCATCAGTAGGTGACCTGGGGAAGGTGTGTATGTTTCCCTTTAGCCCACCAGTTCAATGACTCCCTCCTGCAATCCTTTTGAAAGTCTATTACGACGAGCACATAAGTCAACTTTTCCTTTTCCAAAGGGCCTTGCTTCCAGTGGAGATTTATATAACACACTTGCATTGCTGGTATTTTCTTTATAAAAAAAATCATCCATATAATAACTTTAACAGGCACATCATAGGAGGCTGCCTAGATTCCAAACATTTCCTTGATGTAGGATGATCACAATAGAAAGGAATGTGACTCCTGTCCAATAGTCAGAAAGGTTTTGTCTTCTCTAATCCCTGTAACTAAATCACTGGGTACTTTGGAGTCTCTGACCTAAATCTTAATTGATGCCCACCGCCATTTTAGACTACTCTGTGATTTTAACCAGACGAAGAAAAAAAAAGAGGATTGAGACAGCCCAAAGAAAGTCTCCGGAGAAAGGAGGGGGAGGCTGAAAGTGTGGCCATTCACTACCACAATTCATTACAATGACCTTTCAATTTATAAGTTAGGCTTATAAGCCTTTCATCTTAAAGTAGCTGTTCTTTCCCCAAGTTCGGTAGTATGAAAATCAGGACTTGGGAGGGGGGGGGGGTGATGACTGGGATTACTTGTTTGTTTTACTTCTCCTCATCCTCTACTAAGTCTGAGGTGAAATATAGGTGAATACCACCAAATTATCAAGCACAGAGAGGTAGGGGTGTCAGCAGATAGCATACCAGGCTTGGAGTTAGGAAGACCTGAATTCAAATTGCATGCTGAGTGACCATGGGCAAGGCACTTTAACTTCTATCACCTTCTTTTTCCTTCTTTTTAAAATGGGGATAACACTGCCTATAGTACCTACATCAGGGGACTGTTAAGAAGCCCTAATGAGATAATATATGTAAAATTTGCAAAACTTTAAGGAGCTATAAAAATGTCAGTTACTAATAAGAAAAGATTGGAGGTAAATTTATCTGATTACCAGATGGTATCTTCTAAGGGATCCCTTACTTGATTGGCAGCTAGATGACACAATAGAGAGCACTAAAGATGAAATCAGGAAGGCCTGAGTTCAAATCCAGCTTCAGATACTTACTAGGTGTGTGACCTTGGGAAAGTCATTTTTAACCTCTGTCTGCCTCAGTTTCCTCATCAGTAAAACACCACCTACCAGGGTTATTGTGACAATAAAATGAGATGATTATAAAGTTCTTTGCAAATCTTAAGGTACTACATAAATGCTAGCTAGCTATGATTGTTATTATTAGCCCTCTAACATAGGTGGCTTGTTCTTGGTACCTTAGCATTGGATTTTCACCATGTCAAAATAGACTTTCTTTTCAAAGTAGAAATCTTATAACATCCTTCCGGCCTTGGACCTTCAAAAGTGCTCTTTTACCAGAGCTGGTCTATGGCCAAAAGTTCTGAGGTAAGTGGTTGTCTTTAATACCCCCATGGGGTTCCTTTTACATCCCTTGTTCCTTCGACCCTTCTCATATTGTTCCAAGGACTCAACCCCTGAACTGAAACAGATGACTTTCACTGCCATGACCCACACTCCAACCCTTAACCTGGAGGGTGGGACACAGTGAAAAAGGGAAATGAAACATTAGATTATTAAATAAGGACAAAAGCGTTTAAGTGAAACTCTCCCCCAGAAGTGGTATGATGGCATTCCATATTATCACCGTACATTTTTCAGAAAATCCGGTGCTTAATGATTTGCTCACAAGCCATAATAAAAGTGTGTGTGTGTTTGTGTGCGTGTGTGTGTGTGTGTGTGTGTGTTAAAATGTCAGCAGAACAATGGCAGGGCTAAAATTGCATCCTTAATCACAAAGGCCATCTTGCAATGGAAAAACTGATGAACGTGGAATCCCAGGGGAACTTAAAGTCAAATCCTGCCTGGCCTTACTGTTTGTAACTAGGCAAATTGCTTAAAGTCATCAATCAGGACAGGAAAGCGAGAGGAAAAAGCCTTCATATAGCAACAATTATATGCTAGGCACTTTGCTAAATGCTTTCCAATTTTATTTCATTTGATCCTTATGACAACCCTTCAAGGTAAATGCTATTATTATCTCTATTTTACAGTTGAGGAAACTGAGGCAGTAAAAGGTTAAGCAACTTACCCAGGGTTATACATCTAGCAAGCAACTGGATTGAATCTTCCTGATTCCAGCACCAGTGTTCTATCCACTGTGCCTCCTAGCTACCTCCAAGGACCCTAGGAAAGCCAGCTTCCACAATGGAAGTTCCAGAAATGAAAGGTCTAGGTGCTCCAGTGATAGTCTTTGGTGGGACAATAGGGTAGATGGTGGGGAAATGACAGACAAGTAAAAGAAAATCATTCCCATCCTGGAACGCCCTTCCTTCCTCCTTCTCCCCTCACTTCTGCCTCACAGAATCTTCCTTCCTTAAAGTATGGCATAGGCATCACCTCCACAAAGCCCTTCCTGATTTCCCCAAATATTGATGTCCTCCCTTCCTAGCTATTTATTGTGTATCTATCAGTATACATTCATCCATGTATATGTTGTCTCCCCTGATCAAATATAGGCATCCTGAGAATAGGCATGGTTTCATTTTTTTAATAAATGCTTGTTGATTGATTCATTGGCTTTATTAAAGATATGTATGGTGTCCAGAACAATCAAGGTGAGAATCCCTCTCTATTCTGTTCTGCCCAGATCCTATCTGGAATATTGGATGAGGTTCTGGGTGCCACCTTGTTGGAAGTATATTGATGAGCTGAATCAGATCCATAGGAGTTTGATCAGGATGGTGATGCACCAGGAGATCATGCTCTCTGAATATTGGTTGAAGGAAATGGTGTTGTTTATCTGGAGAAGAGAAGATTTAGGAGGAATGTGATAATTGTCTTTTAGTATTAGAAGGACTTCAGGTGGAAGATTTATTCTGTCTTATCCTAGGAGGTAAAAGTGGGTTTAATGGGTGGGAATTGAAGCAGGGTACATTTTGATGGCATGGGAAAAAACCCTCTAATTATTGGTGGATCAAATGGAATGGGTTGCCTCTAGGGATAGTGTTACCCATAATTAGAAGTCTTTAAGAGGAGGGTGAATGACCATTTGTAAGAGATTTTTGTAGAGGATCAGCATGACAAATATGAAAAGAATGCTAGACTTGGGGTAAGGAAGTCCGGATTTGAATCCAGACTCAGAAATTAGATCATCATGGGAAAGTCATTTGACCTCTTAAAGCCCCAGAGTTTTCATTTTTTCAGTCTATAAAATGGGTATACTAACATAAGGTTGCTGTGAGGAGGATGCCTTGCAAAACTTAAAGCACCAAATAAATGAGATATTATTATTATTAGACACAATTCATACTACTCATAAGGTGACATTGATTCACAGCTAGAAGTGACCTTAGAAATCATTTAATCAACCTCCCTTGTTTTATAAATGGGTGTAACAACAATGCTGCTTGCAGCTGCTGTGGAGGTGTAGGACCAGCAACACCATCACACGGGAAGGCTGCTAGCACAGGTTCTTTGATCTGCTTTTCTAAGGAAAGCAGCTTTAAGGGGTTTACAATCTCACTTTAATTAAACATACATATATCATTCACTTAGTTCAGGGGAAAAAGTCAGCACCCTGAGCTTCAGAAAAAACACAAACAGAAATTACAAGCATAAATTATATAAACAGAGCAAATAACACAAATCAGCAGACAGGGCTTCTAACCATCTGTCCATAGCAATCCATACATAGTTACTAGAGACAGAAGCACCAACGTCTGGGTTTTCAAAGCCAGGGAGCTCCTTAATGGCTACCCAGAGTCTCCACATGAACACTCTTCCAATGAGTGAGCCCCCAGAGCAAAATGCTAACCTCAGAGTACATATACACTTCTTCAGGGTCAACCCACAGAGGGCGTCACAATCATGTGACTCAAACTCATGTAACTTAGGCTTTCTTGTTACTTAAACAGGTCATCAAAGACTCTTGATTCAATCAAAGACTCAATTGAAGGCACTTGATTGCTTTAGTGCTAAGTAGCACTCCAAAAGAAAAAGCAGCAAAAAATCCCACTTTGCTTGCCATTACAATGGGCAAAATATAGCCCAGCAAGATTAAATTACTTGCCCAAAGTCTTACAGATAATGTTACAAAACTAGGCAACATGAATAAACCATGGGACTTGGAGTCCTGAAGATCTCAGTTTGAATCCTGCCTTTTAATAACTTCCTCACTAGATGCAACCATCATTGACAAATCCCTTAATCTCCATATTTTTCAATTTCCTCATCTATAAAATGGAATACCAATACTTGAAGGACCTCCCTCGATCACAGGTTCATTTGAGGTTCAAAAAAGATAATTAATGTAAAAAGCATTAACATTAAAAATATGTGAAATATATCTCTTATCTCCACAGGGTTACTGTGAGGGTCAGTCACTTTTCCCCAAGGTAGTATCCAACTCTTTGTGACCCCATTTGGGGTTTTTTTTGGCAAAGATACTGGAGTGGTTTGCCACTTCCTTCTCCAGTTCATTTTACAGATGAGGAAACTGAGGCAAACAGATTCAAGTAATTTGCCCAGGGTCACACAGGTAGTAAGTGTCTGAGGCCAGATTTGAACTCAGAAAAATGAGTTTTCCTGACTCCAGGCCCAGTGATCTATCCACTGTGCTACCTAGCTGCCCAGGTTGTAACATATGCAAAATACTTGGCAATGCCTAGTCAGCTTAATAAATGTTAGCTAGAAACCAGGTCCTTTGATTACAAATCCTCATCATTTTCCACTAGATCAGACTGCCTCAGAAAGGATGGGGAGGCTGGGTCTAAATGACCTCTAAAACCCCTTCCAGATCTGAGATTCTTTGCTTATATAAGGCTCATCTCATTGCAAAGCCTTGAAAGATCCCTATAGGTATACAGGAGGGTAGACAGATCAAAGGCCAGTTAGGTAGCTGTGTGGCCCTGGACAAGTCACTTAACCCTGTTTACCTCAGTTTTCTCATCTGTCAAATGGGCTAGAGAAGGAAATGGCAAGCCAGTCTAGTATCATTGCCAAGAAAACCCCAAATAGGGTCACAAAGAGTCAGACGAGACTGAAACTACTGAACAAAGATAGATCAAAGACTTAGAAGCAGTCATATGCAAAGCCTGTTCCACCTTATCAGAAATGGATCAGGTGGTGACAGAAGGCGGATAATTTCCCCTTCGCTCCAGGTGATAACAACAGCTAGTAGCTGGTATTTATATAGCCCTTTAAGATTTGTAAAGTGCTTTAAAAATATAATCTCATTTTATCCTCATATCAAACTGGGTATTAAGTTCTATTATTATCTCCAATTTATAGATGAAAAAATTAAGGCAGTCAGTTTAAAAGTGACTCAGCAGGAACATGCTGCTAGTAAGTGTCTAAATTTGAACTCATCTTCCTGGCTCTAAATTCTAAACTCTACCTACTTTACCACCTAGCTGATAAGGACCTCTAGGAGGGTACTTGTAATGTCTAATGCATCTGCAGCAGCTTACATCCACTGCTACCCTTCCCAAAGCAGTCTCTTCATTGAGACTGGCTGCTGCACATGGCATTCCCAAAATGCTGGTACTGAATTTGTTATGTTGAAAAAAACTGACAAAACTGGTCATTTGTTTTCAGTTTAAACTTGGTAACTACCAGCAAAAATAAACACAACAATTTTTTAAATTTACATAAAATCGAGCCTTTCTCTTTAGTTTTTTTTTTAATGCACATGTCAACTTTAACAATCAATCAACAAGCTTTTATTAAGCACTCATTAGATACAAGCACTATGCTAAAAAAAAAAAACCCTTCCTTACTGGTTCTATGTCTTCTGTTAAACTGTTTTCTTTGCTTTTCCAGATTTTGTTATTGTTTTCATTATTGCTTACATAGTTGTGGATGAGATGTATACTGTTCTGATTCGGCTTTTGACACTCTGCCTCATTTCATATAAATCAACAAATTTCTCTTTGTGTTCTTCATAAGTTGTCTTTAAAATGTATTATTTTCTCATGATGCAATGAAATACTGCAGTTTGCTTAGCCATTCTCCAATCATCTGAACATGTAGATTATTTCTAATTTTTTGCTATCATGGATAATACTGCTGTGCATATTTTTGTGCTGATCTTTTTTTCTCTAGATAACATAATTATGACATAGTCCTACTCAGTCAGAAAGATGAGGTGTTTTTTAAATCTACATGTGACATAAAGTGATCGTTAATGTACTTCATAACAGTCAAGATCCAAAAGATCTTAGCCCAGAATGATGGATTGAATCTGTTTAATTAACATTGGATAAAAATAAATAAATAAACAAAACTACACCTGGCTTCAAAAGCTCAGATTCACAAGTACAGGATGGGGAAAGCCTGACCAGACAGCAGGTTTTTAATTAAAATAGATCTGGGGGTTTTAGAGACCTGTTAGTTCAATATGAGTCAATAGTGTGCTATGACTGCTTAAAAAAAAAGCAAGTGCAATATTGGGCTAAATTAAGAGTTGCATTTTATCTAGAATAAGGGAGATGATAGTACCACTGTACTTTCCCCTGGTCAGACTACTCTGTTCATTTCTAGATCCCATGTTTTAGGAAGTATGTTGACAACCTGAATCATATCCAGAGGATGGCTACGAGGATGGTGAGGTAACTAGAAAGGATGCGCTGTATGGATAACTGGAATGACCTGGCCAACTTCACAAGTACAGGGTGGGGATTAATACTAGTTTATCTAAAAATGAGCTGGGGACAGCAGACTCAATAGTCAATAAACATTTATTTTTTACTATGTGTTAGGCACTGTGCTAAGAACTAGGGATACAAAGAAAGGCAAAAGATAGTTCCTGTCCTCAAGGGGTTCACAATCTAATCAATGCAAGTCAACAGTATGTATGTGAACTCCCCAAGTTAATATAATCTTACTTTATTGAGTAGATTTGTGATCTCCTTGATATGAGTATTCCCTTCAGTGGTGCAGATGACAACCCATCCACAACTGCCCATTTTGTGGAACTTCCATCTCTGTCCTCTCATAAAGTCCTCACAATGCAATCCTAATCTGCATTAAAAGATTGTCCAGGATTATAATACCTCTGTACTCTGTTCAGGTTAGACCACACCCAGAGTATTGTGTTCACTTTGGGGTGCCATGTTTTGGGGAAAACATTAATAAGCTGGGAGAGCCACCAGAGGAAAGCAACCAGGATGTTGAAGAGCTTCAAGTTCAAGTTATAAGAGGGTCATCTGAAGGACTGCAAATGTTTAATTCAGAGTAGATTAGGGTTAGGCTGGAAAGGAGAATGACAGCTTCATGTATCTGAAGGGCTATCACAGGAGAGAGGGCTGAGACTCGTTCTTCTTGGACCCAGACGACAGAACCAGGAGAAATGAGAGGAAGTAATTAAAGGAAAACCTTCCTAAAAATGAGTTATCCCAAAGTGGAATGGCCTGCCATGAGAGGTGGCAAGTTCCCTTCCTCCTCTCCTCCACTGGACAGTGTCAAGCAAAGGTTGGATGATCACTTTTCAGGAACATTGGAGGCAGAGTAGAGATTCTTGTTCATTTGTCTGGCCAGATGGTGTCTAAGATGCCTTCCAGCTCTGAGATTCTGTGAACTGAAGATTTGGATCAGATAAGAGAGGATGCCCAGGATGAGGGGGATATCAGCAGTCTTCAAGCATTTGAAGGGTTGGCATGCGTTAAAGATTTGTTCTGGTATCCCCCAGAAGTGGACATGGGAGCAATAGGTAGAAGTTTCAGAAAAGCAAATTTATGCTAAACATATGGACAAAGCATAGCTACGAAAAAGGGAGGCTGCCTCAGGGTATGTCTCCTTCCATTGGGATAGATGTTGTCCAGTGGCAGCTTGGTGGAATGTAGAGGTGTTTCCTTTGCAGAAGTAGAATGGACTTGAGTGCCACAGGGGTGACTTCCAACTAAGCTTTTGTGATTTTTCAGCTGAATGAATTTTGAATAGAGACTTGGGTCCAAGTTCCAGCTCTAACAATTGAGTAGCTTATGTGAAGGTGGACAAATCCTGTGTCCACTTTGATCTTTAATTAACTCATCTGTAAAATGTAAATCATAACATTTGCATTACTTCACAGGGTTGCTGTGAGAAAAGAACTTGGCAAATTCTGAAGTGATAAACAAATGTGAGTTGTTATTTTTAATCACAGGGTGAATACAGATCGTCAAATTTTTTTCTGCACTTCACACTTCAAGAGCTGCCAATGAGACACTTAAGAACTGTGTTCAAGCTCCCCATACTTGGTTTTATATTATTAGTTGATTGGAATAGATATTCAAGTCTGTAGGAACCCTTGCTGCGAGCATTGTTATAGGGAGTTGAGGTAAGGCACAGTTTGGACGAAATGGCATCTGAGGCCCTTTCCAATGCTGAGATTCTGGGATTGAGTGAAAGTGACACTGTTTGGGTTGTTGTTGGTGGTGGTGGTCATGTGGATTTAAGCTCTGGTAGTTCTATCAAGTTGGAAAGGCTTCTGTTTGTCTAGTGACAGACTATGTTATCCAAGGTCCAGCCTTGCTAAGTATGAAAAGATACATCACCACATGGTTGCCACAGAGATTGTGATTTCTTTTTTTTTTTTTTCTCTACAGTAAGTCTGAGACTATTTGCTGAGGTGCATGGCAAAATTCTAGGAAAAAAAAATCTAACACTCAATCCACTACACCTCCTAGCTAGGAAGGACATTAACATGTTGATGGTGTCCAGAGGAGGGCAATCAGGGTGGTGAGAGTCCACCACAATATAACTCATCTTTAGATCAGTTGAGAGAACTGAGAATGTTTAACCTATATGAAAGAAGTCTTAGGAGGACTGTAATAACTGTCTTCAAAAATCTAAAGACTACAATATAAGAAAGAGGGATTAGATTCATTCTGCTTGACCCCAGGAGGCAGAAACAGGACCAATGGATAGAAGTTATGGAGAAGCTGATTTACTCTCAGTATATGGAGGGGAAAAAGAAAAAAAAAAACTTTCCTACCTTAGAAATATCTAAAAGTGGAATGACCTGCCTCTGGAAATAAGGAGTTTCCATTCTCAGAAAGAGGATTCCCATCCTTTGCCAGTTAATGATATTGTAGAGGGGGATTGCTGTTCAGTGAGGGGTCAGACTAGATGAGCTCTGAGCTCCCATCCACTCTAAGATTTTGTAACTCTTGTGGTTGTGATCTGTAGCAATTGAGGGAGAGTACACACCAGTGGAATCATGGCTGCTTGAAATAATGCCAATTCTATGAAGTTCAGGAATGTGTTAGTCCAGGATGTATTCCCTTTCAGGGATCCACTAACGTGCTAGGTCTCTCGATTATTCTAAATAAAGCAATTATTCCAGGTGAAGGAAGGATATGACTAGCCCAATTAATGGAAGACACTTTCTGTAGTCTGGACCCTTTATCTTTGAGACACAAAGATTTCTTTGGCCACATTTTGACTAAGGCCCTTTATCTCTCCCATTCAGAGCTTGTCAATACTACCCTTATTAGTATTCAACTGACCCTTGACCCAAAACTTTGACCTCAACCCAAATATTATTTTCTCATTGCCACATCATGATGCTTCAATTTCAAGAGATCATTATTCAGGATGAATTGTCCATTCCTTTCTGCCTCTCTCTTCTAACTCAAGTCTCTCTTCCCTCCTCTAAAAAGACAATGTTTTAAAAGATGTACAAATGGCAGTTTTTGCATGTTTGTCTTAGAGTTGGAGATATGGTTTATACAAAGAAATAAAAAAGCTTGCTTCTTGGTTGTCGTTGTTTTTCATGCCCAATCCCCTTATGTTGCTCTGTTCTTCAGTAAAGTATTGTACTTGAAATCAGAATATTTGGAGTCCAATCCTCATCTTTTGTTGTTGTTTAGTTGTTGTCAGTTATCCAACTCTTTGCGTCCTCATTTGGGGCTTTCATTGGCAAAGATACGTGAGTGGTTTGCCATTTCCTTCTCCAGTTCATTTTATAGATGAGGAAAATGAGGCAAACAAGGTTAAGTGACTTTCCCAGTAAGTGTTTGAGGCTAGATTTGAACTCAGGGAGATAAGTCTTCCTGATTCCCAGTCCAATACTCTATCCAACTTTGCCCACTGACTATCCCTTCCTCATCTTTAAAATGGACAAAAAATAATCTTTACGCTACCCCCCACCACCTGGGGCTATTCTGAAGATCAAAATAGATAATGTAGGGAGGGGGGAAGGATTTTATCATCTTGAAGATGTACTTTATTTTCTAAATCTGATTTCTATTCTCTGATTTCATCAGTGGGGAAATCCTCTCTACTAGTGAAATTCAGCAATTTGTTTGCAACTTATGATCCTAGAGAGTTACCTAGGGCATTAAGGAGTTAAGTAATTTTCAAAGGATCACATAGCCAGTGTACATCACAGGCAGGATTCGAAATTTCCTGACAAGTCTTGCTCTCTAGATCCACAATACTCTGTTGTCTCCCAAAGTGTCAAAATAAATGTCCATCAGCATCATCATTATCATGCCCAGCTTGAAAATGTAAACTCTGTTCAGGCAAGGAATAATTATTTTTTTAAAAATCAACTTAAATTTAAATCAATTTAAATTAATTAAATTAAATTAATTTAAAAATTACCTACCTGGGCCTCAGTTTCCTCATTTGTAAAATATGGAAGTTGGACTAAATGGCCTTTGATCTCCCTTCCAACTCTAGATTTATGGTCACATGATTCCACATGAGTTCTCAATAAATATTTGCTGTGATGATGACATGCCATGATAATGTTTCAGTTCCTTCTCCTCCCCACTTATCTCTTTCAAATATTTACAGACTGCTGATCACGTCTTCCTTTAATTGTCACCTTGTCCAGCTGTATACACTCTGTAGTGAAGCCCTTTAATCTTTCCTATGTCAACCCCCACTTTACCATCCTAATTTTAGTTGCTTTTCTCTGACCTCTCCAAGCTGTCTATACTTTTCCACCCTCAAGGTGCTAGAGCCTGAATTAGGGGCTGAATGCAGCAGACTCCCTAGACCAACGAGAGGTGATCAGTCTGTGAGTTTGGGCCACAACTCAAGCTCTTAGACCACTGTGGAGTGGGGTAGAGTGGAGAGGATGATGGAGGACAATTTATTCATGACCACTCTACCACCCTCTCCAGTTTATATTTAGAATTATAGACTTTTAGTTCATGAACGGACATTAGAGGACATCTAGCCCCATTCTTCACTTTAAAGATAAGGAAGCTAACGCCATAAAAGTTATGGGCCCCATAAATGACATGACCAAGGTCATACAGCTAATTAGTGGCAGAGCTGGAACTAGAATCAGGTCCTGCTGAGACTAGAACTCCCTGCCTAGCATTTTTTCCACTATTCTGCGTGGTACATTATTAATTAGGAGGCAGCTAGTTAGTTTAGTGGATAGAGCACTGGGCCTAGAGTCACAAAAACCTGAGTTCAAATACAGCTTCAGAAACTTACTAGTTGTGTGACCCAGGGCAAATTACTTAATCTCTTGTTGTTGTTTGTCCTTCATTCTCCAAGAGGACCGGTGACATCAGGAGGTCCATGTTCTGATGTGTGTGTGAATTGTATTTAAGTGAGGCAGAGCTGCGCAAAGTCATCAGCCTCACTCTCATCTCAAGTCATTGGAGTCCAGTGGAAAGACATAAGTCAAGAAGAGTGGGGATGGCCCAGCCTCTGTTTGCCTTAATCCACTGGAGAAGGACATGGCAAGGCACTCTGCTTTCTTTCCCAAGAAAAACCCATGGATTGTAGGTCCATAGGGTCATGAAAAGTAGGACATGACTGAACAACAGTAACAATATTAATTATTCAAGCCCTTGAAACAGGTTAGGGAGGGATCACCCCTCTAAAGGTTAGGCTCCTTTCTATGATGATAGGTTACTCAGCAGAGTTCTTGGGGGCAGTAGATTCCTTTTGATTCTCTTCTCAACAAAATACAAAAATGACAAATGAACCACAAAGGCCACTGGACCAATATATTATTTCTGTCTAAATTAGTACAGCTATAAAGAGGAAGACTTTTTGAGAACTTCAGCCAACTTCTACCCCAACTTCCTCATACAGAAATGAGCATGCCCCCTCCCCTCCAAAAATACCCTTATAGACACAAATACATATGCAAAACTCTCGCTAAATCTGACCAGATGACCCATTTGAGCATTCAAATTCCTAAGAGCTTAGAAGATCCACACCTAGGACTTTTACATTCTTTCTGCCAGGTAAGTACCTCCATTTCAAAAATTCTTTTAAATCAGATTTCTTCCAACCAAATTACCATTCCTCCTCTGATTGAATTCTCAGGTTGTAGATTTCATCAATCAATGAATAAGCCTTTATTTAAGTACCTACTATGTGCTGGGGATACAAAGACAAGAATGAAATAGTCCTTGTTCTCAAGGAGTTTATACTGAAGGAGAAAACATGCAAATACATACATACATATACATACATATATATATATATGAATTAAATAACATATTTTAGAGTTAGATGGGACTTTAGATTTCAACCCCCTCATTGTAAAGATAGAGAAAATTGGGACTAAGAGAAGTTATCACCCATAGTGACTTCTCCAAGGTCTCAGTGGTAGACCTGGTATTTGAACCCAGGTCTTGAGACTTTATACCAATATGCCTTCCATTGTATCACACAGCCTCCTGTAACAGTGAGGCAACAAACACAATATCAACGATAATCATGAATATGCCTATGTAGTTCTGTATCACAAAGTATGAGACTTTCCATAAAGAAGGTAAAAGAAGTATAACATATGTAACATATGCAAAGCACTTTGCAAACTTTAAAGTGTTACATAAGTAATAGCTATTATAATATATATAGCTACTATACATGTTATATATGTATATATATATATATAAAATAGCTAATATAATAACAATTGTTGTTGTTTGTGATTACACAAAGTTTTAGAACTCGAACTGAAAACTAGATCTCTTTATTCCAAGTCCAGGATGTTGTCTGTTATAGAATGGTCCCTCTTTATCTTGCTGTTCCACATCTTAGCAGACTGAATGATAATCCCTTACATGACTCTTCCCGCTGATATAAGCATTCCCCTTTCCCTTGGGTAGGTGTAGATGGTGACCACAACTCTCTCCAACCCTGAGTATCCTTCTATTAGCACAACATTTGTTGTATTCTCTATGTCTTCACCCCCTTCAGTAGGATATTGCCTTTGATTCCATTGAAGATGACACATCCTAATGCTCCATCCTCACTCTTTGATTTCCCCATCTTGAGCAAAAGAAAATTTGCAAGAGGTCTGACTGAGATCAAAGGCTTGGTTTGGGACTGTGGAATAGAGTTTTCTCTGTGCAAAGATAATTGTATCCTGTGTAGATTTGGTGGTAGATTGTCAGCCAGGGAAATGCCCACCTGGGCCCTAATGTAGCTAGTTCTACCCAAATAGCTATCAAGAAAAGGTTGATTTAAAAAAAAAAGAATACTATCAGGAGTGACCAAGATGGTGGCTGGAAAGCAGGGTCTTGCTTAAGCTCTTCCCCAGGTCCCTCCAAACACCTATAAAAATGTCTCTGAACAAATTCTAGAGTTGCAGAACCCATGGAATAGCAGAAGGAAGCAGGGCCCCAGTCCAGGACAGCCTAGATGGTCACTGAGAAGGGTCTATTGCACAGAGCTTGGAGCGGAGCAGAGTAGAGCCCAACGTGGGCCACGCCAGGACCAACCAGACCATGAGCCAGGCAGAACAGGCCCTAGCACCCTGAATCATTGAGCTGTGGCAGTTACCAGACTTCTCAACCCACAAAGGCCAAAGACAACAGAGCAGGTTAGTGGGAGAAATTTCTAGGACAGAGTAAAAGGAGTTTGCAGTCGGCCACTGCCCCAGGGGCAGCAGAGGTGGTGCAGCTCTGAGGCTGCATCCAGAGCTACAGCTGCAGTTTCTTCTGGCCCCAGGCCCACCCAGTTGGAGGAATTAAGAGTTGGAGTGCAAAGTCTGCTTTGCCCTGCCTGGATCTGGGCCTCAATTCTGGTTGGCAGTTCTTGGGGAAGAAGGAGCGCTGGTGTGGCAGAGCTTGCTGCGTAGAAGTAGCTCTGAAAACAGCAGCGCAGCCCCTCAAGCTTGGGACAAAGCACTCTATACTCCACAAGCACTCATACCCCCGACAAAAAGCTCAAGGGTCAACTAAGTTGACTGGGAACATGAACAGGCAGCAGAAACGGACTCAGATTCAGACTCAGACTTTGGAATCTTTCTTTGGTGACAAAGAAGACCAAAACATACAGCCAGAAGAAGTCAACAAAGTCAAAGAGCCTACCTCCAAAGCCTCCAAGAAAAATATGAATTAGTCTCAGGTCATGGAAGAGCTCAAAAAGGATTTGGAAAAGCAAGTTAGAGAAGTAGAGGAAAAATTGGGAAGAAAAATGAGAGTGATGTGAGAAAACCATGAAAAACAACTCAATGACTTTCTAAAGGAGACCCAAAAAAATACTGAAGAAAATAACACCTTAAAAATAAACTAACTCAAATGGCGAAAGAACTCCAAAAAGCCAATGAGGAGAAGAATGCCTTGAAAGGCAGAATTAGCCAAATGGAAAAGGAGGTCCAAAAGACCACTGAAAAAAATACTACCTTAAAAATTAGATTGGAGCAAGTGGAAGCTAGTGACTTTATGAGAAATCAAGATATTATAAAACAGAACCAAAGGAATAAAAAAATGGAAGACAATGTGAAATATCTCATTGGAAAAACCACTGACCTGGAAAATAGATCCAGGAGAGATAATTTAAAAATTATTGGACTACCTAAAAGCTATGATCAAAGAAAGAGCCTAGATATCATCTTTCAAGAAATTATCAAGGAGAACTACCCTGATATTCTAGAGCCAGAGGGTAAAATAGATATTGAAAGAATCCGCCATTCGCCTCCTGACAAAGATCCCAAAAAGAAAACTCCTAGGAATATTGTTGCCAAATTCCAGAGCTCCCAGATCAAGGAGAAAATACTGCAAGCAGCCAGAAAGAAACAATTTGAGTATTGTGGAAATACAATCAGGATAACACAAGATCTAGCAGCTTCTTCATTAAGGGATCAAAGGGCTTAGAATATGATATTCTACAGGTCAATGGAGCTAGGATTAAAACCAAGAATCACCTGCCCAGCAAAACTGAGTATCATGCTCCAAGGCAAAATATGAATTTTCAAAAAATAGAGGACTTTCAAGCTTTCTCAGTGAAAAGACCAGAGCTGAATAGGAAATTTGACTTTCAAACACAAGAATCAAGAGAAGCATGAAAAGGTAAACAAGAAAGAGTAATCATAAGGGACTTACTAAAGTTGAACTGTTTTGTTTACATTCCTACATGGAAAGATGATGTGTGTAATTCTTGAGACCTCAGTATTAGGGTAACTGAAGGGAATATACATATATGGAGAGACAGAGGGCACAGGGTGAGTTGAAAATGAAGGGATGATATTTAGATAAAATCAAATTAAGGGATGAGAGAGGAATGTATTGAGAAAGAGAGAAAGGGAGAGATAGAATGGGGTAAATTATCTCACATAAAAGTGGCAAGCAAAAGCAGTTCATTGGAAGGGAAGAGGGGGCAGGGACGGGGATTGAGTGAACCTTGCTCTTATCGGATATGACTTGAGGAGGGAATAACATACACACGCAATTGGGTATCTTACCCCACAGGAAAGAAGGAGGAAGGGGATAAAAAAGTCGGGATGATAGAAGGGAGAGTAGATAGGGGGAGGTGGTAATCAAAAGCAAACACTTTCGAAAAGGGACAGGGTCAAGGGAGAAAATTGAATAAAGGGGGACAGGATAGGAGGGAGCAAAATATAGTTAGTCTTTCACAACATGAGTGTTATTGAAGGGTTTTGCATAATGATATGCATGTGGCCTATGTTGAATTGCTTGCTTTCTTAGGGAGGGTGGGTGGGGAGGGAAGAGGGGAGAGAATTTGGAACTCAAAGTTCTAAAAGCAGATATTTAAAAAAGCATACTATCTTGTTTATGATCTGATATAGCACATTTATTTATCAGCTATATAGGAAAGTAGATAGCTGAATCATGAGTTTAGGGAATATATTATCAAGGCAAGTCATCCACTGACCCAGAGGGTAAAGGAACCAGTGAAGCCTTGAACCAGAGAGGCTGATGCCCTCAAAGGCATGCATACTTCCTCATCACTCTGTATTATCTCACTACTAAAACCAATAATAGCCCTAGTGCATCTATGGTTATACAATATCCACCTGATAACAAAAGTCCAAAATTTCTTCCTTTATTGTTGTCCCCTCAGAGGTAGAGTCTGCTTGTGATTGGAAGGGAGGATAAGGACCCTGTTACTCACTGCTGCAGATCTAACCATGAGATATTGCCAGTTTTATTGCAAGACCAATTTAGAAATGATTGTTTATTCATAATTATAGGTTCAGAAAAAAAAACCACACTGCCTTTCAGGAGGCAATGGCTATGATTTGTGTTTCCATCAGGGTTTGGTCACAGGGTGGGTTATTTTTTGTTTTGTTTTGTTTCAGTTTTTGATGGATTCCTTTGATTGGTTGGACTTCTATTTCCATTATCATCACTGAGAGAAGGATATGAGACAAGTTTTATTTCAAAAGGAGCTGGTGTTACTTAAGGGGCTTTATTTCTTTTCCATTATCTTTCCTTCTGGGGAGGGAATGGGGGCAAGGATTACTGTTTCTTAATTCAAGTTACGTAAAAGTTGCAAAGCCACCAAACCACGATCTGAATGTTCTGCCAGAATTCAGGATGGAGAATGGCCCTCTTTGGTGGCTAATAATGGTCAGTGGTTTTCTTTTCCTTTCTAACTTAGTACGGGGTGTGCCTGGTTTGGGGTCTGGCTGATGGCCATATGTGCGAGCCACAATCCAAGAAATTTTCTTATTGGGTTGTGGATAGGTTGGAGAAACATTCCAAGGAGCCATGGCAGTGCCAAAAGGGAATGAAAATAAAGTCCATAGACTTGATAGCAAGAAGGCAAGGTGGAGATTAAGAAGCAGGTAGGAAGGCCAGGGAGACACAGGAATTTTCACCTCTGTGTTTCCAGATTGAAATGATAAATAGGTCCAGAAGAATGAAGAGTAAAAGCAACCAAGAAATATGTCTGTATAATGTTTCAGTAAATAGATTTAGAGCCTTAAAGGTGACAGCAAGCCTAGGAGAGGAATTGAAAAGGGGATGAAAAACAAACTTTCCTGATGACACAGCCTTATAAAAGTGAAAATGAAACTGTTTTTTTCAAGTCTTCTTCCTTCTCTTCTCTCTGCTGCAAATGATTCTGTACCATAAGAAACACTATATTGGGATTTGACTAAAGTAGATTCCGTTATTGAATTCTGTGTTTGTTTCATTGTTCTCAACACAAAATCAGCTAGAAAAGTACCCTGTTATTCACACGCATGTCCTCCACCAAGTCTTTCTGGGTCATTGATCATTATTTTATTCTTATTTTCTTAGCCATCAGCTGAAAGAAATTCTACCCTGAAATGTTTAGAACATTGATTAGGAACTAATGGAGACAAGTTTGTGTTTTCTAATATTAATACCAACATTATCATTACTGATGTCAATCAATAGAGCTTGAGTACCCATCCAGCTAGGTGCCCAATAACTCAATACAATACTTGGCAATAATAGGTACCCAATAAATGTCTGTGGAATGAATGACACCATTAATAATGCTGTAAGGGGTTCTAACAGGAAGAAATGGAGAGAGAGAGAGAGAGAGAGAGAGAGAGAGAGAGAGAGAGAGAGTGAGAGTGTACGCTCCTCATCTGTAAAAGAAGAGGATTAAACTATTTGTAAGGTCCCCTTCACCTCCAAACCTGTGATCCAATGAACCTATGATGACACAGATTTCTCTTCTGACATTCCTATTTATTAGGGGAAGCTAGGTAAGAAAGTTGTTCTCACTGTTGTTCAGTCATTCATTCTTTGTGACTCCATTTGGGGTTTACTTAGCAAAGACAGTGGAGTGGTTTGCTGAAGGCCTGAGCTCAAATCTGTCCTCAGACCCTGTGTGACCCTGAGAAATTTACTTAACCCTGTTTGCCTCAGTTCCTCATCTGTAAAATGAGCTGGAGAAGGACATGGCAAACCACTCCAGTATCTTCGCCAAGAAAACCCCAAAATGGGGTCATAAAGAATTAGTTGGACATGACTGAAATGACTGGACAACAACAAAATTCCAAGTCATTCAAGATCAAAACCTAAAAATACACTCTTGGTTTTCCTTCTCCTCCAATTTCCATGGCCAATCAGTCATCAAGTTTTATATTCTTCATCCAAAATGTCTCCCATTGATCCCTTCCATTCTATTCTCACTGTTAGAACTCCAGTTCAGCCCTTTAATAATTCACAATGGAACTATTTCTATGACCCCTTAACTGGTCCCCCTCCATCCAGTTTCTCCACCATCCTACAACCCTGTATTCATTCATATTAATGTTGCTAAAACACTGCTTTTGTCATAGAATCCTAGAAGTTTTAGAACAGGAAGAGACCTTGAAGATTATTGAACTCCCTTACTTTGAATCCACTGAAACTGAGGCCTAGAGAAGAAGTTAAGTGACTTTCTTAAGGTCACTGTAATAGCAAGCAAAGTGAGACTTTTTGCTTTTTTTTTCTTTTGGAGTGCTTCTCAGCACTAAGGCAATCAAGTGCCTTTGACTGAGTTTTGCCTTTGTTTGAGAGTCTTTGATTGGAAACAGTATACATACTCTGAGGTTAGCATTTTGCTTTGGAGCTTACTCATTGGAAGAGTGTTCATGTGATTTGGCCAGACAAGGCTCTGTGTAGCCGTTAAGGAGCCCCCAGCTTTGAAAACCTAAATTTTGGTGCTTCTCTCTCTGGTAACTATGTATGTATTGCTATGGTCAGACAGAAGCCTGTCTGTTGATTTTTGTTATTTTCTCTGTTTGTGATTTCTGTTTGTATTTGCTCTAAAGTTCAGGGTGCTGACTTTTTCCCCTGAACTAAGTGAATGATATATGTATGTTTAATTAAAGTAAGACTGTTAACCCCTTAAAGTTGCTTTCCTTTAGAAAAGTAGATCAAAGAACCTGTGCTAGCAGCACAGGTGTGCTAGTGTTATTGGCCTTACACCTCTACAATAGCTGCAAGTAACATTGTTGTTACAGTCACACAACTCTGTCATAGTGACAGAGTGAGGGATAGCTTTGCTCAAGAACCTCCAAGGACTCTCCATTGACCACAGGATAAAGTTCTAATTTCTCACTCTGGCATCCCAAACTTTCCCTATATGGTGCCAACCTACACTCCCAGCCTTGTTGTCGCTGCGTATTCCAGTGTTCCTACATTGCACTAAAACTTGTCTACTACCTACCTAATACAACTTGCCTGCTTGCTTGCAATTATACCATTTCTGTGCCTTTGTACATGCCAGTTCCAAAGCCTGAAGTACCTTTTTTTGCCTAATTGCCTATCCAAATACTAAATACTTTTCAAAGCTAAATTTAAATCCAACTTCCTTTAAGAAGACTTCTCAGATTTATACAGACCCCAAATTATCACACTTCATCTGAATTCATAATGTTCATTGTTAATTCCACTCATTTTGCAATGAATTATTCCTGTTTTAGACTATTAGAGCTAAAAGGAGTCTTATACAATATCATTCTAGCCCATTCCCCTCATTTTGACACCTGAAAAATCACCTCTTGTTTTATTGTTATTTTGCTTTTCGTGTACTTACAGTTTATCTTCCCAATTAGATTATAAACTCCTTGAAGGCAAAGAATACTATGTATGCATAAATGGATGCCCCATAGTGCCTTGCACATAGTAGGTAATCAACAAATATTTACTAATTCTTTAAATAACATGCCCTGGCTTCTTTCTCTTCCTCTGATAATCCTTATGAAAATAAACATTTTTAAAAAGGCTTCATTTCTCCACTATATGTATTGTCATCATTTTTATGGCTTTATGGTACCAAAAGACGTTATGTCTCACTTCTAACCATAGACAGCTTTCATTTGTAGCTTCATCCTACACCGAACACAAGAGGTTGATCAAATTTGGGTCTTAAATCAAGAAGCATGGTCTCATTCATTCCATGACTTTTGTCATGAACAATGAGGAGTCCAGCACTCCCCCTGTCCTCACATTGCTGAGACATAGGCCCCTTCAACCCTGAAACATTTGAAGCAACTGTACCAAGCTTTGACCCTGGGAAAGCCAGTCATTAGATCTACTCTATTGTGACAGTTTCTTTTTCTATGCTTCTCAGGACCTAGAACCAAGGGTTCCTTCCCTCAGAACAAATGAAGATTTTGAGCTTTTTTTCCCCCCTTGTAAGGAGCTTTTGGGTATTAGGGGCCAGTGACTTGGATCATCCCTATTTGTACTGCTGAATCCACAGCCTATTATGACTCAGTCTTGTCTCGATATGCACCATAGAATAGGAATAAAGCACTTTCCTTTTCTTCCTTCATTTCTTCGTGTAATTCATACTCAATCCAACTTTGCTTTGTTTAAACCACAGCATTTCACATTAGCCTGCAAGCTTGGACACAGCTGCCTGTTTTATTCTTTTGGCCCTTTGTTAAGCCAGGGTAAAGTTATATCTTATGGCTAATTTTTAAAGTCTGTAAACCTGATACCTTGTTAAAGCTGAAATTTTAGATTGAATCAGCATGAAAATGCCTATTCCCCTGAGACCTCTAAATTATAGGCACCATATTGCTTACATCTTGTTCTCCCCTCCCCACACTCCTTTTAAGGGGTTCTTTCTCAGCCTCCATGACACATTACTTATCCTTTCTCACTAATAAAATGATTTGGTTTTGTGAAGAAATGTTTCCCCATTTTTCATTATCTATTATGTTTAATCCTTAGTTCTTATAAGTGAATTGGTTAAATATGTACTATAGAAATGATTATTTCATGATTGATTGATGCACCATCTGCAGGAGTTGGCGATAAGTGGCATCAGTGATGCTGGAGTTGGGAGATGGGTGGAAGGAGTGGGCAGAGAATTGCTGTTTAGAAAAGCTGGGACCAGAAAGTATAATGACTTAATCCAGATCATATTAACTGCAGAGAATTCTCAGAAAGAAGACATTTGCTGACCAAAGATGGGTCAGTTAGAAAACTCTGGAAAGTGAGAAGCAATCACTGAGAGGAATGTCTCTAGGCAGGGTGGAAGAATGGGAAAAGAAAGGGAAAGGGACCATCATAAGACCATAATAGTAATAACTGATATTATTTGATGCTTTAAATTTTGTAAAATGTTTTTCTTCCATTCTCTTATTTGATGTTCATATCTCAAATTGTCTCATAGTAATGCTTTGTGAGGTGAAGACTACAGGTATCGTTATACTCACTCATTTTATAGATGAAGAAATTGGAGAACAGCTATGCAAAATGACTTGAATCAATAAGTGTTGGAGGTGAAATCTGAACCCCAACGTTCCTGACTTCAAATCCAGTGTATTATTCACTATGGTTGACTTGCAAAAAGGGTGTCCCAGAAGAGTTCGGGAGAAGATAGAACACAAGGTCAAGCTTTGTTAGTACTGAGAAATGAACAATTGCAAATTGATATTTAGAAATTGTCCCCAGAGCATAATTCAAAACATCTTTATTAAGCTCCTACCACAAACAAGGCCCTGGAATGACAAAGGGAAATGAAAACAAATCAAAGAAAGTTCCAGGCCTCAAGAAGCATTTCTGAGAATAACTTGTCTAACAAGAAAGGGCAGGATCTTCTTAAGCAGACAATGAAGACTAAGTAGATAAACTTTGAGATAAAACAGAAGCAACTATAATTGATCATTAAGTCTTGTCAAGATGAACTTAGTGACTAAACTATTTGCAATACCTGAAAAATGCCTACTCATATTTAACTCCAAGATTTTCCTTTATTAGCATAGAAACTGTACATCCCAGATCTGTGAATGTGTGAATCATTCACTATGCAGAAGGTATCAGAGAAAAATAAAAGGAAAAGAGTGTGGTCTCAAGATCAAAGGAAGAAAATTCCTTTGTTACTTTGGGTGGTAATTACTAAAGCCTTATGCTAGGAAAGCTTTTGTTTGGGGAACTCTAATCTGTTGTGCTTTATTTGCCTTATAATGTGTATACATACACACACACACACACACGCACACACACGTGTGTGGATTCATGTGTATATGTATATACATATACATCTATGTATATACATATATATGTATGTATGTATGTATGTATTACCACTCCCTTGCAGGGGGTGGGTTAGCCAAAAACCTCTCCAGAATTTGGAATTTGTAGTTCTTCCCCACTTAGGAAGAGAAAAAATTAATGTAAGATTGACTTTTGGGGGGACGTCAGAGGTTTTCTTGAGCTATAGAAACTTGAAGAAAACAAGGAGGGAAGAAGGGAGAAATGAGGATTGTCCCACAGCAGTGGGACTGAGCACAGCTGGTCCCATCTTCAGTTCATCTGTACATCTTCAGTTCAGTACATCTTCAGTTCCTTTCTGTAAAGAAAAGACAGCCTTCATCTAAATCAGGCTTGTACAACCTATGGCTTATAGCCCAAGAGAAATGTAGAGGATTGTGCAAGCCTGATCTAAATGCCCAAGCTAGAAGGTCAGTGGAGAGAAACAAGAGTGGCTAAGAGAGGAACAATGGACAGGCCATACTCTGCCCAAACCTTGCTTCCATTTGTGTTTTTCTTAAACATATTCTGTTAACTAATACATTTGCCAGATTTAACGTTATTTCTCATGAACACTCGTGGTCAGCCTTGTCCTTATGTTGCTTGGTATTTTTTTGTTTGGGGGCAACAGGGCACAATGGGAGTGACCAATCAGAGTCAGAGTTGGAGTCAATAAACATTTACTAAGTACCTAACCTACGTGTAGAGAACTGTGCTAAGCACTGGAGATCCAAAGGACATCACAAGCCAGTCCCTGCCGTCAAAGATCTCACATCTAGTGAAGGGAAGACAACACATAAAACATCAAAAAGTCAAGGGACACAGGAGATGGAAAGGTACCAGGTTGGGGGTTTGATGAAGTCCTGCAGATGGGGGGGAAATGATCTGAGCAGGTGAGAGTTACAGAGTTCATGCCATCTTACAGAATGATGAGGTTCTGGAGATTAGGAAGCCCAGGAGAGTATGAGAAATGATGGGAATTCCCCAAGTGCTCTCCTTTAAATGGTATAGAGGATCTGGGAGGAACTCTCCAACGTCCACCCTCCACCCTTGCTAATCAGAGGGAAGAAAAGATCCTGGGAGCAGGAGAGATGAGTTTCAGAGTTGATATAATAATGATGATAATAACAACTAACATTCATATAGCACTGACTATGTGCCAGGCAATGTACCAATTACGTATTATATTTTTATAATATTACATATAATATCATATCATTATATTATAATACAAATATATTATTATATAATATAATTATTAACTCATTTGATCCTCAAAACAACCCTGGGAGGTAGGTGCTATTGTTATCCCCATTTTACAGATGAGAGACTAAGGCAAACTAAGGTTAAGTGACTTGCCCAGGATCACACAGTCACACACAGTGTCTGCAGCCAGATTTTTGAACTCAGGTTTCCCTGACTTTAGACACAGTGCTCTATTCACTGTGCCATCTAACTGCCTTATGTTTCTGGAGATGTTGCAGTCCAGAACAGTCAGATGGAAATGAAGGAAATAGAGATCTTTCCTAAGGAAAAGCTATGAGTTCCACCTGCCCTCTCCCCACCCCATCCCATTATTAGAGAGTTCTGGACTCTAGCTAAGGATATAAATAAGAACCATTTCATAACTGCCCTTCTAAGTACAGAGCACTATGAATTCAGGTCCTATTGTATAAATATACTTCTACAGGCACAGCAGATAGAGCATCAGGCCTGGAGTCAGGAAGACCCATCTTCCTGAGTCCAAATCTGGCCTTAGACATTGACTAGCTGTGTGACCCTGGGCAAGTCCCTGAACTTGGTGTGCCTCAGTTTCTTCATCTGTGGAATGAGCTGGAGAAGAAAATGGCAAACCACTCCAGTATCTTTGCCAAGAAAATCCCAAATAGGGTCACAGAGTTAGACACAACTGAAAAAAATGATCCAACAACAACAACAACAACCTCTTAGACACAAATCAAGGTACATGTGTACTAAATATAATCAGAGATGTTCAAAACAAAAATGAAAATTAATCTAGGAGTGTACTCTGTCTAGACTTCAACAACATTGAAAGGGGTAAGGGGTGAAGGTAGTGACAGAGAAATATGAGGTAAAGTCCCTTTCATGTATAAATGAAACAGGCTCTTCTTAGCAAAGATTCTTAGACTTTAAGCAATTTAATTGCATATGAAAAGATAAATAGAGGCAATGAACTTGCCCCAGGGGAAAAAGACTTTTCTCAGTATTTTGTCTTATATCAGTCATTTGCATGAGACCCTACAGGAATTTAGTAAATGTAGAGGGGATAGTTACTATAAGTTAGAGTGAGGTCCTTCACTAAGGGAACTCAGCTCTAAATCAGGAAGAACATCTTTGTCCCAGTGCCTTCTCCAGCATGTCAGTAGGGAGATAACCTCGAACATTCTAAATTAGCTACTCCCCTCAATGTACCTCTCTTCAGTGAGTGAGATAACCTTGAACAGTCTAAATTAGCTACTCCCCTCAATGGACCTTTCTTCAGTGACTGAGATAACCTTGAACAGTCTAAATTAGCTACTCCCCTCAATGGACCTCTCTTCAGTGACTGAGATAACCTTGAACAGTCTTAATTAGCTACTCCCCTCAATGGACCTCTCTTCAGCGACTGATACCTGGATTTATTCAACAGTGTTAGCAAAGTCTCACCCCTAATATTCTCCATATCCCAATGATTCTGACCTCCCAACTAACAATGTACAAATCCCATTATTCCCTATCACCATCTGTTTGCTCATTTTTTTCCAATTCACCTCAACCCTACTCCCATACCCCATCCACTCCAGATCTACCTACCTTTTCTACTGTGCCCTCTGGAATTCCTGTTTCATAATTAACAAACTTACTTAAATCCTAAATCTTTTCCTTTCTCACTATTTCCATCTTCTGGCATTCACTAAAACCTGCTTCCCTCCTAATGACATTGCATCCCTGGCTACCCTTTCTCGTACTGGTCACACTGTCACTCATACACCTAATTCACTGATAGGATAAGGGAGTCAGAATACTCCTGGTTCTCCAGCGCCACTTCCAGATTCTTTCTCTACCACCATCACTCAGCAACATCTTTTCCTTTGAGATTTGGGTTATATAAATTTGTCACTCAATCTAGATCCTAGCAACCATTGTCTAACAACCCCCATGACATTTATCTTCTTTCCTCAATAAGTTCAGTGCTTGGGAATCTTTCTTTCCACTCTAACTCCTGCCTTCAACAAACATATTGTCACTATAATGTAACTGCATGTTGGGGATTAAGTGCAGAGGGGACGCTACATTAGAAAAAGAATACTTTTTTAAGAGTCCACATATCAGGGAACAACTTCTGTCATACAATCAATCATTCAGCATTAATATACATATTGATATACCCTCAAGTACCTTAATTTACCAGTTCCTTCATTCTACTGAATTCCCATGAGTTACTTCTCCATTCTACCTCAGCTATACTCATAGGTGCTCATACTCTTGATCTTGCCATCACCCACAAATGTTATACTTTCACATTCATGGGCTCCAAATTCCTCTATCTGATCATAATCTTATAATTCCAACCCCTTTCTTGACCCCATTGCCTTCCTTTTCCTCTAATAGCTTCTTTTTCTATTATCCCCCTTCTTTCTCTTTAGTTTCTCTCTATCCACTGGTTCTTTTCCTATTGCTTACAAACATGCCCACATCACTCACATCCTTAAAAAATCTTTGCCTTGTTCGACCATCTCTGCTAGCTATTATTAGATGTGTCTCCTCCCCTTCATTGCTAATCTCCTTGAGAAAGTCATCTATGCTAGGTGTCTCCGTTTTGTGTCTTCTCACTCCCTTCTAATAATAGCTAACATTTATATAGCTTTTATAATGTTCCAGATACTGAGCTTAAACATTTTACAGTTATTTTCTCATTTGATCCTTACAGCAGCCCTGTGAGATAGGTACTATTATCCCCAGTTTACAGATGAAAAAACTGAGGCAAACAGGGGTTAAGTGACTTGCCCAGAGCCATACAGCTAGTAAGTATCTAAAGCCAGATTTAAACTCAGGTCTTTCTCACTTTAAGCCCTCTATTCTATCCACTGTACAACTTAGCTGCCTTAGCAGCTCCCTAGCATTCTGGCTTCTGGCTTCATCCTTCAACTGAAACTGCCTTTTCCAAAGTTACTAATGATCTCTTAGTTACCAAATCTAATGGTCTTTTTCTTTATCCATCCTTCTTGACCTATGCAACCTTTGGTTCTGTTGATCACCATCTCTTCGTGGATAATCTCTCTTCTCTAGATCTGACTGATGAACAGGCCAAGCTATAACTCTCCCATCCTCTGCCTGAGAGGTGACAAATCTCAGAGTTGGAGCCCTAAAGGAGTAAAACTGTAGAAGCCCCTGCCTGTCCTGGACTAAGTGACTGCCCATTCTGAAAGGACCATAACACACCCGACTGAAAGAACACTGTAATAACCAGCCAAGACTGTGGCTGGAGGTGGTGCGGATGGCAGTTGACCATAAAAAAATGAGCCCTGAGACTTTAGCTGATTCAACCATCCAACACAGATGCTGCACTCTATACGCAACTAGCCCAATGGTCCAAGCTACCCTCCCAGCCCTGCCCCACCCCCCAGCAAATTGACCTCTCAAGCAGACACACTATACCCTTTAAGAAAAAAAGCCAGATGAGCCACCTGTCCAGCTGAGATGCTGTGGTCTTTGGAGAACCAGCCCAGCCTAGCAGTGGATGATTTGTCTGTAACTAAAACCAACATCCCATTCCACAGTCCACTTTGCAAAAACTCTCCAGAGAAAGAAAGGACATTGAGGTCCTCCAATCCCAGAGTTTCCAATTACTTTGGACATGTGTTCCCTACATTTATGCTATTGTACTCTAAATTTATGCCCACTCTTCCTTCCACAGACCATGTGCTTTTGTAGGCGATCACATCCCTGCCAGGGTTTGGGGTGGTAATGTTTTGTAACTACTGTTCTTGGCACTGCCATTTGATTTGAGTGAATGTCTTCCTAAGAGATAATTGAGCCTATTGGCTGATTCTTGAACTGTAATCATAGAAGCAGTCTCTCACAGGGTTACCCTGAGAACATGAGTAACAGTCACCTCTTTGGGGACCCAACATGTCAATGTGACTGCTGTTGGGGATAGAGCCCAGAGAGAATGCTTCATTAGAAAAAATAGGCATTTTTTAAAAATCAATGTTTAATGGTGAAGGTATTTTCAAGGAACAGTTTCTATCAAATCAATCGATCAATCAACCAACTAGAATTTATTCAGCAACTGCTATGCTGCAGGCACTGGGCTAAGTGCTTCAGAAACAAGACCAACAAGAGACAGTCCCTATTCTCAAAGAGTTTATATGCAACCTGGGAAGACAAAACACATGTGCATACACACATGCACACACACAGAAATGCACACTTATTTTATATTTGATATATGTACATATATGTTCACAAATATATATATATATATATATATATATATATATATATATATATGGGGGGGTGGCGCACTGCCATTTGAGGGGATTGAGAATGACTTCATGCCAAAGGTGGTGAAGACAGTTCAGCGACAGTTTAGTAGAGCGAGAGAAGCTAAGTCAGCTGCAAAGCCTTGAAGAAGGAGTGCCAGACTGTTGGATTTTATGGAGTGAGAAAAAAAATGCAAGAGAGTTTGGAACAGGAGAGGAGTGACTGGGAGAGGAGAAACTGGTGAAATGACCCAGTAGGGGCTGCTGGGCAGAAAGAAGGGATCATGAGGGGAGGAGAGCAGACATGTGGGATTGGAGGAGAGCAGAGTTGGATGGGGCTCAAGGTCAACCAGAGTTCCTTCATTCATTTATTCAATAAGTATTTATTAAATGCCCATGATGAGGCAGGGAATACGAAGATAAAATGAAAAGCAGAGCATACACTCTAGGAGCTAACATTTTATTCTAGGTGGAAAGAAGTGCTTACTATGTACCAGACACTGTGCTAAGAGCCTTACAAATGTTATCTCACTTGATCCTCACAACAAGCCTGAGAGGTAGGTGCTATTATTATCCTTATTTTGCATTTGAAGAAACTGAGGCAGACAGAGGTTAAGTGACTTGCCCAGAATCTGGCAACTAATAAATGTCTTAAGGTGAATTTGACCTCAGGTCTTCCTAAATCTAGGCTTAGTATTCAGTCCACTATATCACTAAATGCCTATGTATCAATAGGTCCATAGGTAAGTAAGCGGAAAATAGATAAAAAGTAAATGAAGTTTTTTACTATAATAGGCTGAGTGTGCATGAAAAAAAAGAGAAAATTTCAAATCCTTCTCCACATCCACAAAGGAGATGGCAGGGCCTCCCTAGGTGTTTGGGTAGACTACCCACAGCAAGCCAATTTCCAAAACCCTGAGCTCCAGGCTTCAGGGACCACAGGATGAATGATCAAAGCCAGTCTGGGACTCATATTGGGCTGAAGGATGATGTTTGGCTGGCAGCATGCCTCCCTAACCAGGTCAGTACAGCAGTCAGTGTGCTTCCTCTTGCCTCCTCCCCCAGAGTACACTCCCAGAAAAGAGATAAAATTCAAACAGAAACTCTTGGTGATAAGGTCAGGTCAGTGCCCCGTTTCAACTCTGGCAAACCTCCTTTATTCAGTAAACAGTGGGAACTTTGAACTTATCAGGGTCATATCTTCTGAACAAGATGGTACTTTGTGAATGATACGATGACCACCCAGTAAAGTGAGAAAACTCATCCCCTAGCCTTATTTCCTCTATAAAGCTAACTGCTTCTTGGGGAGCAGCTGTTTCTGACAGCATTTTGTCCTCTCTCTGCAATTTCCCTTTTTTTGGATGGTCCATTTAGCTGGGTAGTATAGGGCAGGAAAGAGAAGGAGGAAAATGCAAAGACTTGGTTGGAAGTAGGTGATCAGGTCTGTACTTTGTCTGGGTCAAAACTATATGATTCTTTAACTATTAAAATATGATTTTGATTTGTAAATATTTCCACATTCATTAATAATTGCTAGCATTTATATAGCACTTTAAGGTTTCCACAGCACTACACACACACACACACTACACACACACACACACACACACACACACAGTGTTAGCACTAGGAATCATCGTCAGTTCATCTCTCTCCATCATGCTCCCACGAATACACGCAATCAGTTGCCAGCTCTAGTCAGTTCTATCTCCACAACATCTTTTCATTCACACATCTACCACCCTAATTCAGACTCTCATCACCTTTCACCTGTTCTATTGTAGTAATCTACTAATTGGTGTTCCTATCTCCAGTTTCTTCTGTCTCCTCCACACAGCTATCAAATTGATATTCTTAAAGCGTAAGTCTAGCCATGTCAGAACCCTAGTCAGGAATCTTCAGCGACTCCTTATTGTCTGTAAGATAAAATACAAATTCCTCAGCTTGACATTTAAATCTAGCTACAACCTATTTCTCCAGACATGTCTCATTACTTGCTTTCACATGCTATATGTTCTTGCCAAACTGGTTTATTTATTGCTCCCTATACACAAGAGTCCATCTTCCACCTCCATGTCTTTCTTTTTTAAAATTTATGAAATAAAACAAGCATTTTCATAACATAGTACAAAAAATGATTTCACATAAAACTGCAAATCTACTATGCAAAACTTGCTATTCCTTTTAAACACAGAACAAAATTATGATGTAAATTTCTTTTTTTTCTTTTCTTTCTTCCCTACCCCCCATCCTAGCTACCATTAGAAACAAATGTGTATATATGTATGCATATATATGCATATGTGTATATGTATATATATATGTAAAATTATTCTATACACACTTCTATTGATCAGTTCTTCTCTGGATGCAGATAATATCTTTTTTCATTTGTCCTTTATAGTTAATTTAGGTATTTATAATAGTCAAAATAACTTATTCACTTAAAGTCATTCTTAAAACAATATTGCTGTTACTGTATACTGTATACTATATTCTCTTAGTTCTGCTCATTTCACTCTTATTTCATGCAAGTCTTTCTATGTTTTCCTAAGATCATTGAACTCATCATTTCTTATAACACAGTAGTATTCTATCACTATCATATATGACAAATCGTTCAGTCATTCCCAAATGGATGGGCATCTCTGCAATGTCCAGTTCTTTGCCACCACAAAGAAAGCTACTATAAACATTTTAGAACATATAGGTTCTTTTCCTTTTCCCCAATCACCTTTGGAAGTAGACCTAGTAGTGTCTTTCTACAAAATGCCCACCCTTACCTGGAATGACCTCCCACCTCACTTCAATATCTTAGAATCACTAGCTTTTTTCAAAGCTCAGTGAACTTGCTACAGAATACGAGAAGCCTTTCCTTATCCCCCTACTATTTGTGGCCAACCTGTGGTGGAGTATTCCAAGATTATATTGGTCTGATCAATCATGTCCCTTGATTCCAACATGGTGATGCCACTTTGGTCCTCTTGGAGAAAGAAGGACAACCAGCAAACTTGCTAGCTACTCTTCTACTTTTCAGTTTATTTCCCCAGGAGAATATAAAACCCTCAAGGGCAAGAATTGTTTGTGCTTTACTTTTCTATCCCTAGTGCCTAGCACGGTACCTTGAACTTAGTAAGATTTTAACAAATGCTTGTTTAATGAAATTGCTTGGGATGGGGGCAGGAAAGGATAACCCTTTGTCTCTAGACTTTTCTAGCTATTAGCATCTTCCAGCAACAACAACAATGAAATGTCCAGTGCTGTGTCATAGGCCAGTAGGTTCAGCTGGCTGATCAGTGTACCAGTTATAACTCCGGATTTAAGACTATAGTCACTGAGTTCCCGAGTCTTTGCCTTCTCCAAGTTGTTAGTGGAAGTAGAATACTGGTCCTTCCCCCTAACTTTCATCTTGGTCAAAATCAGGAAGATGAATGGGGCAGACTGTAAAACCATTCATGCATGTTGGTTGGACTCGTGTCATTTTGTTTGACCTTCTACAATTCAGATTGTTCATCTGTTGCTGTCCATACACTTTCTTCAAAGCTCGCACTAATAAAAACTGACCTTTTTGTAGCACTTTAAAATGTTTGCAAAGTGTATCATATATACTTTATCTTTTCTTTTTTTTAACCTCACAATAACACTGGGAGGTTGGTACCATAGGTATTATCCCCATTTTACAGATAAGGAAATTGAGAATCGGATAGAGTTAAGCAACTCAAACATGGGCACACGGCTACTAAGTGTTGAGGATGGAAGGGGTGGATGGGTTATAATCTCCTGATTATACTATACTACTACAACACTAATGCTCTTTCCACTAAACCATGATGCCTCTCACTCCTGACAGAAGGGATTTGCTTCTTGAATAGGTACAGTTGGAACGCAACTATTCTCAATTTGTAGAGAAGGCCATTGTTAACACAAAGTACTGTTCGCTTGCTAGAATAAAGGTTACCCCAAAGTCATTGCTCAAAGAGAACTATGTGGCTTGTCCCATAAGCCTTAGTGCAGTTTTAAATCTATACTAAGACATTTGAGACATCCTGTACTGCCATAGGGGCCCATAATGCAAAAAAGGTTAAGAACCTCTGGTATAAAGGAGAAGGCATTTTACATGATAGATTCTCTGGGAGTCCTTATCATTGCTGATCTAAATGTTATTCTTTGGTGCAAGGGACTAGGGACTAGGGACTGAAAGAATACTCAAGTACAGTTGGGCTTCTGTGTACAATTCAAGGTGTTACCTGGAATTGGCCCTACATCAAGATCACCCACCATTCCCATTATTATAAAAGAGATTAGCTTCCTACCTTTCCTAAATTACAGGATATCATCTGCAGATGACCCCAGATCTATGAGCTCCCTGTCTATTCACCGAGTTTGATAAAATTCTCATCTGCTAACATTCAGGGTATAATGGAAGACATTTTTTTTACCTTCCTACCCAACACACACCTGTGTGTTTATTGGAGTAGGGAAATACTAGTAAGCAAATTCCTTCTGCCAATGGAGATCTGCAATTTATAGCCTTAGAGGGTTGCCTAGGGCTTCCTAGAGTTTAAACAATTTACCCAGGTTCATAAACATAGCATGTGTGAGAGGCAAAACCTGAACCCAGATTTTCTGGCTCCAAGTCCAGTTTCCATGTTTAAACTGTATTATTATTAAAAAGACTTTTCCTCATAGTGTGGTTTTCAAAAGCCAATTTAAATATACACATGTGTGTGTATATATATATATATATATATACATAATTAATTTGTTGCTATTTTAATAATTTCTGGAGCATGTTTCATGTATTTAAATCAATATTTTTAGCTTGCACTGCACTCTTTAAAGTTAACAGGTTAGTGCTCATGTTACAAAGAATAATTAGAAAGTTCATTAAGGAGGCCTTCTTAATTCTTTTGTGATGAGGAGAAAGTCATTTAACATCTTCATGTCTCAAACAACTCTCTGCAATTGCCTAGACATTATGAACAGCAGATTCTTGAAAGCTATGCCAGTAAGGCACAAGCTCTGGCCAATGCCCTGGAGCTGGAAAACTATGAGTGTGGACCCAGAGGTGGCGTATTAAGTCTGTCATGCAAAAATGTACCTCGCTAAGTAGAGAGGGGCCCATTTACAAGCCCATCATAGAGTGATGAATTTTTTTGGCCATGGTAATTTTTGAAGACCATCTATTAAGTTGTGGTGGAAATACCAATGCCAAGAAAATCACATATTCTTGAAATGTGCATATATGCCAAAAATGTTTCTCTCTCTCTCTTGTTTTATCTCTTTCTTTCTCTCTTGCTCTCACATGCACATATATATAAGAATACCTTATATAGAGATATAGATATAAATATAGATATATACATACACATACACACATGTTTATGTATATATTACTAGATGCAAAAGAGAATAGACATTCGCAGTACTTTTTGAGTGAGGGAGTAACACGGCCAGATCTGTTTTAAGAATATTACTTTGATAGCTATAGGATAAATAGACAGATAGAGATAGATAGAGAGTTAGAGAGGTAGATAGATAGATAGAGTAGGTGAGTGAGTATTTATTAATTTCTGCTAGGCACTATGCAAAGCACAGTGGGAATACAAGCACAAGCAAACAAGATATTCCCTACTCTAAAGAAGCTTACGTTCTAATGAGGATAGACAATAAACACATAAAAGGGACTGGAAAGCTGGAGAAGGTGGGGTATTATCTCTCCGAAGAAAGGTACCTGGAAAGGAGATAGAGAAGAAGTGCAAAGAATAAGTTTAGTGGGAAGTAAATTGAGCACAGCTAGGTCCTTTCTTGAAATGCTGGATCCAACTAAGGCTTACCAATCAAGAAAGTGGAACCTCAGAGTGAGGGCTTCTCCAGGGTAACAAGGCAGTTGGTGAATGGTAAGGAAGTCCAGAAAGTGAGTTGGTCAGGGAATGAAGTATACATTGGAAAAGAAAGCGAAAAAGTAGGGAGACCAGTTAGGATACTATAGAGTCTGAATTAGGATGGTGTCCATGTGATTGAATATAGTGGGAGAAAAGGGCTAGGAAGAGTGAAGTAGAAAATGATTCTGAGATTATGAAACTGGGCAACTGGAAGGATAGTGATGCCCTTAATAGAAATAGTGAAATTAGGAAGAGGTATGGGTTTGGAGAGAATGATGAGTTCTATTTGGGACATATTGCACTTGAGATGCCTCTAGGACACTCAGTAGTAAATGTCCATCATCTCTGCAGATTACTCTTAGATAAGAGTTCTTAGATAGGTGGTTATACAGGACTGGAGCTCAGGAGAGAGACCAAGGCTGGTTGTATAAACCTAGGCCAGGGATTGTTACCCTTTTTGTGTCATAGACCCCTTTGACAATCTGGTGAAGCATACTACTACTGAGGATTATAACCTACATTCATAATCGAAGAAATGCCCAAATTTAATTAGGCTTCAGTGAAAACAAAGATGTATATCCCCCATCCAAGTTCATGGACCCCTTGAAATCTTTCCATGAGAACCCCATTAGAACTCCAGATCTAGGTGTAATCTGCTGAGATGATAATTGAACCCCTGGGATTTAATGAGATGACTTAGAAATCTGGTGTAGACAGAGAAGAAAGCCTGGGAAAGAGCCTTGAGTACAGCCAAAATTAGGATTGTAATCCAGCAAAGGAAACTGAAAAGGAACCATCAGACAGGTACAGGGCGAACCTAAAGGAAACAGTCACAAAAACCCAGAGGAGAGAGTTTCCAGGTGGTTAACAGTCAGATGTCAAGAAAGAGGACTTACAAAAAAAGTCATTGGATTTGGGAAATCTGCAAGCTAATTGACTCCTTAGAAACTTCCTTTAGCTTAAATTAATGAGCAATTTTAAACCAAGAATGTTAGAGTAGAAAGAGACCTTAGAGATCATTTAGTCCAAGGCTTTCATTTCATAGATGAGGAAGCTGAAATCCCGAGAGGTTCATGATCACACAGTTGGTGACTTGCAAGAGGAACCACAATTTCCTCCCTTTCCTCACCTTGCTTCACTGTAGGCTCAGCTCAGTTCTGTTTCCTGAAATGAACCTCAAACAAGGTTCCAGAACCATATTGAATGGCATCAGTCTCCTTGGACTCATATGCTAAGTCAACAAGGGTCATTATGATGCATTTGTCTGGAGAAAGAGTGTCTACATTAGCTTCCTTTTGGTAAATGTGATTAATTCAAGATTTATCCTCATGGATGCGTGGCAGCCTTTCTTTGCTGCTCCTGCAAGGGTTTGGGAAAGCAGTAAAACACTCAGTCTTGGGGATGTGCCTGCAAAACAAACTCAGGTGAATTCTGTCATCCAGATGGAATAGCTTTAAGGAAATGAATGATTGCTCACAGGCCACAGGAAGGTAATTGATATACTCCTCAAGTGCCTTTGACTAATGTCCTTTGTCTAACATTTCATCTGGTCTACAACGCGTTCAATTTATCATGTCAAGCCTACCTTCACTGAAGGACAAAAGAGCAATGAAATAGGACCCTAGGAGAAAAGATGGACTGATCCATGTCATGCTAGCAATATCTCTATTGATAAATAAGGGTGGTCAGGTTGGCATTGGTTCTAAAGAACCATTAATGAGCATGGAGCATAAAGAGGGCATTGGTCAGCTGGTCTCAGTGAGGAAGGACAGAACACAATATGAGAAACAATTGTGTTTTAGAAATTGCTTTGGGGATTGAATGGAGCCTTTAAAGAAAAAAGTAAGGATGGGTCATCATTAACTGCATCATTAACTGAAACAAGACTCAACCCCCTCCCCTTTCTGAAGAGAGCACCTTCTCTGTGCCAACCAACCAATCAATTGATCAATCAATCAACTGGCAACATTGATAGGATGTGATAACAGAGGCCACCTTACTCTAATTACACATCTGTGTAGTGTACATGTGCAAAGAGATGGATTTTCACAAAGGGCACCAGTTTATGAATCAAAGAAAAAGATTAGAAAATCCTGAACTGGCAAAGAAAGAACAACCTATAAAGCAAATATGAGGAGTTATCTTTTCTAATCTTAATAAATTTCAAGAATGAAAAGGCAGCAGTGGATGCCACACTCTTGGCATGAAATATACAAAAAGACATAAGCTTGGTCTCTCTGTTTTACCTGATTTCTCAACCTTTTGAGAACGTAGGAATTGCATAGTCAGATTATTCTGACCAGTATTTACATGTGTGTGTGTGTGTTGCGTATAAAATAGAGTTGACTTTTTAGCTGGCCCAAATAAGCAGCAAAGTAATGACTAGTCTCCCAGAGAAACATTGAGAGAAGATGTTTCTTCCAAGGTGGAAGAAAATTAAATTCAATACAAACATTTGCAACTTCTATATGTAAGGCACTGAGGATGCAAAGACACAGGAAAATAGTTGCTGCCCTCCAGGAGATCATATTCAGCTGGGGGAGATACAGCATGCACATAGATAAGGACAGTTATTTTTTTGAGGGAGTGGTTGTTGGAGAACTAATGAAGGGGAGGATCAGAGAAGGCCTCATGTAGGAGGAGCATCTAAAATGAGCCTTAAACAGAATTAGAGATTCTCAGAGGCAGAGGTGAGGAGAAAGAGCATCCTAGGCACGGCTGACAGAGATGCACAAGGCACCATTAGGAGGCCAGTGTGGTGGTCGGGATGTAGCATGCTTCAGAAGGAAAGAAAAATCAGGAGTGCAGTTTGACAACAAAGGCTGGGACTACTTAAGTGAAATGAGCAGACTTGGGGCAGCTAGGTGGCGCAGTGAGCAGAGCACCGGCCCTTGAGTCAGGAGGACCTGAGTACAAATCCGGCCTCAGACACTTGACACATGTACTAGCTGTGTGACCTTGGGCAAGTCACTCAACCCCAATTGCCCTGCCTTCCCCCCCCCCCCCTGCAAAGAAAGAAATGAGTAGATTCAGCACAGTTACAATGATTGACATGCCTACAGCGCTTTACAAGTATTATTATCCCCATTTTACTGATAGGGAAAGTAAGGCTCAGAAAGGAGAAGCAACTAGCCCAAAGCCAGTAAAAGTCAGAGTCAGGCCTTGTACCTTCAACTAACCCATGCTGCTTTGGGTCTGACCATTCTGGTTGTAATTGCTGAAGAGAGCAATGATCAGGCAATCAGTCTGGCCTCATTGGGGGTGCAAATGATCCTAGTGATGATTCTAGCGCTGAGCTTGTCGGCACAGAGCCACATGCAAAAACTGCCAGAGAGCTCATTAAGGTGGATAAAGGAGACCTACACTAAAAAAGCCTCAAAGGATATGGTGGATAGAACAAATGCTCTCCCAAACACAGCTGCAGGCTGTCAAAATCCCCAGCCACACTTGATGAGCAATTGCAGGGAGCAGCAAGTAGAGACAGCCTTCGGTGCCACGAGGGGAAAGCAAGCCCCAGCTGCATGGCCCTGCGCCACTGCCCTGCCGCCTGCACCTGCTGCTCACCCAGCCCAGCACACTCACCTGATGTCTTCCCCACATCCTGCGAGGCTGTGTTTGCTTCAGTACACCCCAGGAGAGAAGAAGGGCAGGTTCTTTCCAGAAAGACCACTGATACCTGGAAGACATAGTGAGCCTTCCTGTGGTTAATAATAAATCTCTCCTCTTAAAAAAAATACACACACACACACACACCTCAAATTCAAAAAGGCAGTCTTTGGGGAAGTATTAGGAAATGAGCTTATTAATCAATCAGGCATTTAGTAGTGGAGATTCTTATGATCTGATTTCTTCTGAGAACATAAACACATTACCCAATGCAACTTTCCTGGCTTTTCTTAGGTCTCAGTCAGCAGCCAAATAAAATTCCCTCTTTAATCTAATAGACAATGTTCAATACACCAAAGCAATCACTTTCTTTGCTGCTGTCCAAGAACTAATCCTTGCCGAGGCCCTCTGAATGGGCCCTCCTTTTCCATCCACGCTGTAGCATCCCTTCGTTTTCTTTTCTCTGAAAACCATAGACTGTTTCCACCCTCATCCTGTCTTTCACATGTGTCTCTCTATTAAGCTTAAGAAAGTGGAATGTTTAGGGGTCATATCCACCCCCTTAAAGATCTTTCAAAGAGGATATGCTTTCCTTCCAGAAAGCATCCTTTGCTTGGAGTAGTGGTGGGAGATTAGTAAAGAAGGTGAAGTGATGGAGCAGGGAACCCCATCATTGTTGATCACAGCAGCACTCCATAACTTGGAAATCTAGAATGGAGGTGTGCCAGGACATTCATTTTTCAAAAAAAAAAATGAGTTCTTTACAAGAACTCTGTGGTTCTTGGAAAAGAGGCAGAGAGAGAGACAGAGAGAGACAGAGAGAGAGAGAGAGAAAGAGAGAGAGAGAGAGAGAGAGAGAGAGAGAGAGAGAGAGAGAAAGGGTAGGCAAAGCAAGTTTGCAAAAAGAACTGGGATTTTTGGTTCAGAGTAATGTTTATGATCATAGGCTTATAGAATCAGAGCTGAAAGGAACCTCAGAGGTCATGTAGTCCAACCCCCTCATTTTACAGGTAAGGAAACTGAGGCCCAGAGAGGCCAAGTGACTTGCCCAAGATTATACAGCAGAGGGAGGATTCAAAGAAACACTCTCTGATTCCAGAGTATTTCCCCTACTCCATGTTTATGGAACCGTCCCTTTTCTCTTATCTCAATAAAAAAGAAAAAAAAATACCCCTTATATATTGCTTCATAGTGACTGTATTTTTTCATTGAACATTTTGCATCTTTCATATTGAATGTTCATGAAAAACATGTTTCTTCTGGCTCAAACGAGGGCAGATAACAAAGCTTTGAATGTTTGTTGACCCAATAATCAGCCATTGTACTTAAAGACTTACAGGGGATGAGTTTAAAATCAACCATTAGTGCATTTGAGCTATAGCCCTCCACAATGGGTCTAGGCTTGCTACTGCTACATGTAAGCTCTCTCCTTACCCAGGTGGAGGCCTGATATTTCTCAATCTATTTGTTTTAGCACCAAGAAGTAAAAGCCAATTATGCTGAATGTCAAGAAATAGAAACAGAACATAATGGAAAATTGGATTGGAATCAAGGGTTTGGATCCAAATCCCAGCTCTGACGATTGCTAGATATTAGACCATGGACAGCAAGCTTCCCTCTTATAGCCTCAGGTTCCCCAGCTTTAAAATGAAAATAATAATATTTGGTCTATCTACCTTACAGAGCTGTTATAAGGAAAGCACCTTATGAACCTTAATACTTTCGTATTCCATTAACTCTCTTGTTCCAGAATAAAAGCTTAAGACTTGCCATACTAGACCAAACTGAGTAAAGTTAAATTGAATCAAGGTACACAGAAAGTGTAATACTAGGATTGAAAAAATCCATTCCACAATTAAAAGATGGGGGAGACTCAGGGACTCCTAGATTTACAGTTAAAAAGAATCTTAGAGGTCACCTGCCTATGCCTAGAGAATAGAGGCAATAAACAGAATCTGGGGGGCGGGGCAGGGTCAATCAATCAACAAGTCTTTATTAAATGCCTAAGCACTGTGCAAAGACCTGAAAGCTCAGGAGGAGTCACAAAATCTCATTATCTCACTGTTGGAAGGGATCTCATAGGCCAATTATTCTAACCTATACTTGAACAAGAATCCTCTTCACAACCCACCCAACAAGTGGTCATCCAGCCTTTGCCAGAGGACTTCCAGTGACTGAGAATCTTCTCCCTACCAAAGAAGACCATTCCACTTTTGCGTAACTCTATTTGTTAAGGAGGGGTTTTTTATATTCAGTGTAAATCTGTTGCTTTGCAACTTCTTATTTACCCCTCTGGGGCCTCAAAGAACAAAACTGAATCCCTCAGTGGCATGACTTGGCAGCTAAAAAAGCAAAAGCCAATCTAGGCTGCATTAAGAAAAACATAAAGCTGAAAAGATGGGTTTGATAGCCCTGCTACATCCTGCTATTCTCCAGCCACATCTGGAGTACCTTGGGGTACCCCATCTTAAGAAATACATAGACAAGCTAGACTGTAAGTTGAAGGTAATGAGGATAGTTGAAAGATTAGAGAACACTCCATTGGAGAATCAATTGAAGGAGGTAGAGATTTTTACCCTACAGAAAAGAAGAATTGGTGAAGGGGGTTGGGGGATAGATAAAAGCTTTTTTTTTTTTCAAATATTTGAAGGATTGTCACATGCAAGAGGGATTAGATTAGTCCTAGTCATTCTTTGAGAACAGACTGAGGAGCAATGAGGAGAAGTTGCCAAGGGACAGATCTAGCTTTGACATAAGGAAAAACTGCCTCATAATTCAAGCTGCCCCAAAAGTGCAATGGGCTATCTGGGAAGGTAATAAAATAAGGCAACCACTTGCTGGAGATATTGTCAAAAGGATTCTTCTTCAGATACAGATTGTACAAGATGGCTTCAAAGGTCTCTTGTAATGCTGAAATTCCGTGGTTCTGTAACCCCACAGATCCAAGAGCTGTCTTTCGGCCATATTCTAGCTCTGAAAATGGTAGTTCTCTGAAGGCACAGATTGTTTTGTATTTTCATATCCTCGGCAGTGGGGTCTCTCATCTGTGACATAGTAAGTATTTAAGAAGTGCTTATTGAATTAGATTTAATTGTGGAAGAAATATATATCCTCCTTGATCAAGGATTAAGAAAGAATAGCCTTTCTGGGGTGCCCCTTCTATACACTAAGTGCTCTTGAAATACCACAAGAATTGCTGGGTGGAATTTATAACAGAGAAAGAAATTCTTCTCTTTGTGGCTCCCTTGGCACTCAAAGGTTATGCTCCTCAAAGCTCTTAAACACTTGATACTAAGATCAAGTTTAACCATGGAAACACTTTCTTACCTCACATATATGATACTTGAGTCAAACTGAATGAAATATTCACCCATTTTCCTTCTTTCCTGCCTTTGTTTCATTTACTGGCAACTTTCCTTCCACTCCTGTATTGACATCTTAACTATTCAAGACCCAGTTCAAATGTCCCTCCTCTGTGAAATCTTCCTTGATCTTTCCCAGTTTAGCGTGATGTCTCCTTCATTGATAGTATAAGGGTGCTCTATACTCCTTTTACATATCTACCATATTCTATTTTGTTTTTTTATTTGAGTATATGTCTTATCTTCCTTTCTAGATTATAAGTACCTCAAGGGAAAGGATAATTTTAAAATTGGATTTTTATTGATATCTTTTTTTTAGATCACCTAGATTTCCCTCTGCTTTCCTCCTCTTCCCCTCTGCTCTCATCTGTTATAACAAAGACTTTTTAAGAAAAAGAGGAAGAGAAAAAAATCAGCAAAACCCATCAATACAATGAAAAAAAATGATATTGCAAGCAATGTTCTGCACCTGTGGACCATGACCTCTGCAAGGAACTAGAGGGAGATGTCTTCTCTTATCTCATCTTTGGGGCCAAACTTGTTCTTTAAAGTTTCATAATATTCAGTTTCAGTTTTCCTGTGGTCACTATTCTTTTCATGTACATTATTGTAGTCACAGTGTACAGTATACTGTTTTCCTGGCTCTTCTGACTTCACTTTGAATCAATTCATATAACCCTTTCACTCCTTCTTTGTAAATCCATCATGTTTAACATTTGTAATTTCAGCACAATAATGTTCCATTGCATGTACCACAATTTTTGGCCATTTCCCAATTTATAAATGTATATTTTGGTTCCGGTTCTTTGCTATCACAAAAAGTGGTCCATAAATATTTTGTATACGTGGACCATGGAAAAGTGAAAGGTAGATCATATACTTTTCATTGCTGTTGGGCGGGAATAAATTTTTAGCAAAACAAATGATAGAGGCAATTACAAAACATAAAATTATTGGTTTCAATTACATGCAACTTAAAAAGGATTTGCATAAGCAAAATCCACAAATTTAGGATAAGAAAGGAAGATGCAGACTGGGGAGAAATCTTTGCATCAGTTATCTCTGATAAGAGGGCAGCTGGGTGGCACAGTGGACAGAGTGCCATGTCTGGAGTCAGAAAGACCAAGTTCCTGGCTTCAGACGCTTACTAGCTATGTGACCCTAGGCAAGTCACTTAACCCTTTTTTTACCTCAGTTTCCCCATCTATAAAATGAACTGCAGAAGGAAATGGCAAACCACTCCAATATCTTTGCCAAGAAAACCATAAATGGGATCCCAAAGAGTTGGACACAACTGAAAATGACTAAACAACAATAACATTTAATGTATATAGACAACTAACAAAAATTACATAAGACCAAAAGACCTCAGGAGAGAAGCAGTGAAATGATATAAACAAATAGCCCTAAAAACAAATTAAACAGAGTGGCAAACTATTAACAATCATATAAAAGAATGCTCCAAATCACTACCACTACTACTAAAAATAATAGTAATAGTATTTATATAGTGCTTAAAGTTTGCAAAGCATTTTATGTTATCTCATTCGATCCTCACAACATCCCTGTAAAATAGGTGGTGCTTAAGGTAATTGAGGCTGAGGGAATGCCTCTATCTTGAGGATTACAGTTAAATCTCGATAACAGGAAACAGGCAGAAAGGACAACAGAAAAAAAAATGTTGAATATCTGAGATTGAGAAAGGAGCATCATTGGAATGGGAAAAGATAGAGGAGGGAGAGTAGCCGTACTAAAGGAAAAACATTGTGCTATGATATTTCCTATATATTTCCTGTTATTATTTTTTGAATATCCTGCTGTGGGTGGTAAAATTGTGGCAAGATACTTAAACAATCTACCAAAGAAGATAGTTCCCAAAGGTGACAACAAAGGGAGGCAATTTGTATCCATATGTTTAGACCTCAAAAGAAACTGAGACAGACATAAATGGGAACCAGTGCCAAATGTGATGATGTGCTTTGTTTCTTCTTTCTATTCCTTTCTAGCTTTAGTTTTCATGAGAATCCGTTACCATGTAGGAACTCTGAGTAGATTCATATGTTAGCTCCTCAGGGGCAAGAACCATGTTTTTACTCTTTTTTGTATCTTCATTGTCTATCACAATGCCTGGAATATAAGTGATCAATAAGTGCTGGTTGACTGCCTGACTAGCTTGCTTCAGGAGGATGCGTTTGTATCCTTAACAGAGCTGGATGTAGGAAAAATGATACCATAGACAGAATTTCTCCTTCAGTACCTCCGGTCTTCTCTCTGTCTTTCCCATTCCTGTGATGCCCTTTCCTACATCTCAGACATCCAGAACCCACCTGTTGTCCTCTCTGCCCCTTTGCAAACTTATTCTGTATTCTCAAATCATTCTTTCTTACTAAGGTATGCATGAATAATAGCAACCTAAAGCTTCCTCTTTCCCAGAAGGATTTATGCAGCAGCACACATACTCAAAGGGGTGGAGGTGGGGGGGTGGGTTATTTAGCAGGCCTCCCCAGCACTATATAAGGCCACAACTAATCCACCTATGGATAAGATCAGTTCTTCTCTTAGCACTGAAAAGAGATGGGAAGTAGCCAAGGTGGGAAACAACAACATGAATGGACACAGTGTTACATGTGAGAGAAATGAAGCTCATGGGAGAGTAGACTTTGAACAGAAAGGGGCATTAGAGGCGATCTCCTCTAACCCTCTTATTTGACGGTTGAGAAAGTTGAGTGCCAACATGAGCTTTGTGTCCTTTGGGTGTGTGGCCTTAGAACACAAACTCCTCGAGTTCCAGGGGTTTCTGGGGGGCCCCTTCTACACACTAAGTGCTCTTGAAACAAGAGCTTGAAACAAGAAATAAGAATTGTTGGGGGGAATTTATAACAGAGATTCCTCTCTTTGCGGTTCCCTTGGCGTTCAAAGGTTATGCTCTTCAAAGCTCTTAAGTACAGCAGCAAGAGCTGTAAATACAAACTAATATGGAGACAGGCATGAGGGACCGATGCTAAAGCTAACTGTGAATTAACTTGCTCCAGGAAAGGCAAAGGGGCCCCAGCTTTCTCTGTATGGGGCTTCCCACCTGCCTCCTATTCCCACAGTGGCTCTTGTGGGCTACCAACCCATATCCCAGAAAAGTCTTCTAATCCCCAGGCAGACCAAAGTTAAAATTGAGTTTGCCCCCACTGCCCTGGCACTGTGTTTTTGACCGACACCTTCCAGGGAACCATTCAAACAGCTCCAATTTGGTACAGTTGCCTTGGGAAACCCAGGACTTGTCTCTGACCAAAGAAAGGACTTATTTTTGGTGTGCATTCCTCCTGAACATGATGCCATTCTTGTCCCATGCCCTGGAATTCTGAAGGGAGGCCACTGGGGTCGGGTTGCAAAGGTCGAAGGACTTAAAAGGCTTAAACAAACAAATGATCTTCATTACTGGAGAATTTAAGGAAACCAATTTCCGAAACTTTTATGGGTATAGCCCTCCTTACTCCAATACCTAGGACTTGTTGCAGTTTACGAGGAATCTTTGGAAGATTGAGGCCACTAGCGGTCTACTCCTTCTCATTGCATTAACTTATAGCAAGGTTGGGATGGGTTGGGTTTTTTTTGAGTGAGTATTTAATGAGATCACTACGTACTGAAATACTGCTTCTAGTTTTGAGATGGGAAGTCATGAAGTAGGAAGAGGGCTGTCCTTACAGAAGGAAGCTTAAATTGAGCTGGGAGTATTTTCTCTGTACCCTGAATTATTGTAGGATGGTGAAGAAACTAGGTCATCAAACATAAAGGCAGTGAGTGATTCACCAGTTGAATGGATGAGAAAGTGAAGAGAATAAATGAGTCACAGAATATTTCTATTTTCCGTAGAATAGAACAGGGCTGGACTGCTCAGTGGTCTGGGGAAAACACATGCTATTATCACTTTTCCAAAGAGACCAGAAGTATCCTGTGATGTATAAAAACTCTGTCCAGCATCTTGAAATTATAGAAATTAGCATGATCTGATCGAAACAATCATCCTACCTCTAAGCTTCAGTGTTCCAAGTTTTAACTCTAGCATCCTATGGCTCCTAAAGAAGGAATTTTCCAGCTTCCATTCTGGTCTTCATTTATAGTTTAGCCTGATTCTCTAAAACTTGGGTTCAAGAGCATCTTTCATAATTCTGTAGAAGTAATAATTAGATAACACTGAGTTGCCAGGAGATTGTTTTTAATGATTGGTTCTTGACCTGACTGTTCTACTCCCTATAGGTCACAGAACAGGAGAAGTAGTGGAATTCAAGGAGGAGAGTTTGTAATCAGAAAACCTGAGCTCCACCACTTACCAAATGGGTAATTTGGGACATGCCTCTGCAACTTGGTTTACTCATCTATGAAATGATAATAATAATACCTTCACAAGGAAATTTCTTTGCGTTCGTTAAGACACTGTATAAGCTATTACTGTATGCCCCAAGAATTCTTTTAGAGACCGGAGAACAGTTTGGGATCAATTCAACTAGCTTGCATTTGGTGTGGTGGCCACTGAGAGTTCTGGGAACTTGGAGTCTTTATCTAACCTAAGGAAAGCTTTTGTTTGTATTGTATTTTGTTTGGGGGGTGGGGGGAAGGATGCTTTTCTTTTGAGCATATTATAGAAATTCTGAAGTGAGTGCGCTAATTCTGAGTCACAAAGGTTGAAAGACTCGAAGCCATGGGATATTTGGAGTCATAAAAGCATACTCCTTTCCTCCTGCTCCATCGACCCAGGGCCTAGCTTCCCTAGCATCAAATATTCATGCTAATCCCAGCTCCAGAATGGCATTAATGATTGGCAGCAGGGTTTAGTGGAAAGAGTCACAGGATCTCAGGTCAACATCCCTGCAACTTTCTATAACTTTTGTGGCCTCAAATAAGTCACTTAACCTAACAGCCTCAGTTTCCTCAACTGTAAAATGAGAGCTCTGTACCGATAACATCTAAGATCCCCTCTAGCTTTAGAGAAAGGAATCTGTGCTCATGTCCTTCTGCTCCAGACTACTCACTGCTCTTTTCCTGTCTTCTGACCCTGCTGTAGCCTACTCAGCTAGACACTAAAATAGGCATGTATAATGTAAAATTAAAATATAATAGAGTATATAGACCAAAAGTCACAAAAAGGTGCTCATCTACATTAATAGATAAAATTCCTCGCTAGGAGTCTCTATACAGATGATACTATAGGTTTAATTTTTTTAAAAAGTAAAAAAACAATCAGTCAATAGTGAATTTACAACATCATCAAGTTTTAAACCTTGACGGAATGTTAGAGATAGAGGAAGGGTAGGAGGGATAGAATGGAAGGGAATAAGCATTTTTATAGCTCTTACTATGTACCAGGACCGTTTTACAGATACCTCATTTGAGCCTCACAACAACCCTGTGAGATAGGCATTATTATTAACCTCATATTTTACAGATAAGGAAACAGACAGACAGTGATTAAGTGACTTGCCCAGGGTCACACAACTAGTAAAGTGTCTGAGGTCAGCTTTGGACTCAGGTCTTCCTGACTCTCCTCCACCCTGTCCTTTTTTATACTATTCAATGTTTGCCTCTGACACATTCTCTCTCTCTCTCTCTCTCTCTCTCTCTCTCTCTCTCTCCCCCCCCCCTTCCTCCCCCCACTCTGTCTCTCTTCCCCTCCCTCCCTCCCCCCTCTCATTTGTTTATTTCTTAAAGCCTTTCTTGCCCTGAAAACCTGTTCCCCTTTCCTTATGCTATCCCAAACTATATTTTACTTCATAGTCTGAAGACAGCAGCAAATCGTTCTAAATACAAACCCATTACCTCCTCTTATTGAGCTAAAAGCCTTCAGCTCCTTAAGAGAGTTGAGGAGTAAAGTTAAGTTCATGTTTTACAAATTGCACCCTTCCACTAACAATAGCATCGCTCCTTGTAAAAATAACAGATTGGTTTTCTATATTGCTTTAAAGTTTGACAAGTGCTTTATATCAATTACCTCATTTAATCCTCACAACAACCCTTTGAAGTGGTTGCTATTTTTGCCCCATTTTACAGATGAGGAAACTGAGGCTCAGAGAGGTTATTAAGTGATTTGTCCAGGATTACACAGCTAGTGTAAGAGGTAACATTCAATACCAGGTGTTCCTGACTCCACATCCAATCCTCTCTCTGGTACTCCATGCTACCTCCTATTCTAGCAATGTGCCCTTTTGTTAATATCATCTATGATAATTTGGGGGGTGGAGAGGAGGAAGGGAATGTAATGAATTCACGTTAGACTGAAAATAGTGGAATGTATTGTGTGTGGCCTTTCACCATTAGACTATAAGCACCTTGAGGTCAAGGACTGTCTTTTTTTCCCTTCTTATTTGTATCCCCAGTTTATGCTTAGCACAGTGCCTGGAACATAGTAGATACTTATTAAATGTTTCTTGACTATTGACTATGGAGAATACATACAAATATGAAGCATCACTGGTCGGGTGACAGAGAGTCTCAGAGACTCCATTATCTTGTTCACATTCTTCTTTGACAATCTAGAATCCTGATTCTTCAGCAAAAGTGGAAGGGGTGTGTGTGTGTGTGTGTGTGTGTGTGTGTGTGTTTAAGAGAGCTGATGTTTTCCATAATACAGTAAAATCTGTTTCAGTAATTCCTTTTCACTTACCTACTCCCCCCCCCCACCCCCATGGGACTAAAATACCAGTGCCTTTATGAGCATATCAACACCACTACCAAGAATTTCTTGTGTATCGTAAACACCGAGAGTGATATTCGTAGAGTCACTCTGCAAGTGGTAATCACAGGATAAAAGGCCCTTGGGAGGAATGAGATTCTGCAGCTGGCTTTAACTTTTTTATTACATTTCATATTCACCAGAACTAAATCTACCTGTGCAGCAAAACTTTCTGACCACAAAACTCAGGGACATGGGGTAGCAGTGAGGGGAGGGAAGGGAGAGGAGGAGGAGCAAATTGGTTAAAGACACAATCAGTCTGACAAAAGCCAAAGAACGTTGTTGGCATCTAACTAGTCACATTGGACATTGTGGCAGATGGGCTGTTATATTCAAGAAATAATATACATAACATTCCTTTTCTCTATGTAGTGTATTCCTTTTCCTTATGACAGCCTTAGGAAGATCATTCACCTGCTTGTTCAGATTTAATAACTATCCTGGAAAATTAGAAGACTCCAAGGGCCTGGGTTCTGATCCCACTTACTAGCTTTGTTTAATATCAGAGGCCCCAAGCCTGTGATTTCATTAATTAACATAGGATGCTTTAGGATTGTGAAGCTCTCTCAGCCAATACAGATTAGGCACCTTCTTTACAACTGATAGAGTGGCCTATAACACTGAGACATTAAGTCATACAGCCAAAATAAGTCAGAGGTAAGACTTGAACCCCAGTCTTCCTTGCCCTCAAGCCAACTCTCTATCCATTATACCATATACTGCCTTTCCCCAGCTTTGTGACTATGGGGAAATGTGAATTCACATCAAATCTCTTCCACTAGCTATGTGAGCTTGAAGCTTCTCCTCTCTAGTCTTCCATTTCCTTGCCTCTGAAATGATAGGGTTGGACGAAATGATATCTACATTTTTTTCTAGTTGGATTTTCTTTTGGGAGACAGGATAGTCAAAGAAAATATGTATGTGTGGGCTGAACTTATTAACAAGTTTGCTATACTAATTCTTTTTTGGAAGGAGAGCCTTGTGGCATTGTGTGACCTGCGAGGTAAGTGAATAACAAAACTTCAAAAAGGCCATTCTAGAGAACATTGTGCTAGGTCCTTGCTTACCAACATGGAGTGTTCAGAGGCAAACTCCCTTATGATGGATCACCTTTCAAAGGTGCTATTCAGATCATCTGAGTCTCATGGAAGAATTGTCTTAATGGCAGTTTTGGTGTAACGCTTCAACACTAATTGTTTTCCACACTTCCCTCTACCCTCCCACAACATAGTCAAGGATTCCTTGAGGACCTCTCTCAACATCTGGGTTCCTTCCACACAAACCATTCTTAATGCATCCTGAAATCCACACTCACATATTCATGGAAATCTCTCCAGTGCAGAGTATAGGAAGTGATCTCTGATCTTTGGAAGTGTCTAGGCTCATCTCCGCCAAAGGACTACCCCAGCAAAGTGGCCTTGGCCAACAGCTCCTTCTCAACAGCCACCCTTCCACCCCCAACACATGCCTGCTTTTTTGTCTTTTAATGATAGAGAAAATACCACTTCCAGTAATGAGAAATCCTCATCTTTCCCCCCATATAACCTCTCCAGATTTCCAAGGTGCCTTTTTCTGACCTTTTATGGCCTGGAACCAAGCAAAGCCCTTGCTAAATTGAACTTGTGACAGAGGAATGTGGTTGATAGGGGGTCTGTGGGCTCACAGGGCACCTGGGACCCTTTGCAGGTCTGAGGGACTTTGTGAACTAGCAGCAGGAGGCAGGGGCTACAGGAGGTGTTTCACCTCCCCAGGCTCAGGTCTGTCACCCATGACTAATTCTTCTGTTGTTAAGTTAGAACATGTGGACCCCTGCAGGGAAGCACTTCAGGAGAACACCACCAATCCCTATATTTTACCTCTGCCTTCAGTGACACTTTTCTTGTGTAACTTTTATGCTAGGCAATGCCTGCTTGTTTTTCCTAAAGCAGGGTTTGCCTCTTTATTGCTTCCTGTTCTTTATGAAACAGCAGGCACCCCCTTTCCCCTGGGTATGCATCAGAGGCTTTAGTGCATGAACAGCAAGGCAATTATGACTATCCTTGAAGAAGGGGTGAAAAAAAATGGGAGGGGTGAGACAGAATTACGACCCAGAACGTCTTCACGATCCTCTCATCTTCTTTGCTGGTCACAGTATGGAGGGAGCTATACAAGTTAACCAGCGTGGGTAAAGGGATGACCATGAGGAGAATGGCAAGAAGGAACAGAGAAGAAGAGTAGGAGAAAATTAGGCTAGGCAGGTAGGAAGAGACCATTGTTTTCTTGCTTCCTGAAGAGTATACAGGCTGGATATTGCAGAGGGGCTAGATTTTGAATGGAGAAAAAAATTACATCTTCATTTTCACTGACCCCTAATTGAATTTGTGTATTTCTTTCATTTATTTAAAAACACGATTCTAAGAAGAGGTCCATAGAATGGCAAAGTGGTCCACAACACAAAAAAAGTTTAAAAAATACAAATTTTATTTATTATCTATGGTTCTCTACTAGAGAGCATATAGACTGAAGGACGCTTCGTTTTATCTTCTCTGAGCCTGAGTTTCCTCAACTGTGCATGGCTAGAGTGCTGACCTGGAGTCAGGAGGACTTGGGTTCAAATCCTACTTCAGACATCTACTAAATGTGAGATCCCAGAGCAAGTCATTTATTCTCTCAGTCTGTTGCTTTGTCAGAAAAATGGGGACAATAATAATTGCAGCACTCTTCTCACAAGGCTGTTGTGAAGCTCAAATATAAGCGTGTATTGCTACTGTTGGTCAGTTGTTTCAGTCACGTCTGACTCTCCATGACCTCATTCAGGGTTTTCTTGACAAAGATACTGGAGGGGTTTGCCATTCCCTTCTTCAGCTCATTTTACAGATGAGGAAACTGAGGCAAATAAAGTTAAGTGACTTGCCCAAGGTCACATAGCTAGTGACTGTCTGAGATCAGATTTGAGCTCAGGTCTTCCTGACTCCAGGCCTAGAGCTCTATTCACTGTGCCATTTAGCTGCTGGAAGTACTGCTGCTTACTACTACTGCTAAAATTAAAAAGGTAGTTGATCTCTAAGGTCCCTTCCAACTCCAAATCCTATAGTCTAGTTTTCTCTAACTAGGGCTCCAGGGCCCTGGGGGTCAAACTATAGACTGACTGCTAAGCAATCTCATAAGCTTAACTTCACTGTAGTCATTAACAAAGCAAGGGAGAACGTTTCACAATTAGTCTGTAGCTTCATGGAAGAACACCTTGGCCTCCCAGAAGCACTTGCCTGGAACTTTTTCTGGGACATCTGCCCACTTACCCTGAATAGGTCATCAGACACCAGTAGCTTCCTGGGGAGAACGGGATGTCTGGTCACTTTAACGATTAAGTGATTTGGCATGTTCCAGAAGGACAAGAGATCCTAGTTTGATCTGCTTCCCAGTGGAAAATATTAGCAAATATTTTGGATAGCTCTGTTCTCATTTGGGTTCAACAAAAACTTCAACAGAAATGTTCAGGTTGAGATGAAGTATAAGGGAAAACAATAATTGAGGAAGGACTGAGGTACAGATTCATATTTCTCTCAAATTTCTTCAGAGACCAGGAAGATAAACACAAATTATTGTTTATTGTACATGGTATTTATTTTCAAGCAATAGCTCAGTCTGCCTGACAAACTTTGGTTTGTGATTTTTTTAAGGTGTAATGTTTCATACCCCAAACACATGCCATATACACAAACATGTTCTGCTAGGCTCTCAAGCATCTGAGTTATCACTTCTTTGTCTCTGTGTTACTCAGATCACTAATGCCAGTGGGTTGGGCTCTTCTTGGGCCAACTTCAGCATCAGATGAAGGCTTTGCTTCCTGCTCACCTGTGACGCAGACTCTGGTAGCTATTGACCCTGAACCCAAAGGAACCTTTCCAAAATAGTGTTGAGGGTACTATTCCCGAGAGCTAAGAGCTGGCAACTATCCTCCCAGGGCTGTGGGGCATCTACATACTTCTTCTAACCTCAGGAGGTGGGCTACTCCAAAGAAGAGCACTCTCTTATTATGTCTCTGTGTTGTTATGCTCATTTTAATCACAGGGCTGGCACATGCATGGGCCTCCATTTAGCTGAAGAGTGTATTTTCCAGGAGTTGACATGTATAATTCCTCCACTTTGATGGAGGGCACATGGGCAAGATTCCATACACACAATCCAAAGGAGTCCAAAAGATTGCAGCTGGGTGGGAAATGAAGCCAGAGTTACCTCAGTCATTTAGTGCACACAATGGATGAAGCTCCCATTACCTCTCTCTTGTGTGGTTTCTCATTATAGGCTCTCACCATCTTGCTTCAGGCTGTATCATGTCCATCACATCAGTTCACCTATAGTTTTCCTTAGCTGCCAGCATATGGTGCCCAACATCCTCTTTTGCTCCTCGACCTAGTTTCCAAGAAGTCAGTAGCTTCAATTTAACCTCATAGTATTTAGAGCTAGAAGGAACCTTAGAAGTCATCTAATCAATATCTTCCACTTTACAGATGAATATACTGAGGCCAGAGAGATGAAAACCAAGGTCACACAGGTAATGAATGGGTAGCAGGGCCAGGATTCAAATCAAGGACTTCCGACTCTAAAACTGGTGCTCTTTCCAGCATACTACTCCTTTTCCTGCATGATTATTTTTGTTTCTGTTTAACTTTGAGGAGTAAGGTCAGGTCATGTAGCCAGTGGAATGACCTGCATGTTTAGTAAGATCAAAGTGGAAAACAGGAGGAAAGTAGCAGGATTTTGTCACCCCTGGAAACCACCTCATGGCTTGGCCTCGTGGAAATGTACTGGGATGTTTTGAGTGGGGGTGCCTTCTAATCTTGCTGCAGAAATTTCTCCTTTCCCCTGGCATGATAGGCACAGACCAAGGTTTGCAGCCAATGAGCAGATCTTGGTAGCAAAAGCCTCCTTCCAGACAAGTTCAGAAGACCTCCAGTTTATCTTTGGTCCCCCATAGTCCATTTCTGTCATTCCTTTCCTCTAATAAAACTTGCTTTTGGGAGCAGAGCCAAGATGGCGGCTGGAAAGCAGGGACTAGCGTGAACTCCCCACCAAGTCCCTCCAAAAACCTATAACAAATGGCTCTGAACCAATTTTAGAACTGCAGAACCCACAAAATAGCAGAGGGAAGCAGGGCTCCAGCCCACGACAGCCTGGATGGTCTCGGGGTAAGATCTATCCCGCTCGGACCTGGGAGCGGAGCAGAGCAGAGCCCAGCATGGGCAGCATGGACCAACCAGACCAGGAGCTGGGCGGAGTGTGCCCTAACACCCTGAATCAGTGAGGTGCAGCAGTTACCAGACTTCTCAACCTACAAACACCAAAGACAACAGAGAAGGTTAGTGGGAAAAGCTGCTGGGGACAGAGTGAAAAAAGGAGCTCAAGGTTCGACCACCACCCCAGGGGCAGTGGAGGTGGGGCAGCTACAGAACTACAGCTGCAGTTGCTTCCGGCCCCAGGCCCACCTGGTGGGAGGAATTAAGTGGCTGATCAGAGCAGGAGTGAAGAACCTGCTGAAGATCTAAGTCCAGTCCAGGTTGGGGGTTCTTGGGGAAGGAGAAGTGCTGGTGTGGCAGCGCATCTGCCCAAGCTTGGAACATGGAACTCTTTTCTCTACAAGCAGTCATACCCCACTGAAAAACTCAAGGATCAAGTAAGTTGGCTGGGAACATGGCCAGGCAGCGAAAATGCACCCAGATTCAGTCTCAGACTTTGGAATCCTTTTCTGGTGATAAAGAAGACCAAAACATACAGACAGAAGAAGTCAACAAAGCCAAAGAGCCTACAACAAAAGCCTCCAAGAAAAACATGAACTGGTCTCAGGCCATGGAAGAGCTCAAAAAGGATTTGGAAAAGCAAGTTAGAGAAGTAGAGGAAAAATTGGGAAGAGAAATGAGAGTGATGCAATAAAATCATGAAAAACAAGTCAATGACTTGCTAAAGGAGACCCAAAAAATACTGAAAAATATACTGAAGAAAACAACACCTTAAAAAATAGACTAACTCAAATGGCAAAAGAGCTCCAAAAAGCCAATGAGGAGAAGAGTGTCTTGAAAGGCAGAATTAGCCAAATGGAAAAGGAGGTCCAAAAGACCACTGAAGAAAATACTACCTTAAAAATTAGATTGGAGCAAGTGGAAGCTAGTGACTTGATGAGAAATCAAGATATTATAAAACAGAACCAAAGGAATGAAAAAGTAGAAGACAATGTGAAATATCTCCTTGGAAAAACCACTGACCTAGAAAATAGATCCAGGAGAGATAATTTAAAAATTATTGGACTACCTGAAAGCCACAATCAAAAAAAGAGCCTAGATATCTTCTTTCAAGAAATTATCAAGGAGAACTGTCCTGATATTCTAGAGCCACAGCACAAAATAGAAATTGAAAGAATCTACCGAGCGCCTCCTGAAAAAGATCCCCAAAAGAAATCTCCTAGGAATATTGTTGCCAAATTCCAGAGCTCCCAGATCAAGGAGAAAATACTGCAAGCAGCCAGAAAGAAACAATTTGAGTATTGTGGAAACACAATCATGATAATACAAGATCTAGCAGCTTCTACATTTAGAGATCAAAGGGCTTGGAATACGATATTCCAGAGGTCAATGGAGCTAGGTTTAAAACCAAGAATCGCCTACCCAGCAAAACTGAGTATCATGCTCCAAGGCAAAATATGGACTTTCAATAAAATAGAGGACTTTCAAGCTTTCTCAGTGAAAAGACCAGAGCTGAATAGAAAATTTCACTTTCAAACACAAGAATCAAGAGAAGCATGAAAAGGTAATCAAGAAAAAGAATAAGAAAAAGAAATTGCAAGGGACTTACTAAAGTTGAACTATTTTGTTTACATTCCTACATGGAAAGACGATGTGTATGATTCGTGAGACCTCAGTATTAGGGTAGCTGGAGGGAATATGCATATATGTATGTATATATATGTACATGTGTGTATGTGTGTGCATATATATATATATATATATATATATAGAGAGAGAGAGAGAGAGAGAGAGAGAGAGAGAGGGCACAGAGTGAGTTGAAGATGAAGGGATGATATCTAAAAGAAGTAAAATCAAATGGGATGAGAGAGGAATATATTGAGAGAGGGAGAGATAGAATGGGGTAAATTATCTCACATAAAAGTGGCAAGAAAAAACAGTTCTGTAGGAAGAGAAGAGCAGGCAGGTGAGGGGGAATGAGTGAATCTTGCTCTCATCAGATTTGACACGAGGAGGGAATACCATACACACTCAGTTGGGTATCTTACCCCACAGGAAAGAAGGAGGAAGAAGATAAAAAGGGGGTATGATAGAAGGGAGGGCAGATGGGGGAGGACGTAATCAAAAACAAACACTTTTGAAAAGGGACAGGGTCAAGGGAGAAAATTGGATAAAGGGGGATAGGTTAGGAAGGAGCAAAATATAGTCTTTCACAACATGAGTATTGTGGAAGGGTTATACATAATGATATGCATGTGGCGTATGTTGAATTGCTTGACTTCTTAGGGAGGGTGGGTGGGAAGGGAAGAGGGGAGAGAATTTGGAACTCAAAGTTTTAAAAATAGATGTTCAAAAAAAAAAGTTTTTGCATGCAACTAGAAAATAAGATATACAGACAATGGGGCATAGAAATTTATCTTGCCCTACAAGAAAGAAAGGGAAAAGGGAATGGGAGGGGAGTGGGGTCACAGAAAGGAGGGCTGACTGGGGAACAGGGCAACCAGAATATATGCCATCTTGGAGTGGGGGGGGGTAGAAATGGGGATAAAATTTGTAATTCAAACTCGTGAAAGTCAATGCTGGAAACTAAATATATTAAATAAATTAAATTAAAAAAAGAAAAAGAAAACTTGCTTCTAGGTAAGGCTTTATATTAGTAATTTATATTTTGGTATGAATTTATGTCAATTTGTCAGGTTCCTTTGCTTGCCTTTTAAACTTTATATTTAACTGGGGTGAACTGTTTTGTCCCTGGTAAAAAGAATTCCATTAGTCATCGGCCAGGAAACAGAGGGGGCTATTTTGTTTGTTTGTTTGGTTTTGGTTTTGTCCAGGCAGCCCTTCCACAAAGTCCTTGAAATCTCACCAGATATTCATCCCCAATCTGACAGTCACGGGCTGCCAATCCTCCCAGAATCCTCAGGGGTCCTGACCTGACCCTCAGAATGAAAATCATTGGAGCAGAAAATCTTTCCAAACTTCTATAAACAACACTGAGCCTAAAACCTGGATATGAAACATTTACATTACTTCATAATTTTTTTCCTCAGAAGGGTGTCTTGGTCTCAGTTTTCTCATTTGTTAATAATAATGATAATAACAATAACATCGTTATCATCATGGCATTTAACCAGATGACCTCTGAGTTCTCTTCAGTTTTAAGTCCTCTGAACCTATCATCTTTATCCATGCTATCTGTTTGTTCTAGAGCAGCTAGATGGCACAGTGGATAAAGCACCAGACATGGAGTCAGAAAAAACTGAGTTCAAATCTGACCTCACACACTTACTAGTTGTGTGACCCTGGGCAAGTTGCTTAGCCCTGTTTGCCTCAGTTTCCTCTTTTGTAAAATGAGCTGGAGAAGGAAATGGCAAACCACTCTAGTGTCTCTGCCAAGAAAACTTCAAATGGGGTCATGGAAAGTCAGATGCAACTGAAATGATTGAACAACAGCAAAAATCTGTTCTAGCTCAACAGTTTCATGGTGAGAGAATATGGTGCAATGGACAGAGTGAGGGTCTTGGAATCAGGAAATTCTGCATCTGAATCCTGCCTCTGAAATTTACTAGCTGTGTGACTGACCATACACAGATCTCCTAACCCCTCTGAGCCTCCATTGCTTTTTTGGGTGATCTTCAATTTTCATTTTCTAGAGGGTATAGTGTTCCAGTATTTGCACCATAGAGGCCCAGAAAAATACTGGTATTATAAAGAAAGCCTTTTGTTTCAGGAAAAAACTTGAGATCATTAAAAGAACTTTGTAATTCACTAAAAAGAATCCAACCCACTCTCCTCCTCCTGCTCAATTCTGGCCCCACTCTGGCCCCATTTGCAGTGTCTGTCCTTATAGTGATGGACAAATTCTACCAGTTGCCTTATGGAGGTAAAGAGGCAATGGTGGGTATGAAGCTGAAATACATTACAGACCAGGAATTATGAAGGAGAAGTAAAAGAAATGTTTATGAGATAAAGAAGATAGATTGGTCACTTGGTGAGAGTAAAGGGTAACCAATGGGTAGCCTGTATGTTCCATTGACATTCTTCTGATGTCAAGATAAAGCAAATAAAGTCTATGGTATATTAGGTAATCCTCCCTTCCCTGTGTGAAATTGTGGGAGAACATGGACAAGAGTCTTACAAGATAAGCTAGGATGGTTGAGTTGTAATCTGTATCACTAGTGGTAATGTACACATCAATGAAATTCCAGTTTCATTTGAGTAGTAAAGCATTTTTATAAATGACTTGGATAAAAGCATGAATGGTACACTTAGAAAATTTGCAATTGACTTAAAGCTGAAAAGGATCGAGACAGCATATTGAATGGTGGAATACGGATTTAAATCTCATAGGCTAGAACCTTGGGCTGAATCTAATTAGATGAAATTTAACAAGGAAAAACGTAACATGTTACACTTCAAAAAATGAGCTTCACAAGGACGAAATGGACAAGATACAAGATCATCAGATTTAGAGCTTTAAAGGGCCTGAGAGACCATATGCTCCAAACCCTTCATTTTATAGATAAGGAACTAAGGCCCAGAGAGATAAAGAGATTTGCCCAGGATTTGTCAGACAACAATGCATCTGGAAATATATGCAATCTGACTCAAGATTGACATGTGGCAGCCCAGGAAGCTAATGTGGTCTGCATTAAGAAAGGCATGCTGTTCTGGATGAGGGAAGCGACAGACCCACCACACTCTACCCTAGCTGGTCCACATTTGGAGTATTATAGGCATGCTAGATGTTCCATTTAGAAATAACCCTTATAACCTGGAAAGCATACAAAAGAAGACAATCAGGATGAGAAAAGTCCTCAACTTGTTGGCATATAAAAATTGGTTATGAGTACATAAAGAAAAAGATGCCAAGGTGGTGATGATGCTGAAGATCATGTAATACAAATATCCTTAAAGGAATTTTTGTTATTTACTTGGAGGGAGGGACATTTAGGGGAGATACCTGTCTTCAATCATTTGAAGAGCTAGCTTGTAAAAGAGGGAATTTATTTGTTTACTGTACTCCTAGAGAGCAGAAATAGAACCAAAGACTTCCTAGTTACATGGAGGCATATTTCAACCCAATACCAGTAGAACTTCCTAATAATTTAAAGATAGTCAAATGTAATACCCAAAGAACCCTTAAAATATTGCCCCTAGAAAGTTACCACAGGTTCAGAGTACTTCTTAGATCAATATCAACTTTAAAAGGGAAAAAAAAACTAACAAAAATCCCACATATAATTCCTGAGCCCCTATCAGTGTATTTCCTTTTTCTAAGCCAAAATATACATTAGTTCAAAGCAAAGGATATTGAATCAAAAAGCATAGAAAAATGAGTGAAGAGAAAGATTCCCCTCTATGCATAAGGTACACTACTACTAGTTGCCACTCTACTACTAAAAAAGACAAAAAATTGTACATTTATAAGATCATAGATGAAAAGACCTTAGGCCATCTAGTCTAACAATTTACAAATGAGGCCTTTTAGTGAACACAGAATATGTATAACCAAAGAACGCAGAAAGAAGGGTACACACATAGTAGATGTATAACACCCAAAATATGTGAATGAGCACATATGTGGCAAACATATGGAAATGGAATATGCATAGCAGGGGCAACTCCCACCCCTGATCTCAAAGAGTCACTGAAATTCTCCAGTGATCTCATCATGCTGTTCTCTGCCGAGCACCTCTGCTGCTCCTTTCTGATGCTCTCTCCTGACAGTCTCCACTCTCCACTGGGTATTTCCATGAGGTGTTGCCTTCTGCTGGTTATCATCTGTAACAGGACCTCCTTGCTAAGCTGCTGCCATATTCAAGTCTTCAACTACAATGTGGCATTTTCCCCTTGGCAATGAGGGAATCTGTTAGCAATTCAGCTTGGTAATGTCAGGGGATACCATTAGCTCTTTATGATATAACCACTACTTAGGCAGATAGGGAAGCCCTTGGACAAATATCTGTCTTTTGAAGTCCATTTTTTCCCTGTTAGAACTCCTTAGCCTAAACTTTTATTCGGGTCAAGTATTTCCTGGTATCGCTTATCATATCCCTGAGTCACTAGACCAGGATCCCTTCAAATGATCCTGGTATCTTCTACTTAGAAAACTGCAAAGAAGCTGGGTACAGCTGGACCACGGTTTCCATGCCAATCAATTCAGTAGCAAGATTGAAAAGGATCAGATGGAACTAACCAATGGAGGAGACCCCGATTCCCATCAGCAACGCAGATCTTTGTACTTCCTTCACAAAAATGGAATACATTACCTCAAAAGATTATGAATTTCCACATCACTGAGCAGTCTGGCTGACCACTTGTCAGGGATTTTGTAGAGGAGATTCATGCTTTGGGTAAAGGAGAGACTAGATGACCTTTGAGATGCCTTCCAGTTCTGCAATTATGTAATTCTACTAGGCTCTGTTCTCTGAAGACGTGGCTTCCCATAACTTTCAGCAGCTGGTACTGCTATTTAATGCTTTAACATGTAAACTGTTAAATCTGAATGCTTTTATAAAACAACACATGGGCTGGAAGAAATGTTAGGGTTATTAATAAGATAAATTTCTTTTCTCTTTCCTTACATTTATCATTATGATAGTTATTTTTATATAATAACATAGGAGAAAAGAAAACACAACCATTGAGTGTTCAGCAGAGTTCTCATTTATATAACTAGTGTGGTTTCTGAGGTTTTCACATTGTTAACATCAGAGCTGAATGGAGTGCTGAATAGATTCACACCTCTGCTCAGTTTCTTCGCAGTAGATGATTTCCTCAAAACTGGGCTAAAAAGAGATAGCTTTGTGATAAAAAATAAAAAGAAAGAAAAACACATCTTGTATTTTAAAGTAGAAAGCTCTCCTTATAGCAAACTTTTAGGAGAGGAAAGAGGAAGAGAGGTGAGATGAAATTACAGTAGAAGAATGGAGAGGAGGAGAGGGAAAGAAAGGAAATAAGCAGAAAGGGAAGAAAGAAGGAAAGAAGGAAAGGATGGGAAGGGAAGAAGGGAAGGAGAAAGAGATAGGAGAAAAAACATGAAAGGGAAGAAAGAGAAAGAAGGAAGGAAACTTCCAAGGAAGATAGGGAAAGGGGAAGACAAAATTTAAAATCACATAGGCTAATAGGCAATGTATAGCTCAAGGACCTACTATGTATATTTATTTTGAAAAGGGATCTATTGAGATTTCAACCTACAGACCAAATGACTATGGCAAAAGAAGACAAATTTCAGCACGGTTTAGCCAGAGTTGACTATTGTGAGCATGCATGACCTTATGCTAACAACAGCTTCTGCGCTACAAGAATGCAAACCAAGCTCTTTTTACCTATGATGTGAAACTCTAACCAGGCAAATGCTAATTACTCATTATAAGTGAGTGATTACTGTTATCAAGAGATCATAGTCACCAAAAATTTAAACCCCCTTTTCCCCATACTTAAGTAGCACTGAGACTCAGCACACTCATTCCTCCCACAAATTATTCTTTACCTTTCCTTTCTTTCATACCTGTCCTCTTGTTCTCATAATTATGGTAATTAATTGTCCATTTCCACATGTGTCTCTTACGCTGAAGTGTGTATGTGTATGCATATGTACACATATATACACATGTATGTATATACATATACACATATATGTGTGTACATACATACAAATATGTGTGTTATATGACATTTTGTTATAGCTTAATTGTCTTAGATCAGTTGCTAATAAGTAAATTAGATGTTCCTCTCATTCTTCCAGAATAGATGAAAGGTAAATCTGGGTGTTAGAAAGTTCAGTTAGAAAAAGAAAAAAGGGGGTTTGGGTGGTTGTTTTTGTTTTTGTTGAGCAGAAGTTCACCATCAGGAGAGAAATCCTTCTTGGGCAGCCAAAGGACATCTGTTGGTGTCTCAGTTTGGATAGAGAATAGGAAAAGTGGTTACCAGAGGAGTGATATTCTTCCGGTAAAAAGGAGAGTGAAGCTTGATATGAGTTAGAAATGAAGTTGGTTGGAGCTAAAAAGAGAACACAGGTTTCTCAGTGGACCAAGTGGGCTGAATTTGTTGCTTGGACTGAGGTCTAGCTCTAGACCCAAGGACGCTTAATGCTTTCTGTCACTAAACAAAGCTTGACTTGGTATTTATTCCATGTGGCTTTCAATATTCACCATTATACATACATACATACATAAAACCTGTATATATGTTGTGCGCATATATATGTGTTATATATGTTGCTTTCATTACTCACCTTTATACATACATATACATACATATATAAATATATAATCTGTAAAAATGTATTATCTGTAAAATAAGGAGGTTGAAGTAACTGGTCTCAAAGGTCCTTTCCAGTTCTGTTTACATGTATGTATGTGTGTGTGTGTGTATATGTATATATATACATATATATATGCATGCACATATATACTATAGCCTCATTTACCTTCAATACCTATTGGAGAGTAGTTTTTGCTGAATTTCATAAGATTGGTCTGAGATTACATTACTAGTTACAACTCACAAGAACACTGAATATTAAAGCTGAAAGGTTATCTAGTCCAGAGATGTCAAGTGGGGACAACAATACTATCCTACCATCTTCAAAGGATTGTTATAGTCATTTTGATTGGGCCTATAGGTGTCCTATGCCCAGACCCTAAATTACTCAACATTAAGGAATTTCAGAAAATGTCACCATCTGAAATAGAAAGTAATAAAAATAAATATAGGATGGATTAGACTAGCCATCTGTAGCAGTATTATCCTAAGAGATAATGTGCTATTCAAACAAGTGAGAAGATTAGGAAATCTCAGCACTGAGGGCACCTCTCCAAAAAAGAAGACATAAGTTTAAAATATGAGTTGTGACATCTCTGTCAAGAGGAAATGTTAGAATTGGGAACTGATACAGAAATCTAATATAGTAGAATGAGCATTAAACTTGAAGCCACAGGGATTAGGTTTGAATCCTTACTCAGCTAAGACTTTCTGGTACCCCGTTTCCTTATAAAGGGGTTGGAGTAACTGGTCTCTATGGTCCTTTCCAGCTGTGTATTTTGAAAAAAGATAATGGGAGGAAAAAAATCTATACTAATTTGGGACCATCTGTGAGAGTATGCCTCACTGTTCATCCAAAGACAATATTAATTCTGGTCACCTTTTGCTCACCCTAAAGTGGAAAACAGTTTAAAATTTAACCTCAAGATATTATCTAGGGAAAATATTACTTAAGGTAACCCAAATCATTGTATCTTGATTACTAATCTATGATTACTAAGTAATTTATTATTTATTTGATTTTCCAAGTAAATTTTGCTATTGCAAAAGGAAAGAACTGACCTGACTAAATGAGCAATCTAGAAACTTCAATGGTCATAATTGTCATTATAAATGAATAAATTGGTCATCTCATTCATAAACCAGCTTCTGGTGAGTTTGGTTCCCTTTTGGTCCAATAATCTCTGAATCAATAGGTAAAATTGATTATACAGAGCTGAGAACCAGATCCACACACACCCTGAAGTGATCCAGCTGGAATATTTCTATTCTCTGAAGGCTGAGCAGCCACAGAGCATCTCTTGAATACCATCTACTTAAAAGATGTAATATTAGTGTTCTTTTTTACATTGTTATTATTTCTCAGTAGCTCCTCCCAACAATTGAAAATTCTCTTATAATGAATAATTTCTTCAGTCATTTTCAGTCATGTCTAACTCTTTTGGGATTTTCTTGGCAAAGATGCTAGAGTGGTTGGCCATTTCCTTCTCCAGCTTACAGATGAGGAAACTGAGGCAAACAGGGTGAAGTAACTTATCCAGGATCACACAGCTAATAAGTGTTTGACACCAGATTTGAACTCAGAAAGATGAATCTTTCTGACTCCAGGTCTAGCTTTCTATCCACCATGCCATCTAGCTATTCCATAATGGGTAATTACAGTTAAGCAAAACAAAGACCCATTGGTCATATCTGACAACATATGCTTCATCCTATACCTGTAGTCTACCACCTCTCTAGTGAAAAGAGAGACATGCTTCATTGTGAATCTTCTGGAATAGAGACTGATCAGTGCCTTCCTCTTTCTGCTGTCTTAATGTGGTTTTCCTTTACTGTATATAATTTAAAATATGGTAATACCAAGCACCTTTTTTTCCTACTCTTTTTTTTAATTTTCCCTGAGACTCTTGACCTTTTCTCCTCCCAAATAAATTTCATTATCTTCATCTAGTTATGTAAAGTAACTCCTTGGCTGCCTAATATGGCTAAATTAATTTAGTTAATACTACCATTTTTATTATATTGACAAAAGTAATCCAATAACTATATACATATATCCTATTTTTTAAATATTCTCTTGTTTCTGAAAAGATCATTTTATCTTTGGATTTATATAAGCCTTGAGTGTGTCTTGGTAGGTTAACTCCCAGATATTTGATGTATTTTATAGTTATTTTGAGTGAACTTTTCCTTGATGGATTTTATAAATATACAGAAAGGTAAATAGCTTTTGTAGTCTCATTTTGTATCCTGCTCTTGATGTAGCCATTAGCATTTTGATTAAATCATTCATTGAACCATTGAGATTCTCCAAGTAAACCATCATATTGTTTGCAAATATAAATAATTGTTCTTGGCTTCCTGTCCCAGTCTAGTCTCCTGCTTACTTATTATGTTTCTACTGTGATATATATTTTTTTCAACCAAGTTAGGAATGAAGTTCATAAGAGCACCTCTTCCTCCACCTACACCTTTAAGTATGAATAATCTTCTCCTGTAGCACCCTAATGATGAAAGAAAATAACCTGCTCCCTCTGTTTTTCTCATTCCTCCCTTAAGATATGACTTTTTTGAATGCCTATGTCCTTAGCTTGTCCCCATTTGTTCTATTACTGATGCTACGAGGCAATGGAATTCTAAAGGGACTTTAAAATTCTCTTATCCCACTTCAGGATAGTAGCACTTGACCAACACTTCAGCCTTTCAAGTTATTCAAACTTGTTTACATTTTTTGAGTTGCTTCTGTCTGCTATATGTACCTTTTTGAACAGGAATGCTTGAATATCACAAATTCTGTTACAAGTAAGTAAAGTCTCAAGCTCAGCTTTTTGCAGGATAAATTATTCTAGGGTATAGGCCCTCCTTCATTTGTCTTTTGATATAACACTTTTCTTTCCTTTCTCATATTAGATACATAATCCTGTATGTTACTAACTCCTTAATGTATGATCCGTTCTTTCCTAACTATTTATCACACATGTTCTTTGACCTGGTAGCTCTGGAGTTCAGTGATCACATCTCTGAGGATGTTAAATTTATAGTTTCTTTTTGGGGGTGATGTGGGGGTTCTATTTTCATTTTGCCCTCTGCTTCATACTTTGGGGAAATCTCTATTTATGACTCTTAGAACTATAGTATCCAGGTTATTTTGTTTTGTCATGCTTTTCTTAGAGCCTGATGGTTCCTATATAATCTCTCCAAACCCCATTTTCTAGTTCATTTGTTTTTGATAGTGGATGTTTCACATTTTTTTCAATTTTCTGACATTTCTTATTATATTATATCATTACATATTGAAAATAAATGAGTTAAGCAAATGGAGCAATGAAGTCTGTTTACTATATTCTTTTTTTCTAATGTATCTGCTACTTTACTAAGGTTTTCTAGCTTCCCTTCTAAGATGTTCTTTAAGTTTTATCAAGAGTAGCAATTTTGTGCTTTCTTTCTTTGTTTCTTTTATTGGACTTTTTAAACCACTCTTCATGGACAACCCACTACTAAGAGTCATTGCAAGATAATTGGAGATCTCTTAAATCATTGTCTTTCTTCATTATATTGGGACCTGGTCTATGCTTGCTCAGTTCCTCAGTCTCTTCTCTGTTAGTTCTTCCTTCTCTATCTACTCCCAATGTAGTCTTAACATCTTAATTTTCCCCTGTTGAGGGCTGAAGGGCTATGATTAAATTTTGGCAGAGGGGGAACTCCAGTAGGGATGACAGTAAAAGTTCTTCCTTCCTGCTGTGGTTACCAAACTTGTCTCCCTTCTAGAATTTCTAGAGTCACAGCCATGTGGAGTCCATAGTCCTCAGACAGATCTTAGGGCCTGGGATGGGGCAGTGAACATGGATCCAATGGATGCTTTTCAGAACACTCTGTCTTCAACATGAAGTCCCAGCCTTCAGAGGCCTCCAACTTCAGCACGAAACACTGAGTTCTCAACTCTCAGCTTTTAGTGTAGTTGAAGAAGTAGTAGTAGTAGTAGTAGTAGTACTGTAGTGGGGTGGGAGTAGAGCCAATGGAATGTTGTGGTCGATAATATAGCCTCTGATGTTGAAGTGAAAAGCATGGAGGTTTTTTTAATCTCCTTATATTGATCTATTGCTTCATTTGGTCCCTTTTTTCTATTTTGAGGAGGCTATTAGTAGAGAGAACTAGAGTTTTTGCTATAGCATCTTGGCCTGGATTGACACTATCTTTTGGCTACAGCATTTGTGTTGGAAAGTGTTTTAACATATCATGTGTTATATAGGGGAACAGTGAATATATCAGCCTAGCTGGAGTGAAGGTTTTGCATAGAGGAAGGAGTTGAAGATAAAGCTGGAAAAGTAAATTGGGGCCATATTGCGAAAATCAGGCTAACGAGTTTGGACTGTGTCTTCTAGGCAACTTCTGCCCCTGTCCCTAGATCAGGCCAGGGCCAAGACCTGGCGCACAATGAGTCTGGTAACACCAAATGTTGCAAGCTCAGACTGCTACTTCTTCGTTTTTGCCTTCTCCTCCTCCTTCTTCTCTTATTCCTCCTCCTTCCTTTCTTCTTCTTCTTCTTCTTCTTCTTCTTCTTCTTCTTCTTCTTCTTCTTCTTCTTCTTCTTCTTCTTCTTCTTCTTCTGCTTCTGCTTCTTCTTCTGCTTCTTCTGCTTCTTCTGCTTCTTCTTCTGCTTCTGCTTCTTCTGCTTCTTCTGCTTCTTCTTCTGCTTCTGCTTCTCCTCCTCCTCTTCCTTCTCTTATTCCTTCCTTCCTTCCTTCCTTCCTTCCTTTCTCCTTCTCCTTCTCCTTCTCCTTCTCCTTCTCCTTCTCCTTCTTCTTCTCTTTCTTCTTCTTCTTCTTCTTCTTCTTCTTCTTCTTCTTCTTCTTCTTCTTCTTCTTCTTCTTCTTCTTCTTCTTCTTCTTCTTCTTCTTCTTCTTCTTCTCTTCCTCCTCCTCCTCCTTCTTCTTCTTCTTCTTCTTCTTCTTCTTCTTCTTCTTCTTCTTCTTCTTCTTCTTCTTCTTCTTCTTCTTCTTCTTCTTCTTCTTCTTCTTCTTCCTCCTCCTCCTTTTCTTATTCTTCCAAAAAAGCAAGGAAAGGCCTCTGGCAAAAAAAGTCCAGACTCAAGGAAAGTCCATAAATATTGGGTTTTTTATGAAGAGCTAGGGTTTGGGTACCAAAAATCCTCTGCCAAGCAGAGAAGTCAAAAGGCCGGAGGCTACATCCAAATCAGAAAAGTAAGTCAATACCAGAGTATCATAGCATTCAAAGGACAGGCAGATTCAGTTCAATCAATCAACAAATATTTATTAAGTACCTGAATTAACACTATGGTAGAGTTAGGCACTAAAGGTTCAAAAACAAAGCAATCTCTCACAATAAGTTTATAATAAATGTTTGTTGACTGACTATCCTCAAAGAGCTCACATTTGATCAGGGGAAACAACATGTATAAAATTATTAAAAACAAATTTTATTTTTTTGGTAAGAACAATTTTACTGCCAAAGTGAGCCAATGATATCAAAGAAGAGCTGTCATTTTCATTAAGAAAGTTCTATTTCTTGACAGAGCCATGCACAGGCGATCTCAGAAGCCGTATCAGAAACGTATCTGGAAACAATTTATCATACCAGATACCATGGGTTTCCTCCTTCTAGTTGCTGTATTCTTGGAGAACCTGAGCCTGAAGAGTTAAATGATTCAGTTAAGTGTTGATGTTAGAAGTCAGATTGCAAAGGATTTGAAAAAGAATGAAAGAAGAGAAAGTGGAGGGACTGTGCAGAAGGCTCTCTCAAGTAGTTTAGCCACAAAGGCTTCCTCTCTACGGTAAAGAATGCCCTTGTTCTTTTTGGGCCCTGGTTTGCTCTCATTGACCAGTGTTCCCTATTCACAGAGGCTTAAACAAGAAGTTGTCCTAAATTAAAACATGAGAGATTCAACTTGAACAAAAAGAAAATTTTTTTGACTCTCAGGACAGTGGAGCTATTGGATAATTGTAGACTCTTCATCTCTGGAAAATTGTCAGGGTCACAGCAAGATCCCAAGAGATCAAAGGATTATAGACTTAGAACTGTAAGAGATGTTCAAGGCCATCAAATTCAATGCCCTTAGGAGAGTCTCAGAGGAGTTACGTGATTTACCCAAGGTCATATAGTTAGTAAATGTTGAAGACAGTTTTCAAACCCAAGTCCAGGTCCAGAGAGGGCACATACAAAACACAAAGTAGGGCATCTGAGGTGACCCTGCAAAGGTAGGGTCATAGAAGGGAGGGTAATCAACCCATTTTAAGAGTACACAAATGAAGGCAATGCCTAGATGGAGAGTTCCAAGTCCATGCAAATATCAGGAATCAGTTGATGCTCAGGCATTGGGGAACTATAAAGTGAATGAGCTCTCCCACTGATAGATCCTCAAATGGCCCTAGGGAGAGCCACAAGAAAAACAAAACTAACGGAACACCCGCCTACCAAGAAATTTCCCATGTGCAAGACTTATTTGTAACTTAGAGGAATGGGAGTCTATCTTTGGTGCTCCTTTCCCTTGCACCAGAAATATAGCCATCCTTTTGGGTCAGGTTTTGGACAAAGTCTTGGAGAGTCTCACTGTTTATATTGAAACAAGGGCTGGTTTGTTGCTATGCCCCCAGGGAGCCTCAGGCCTCAGTACACTTTCAGGGCTGAAGTAATAAACAGTCTTTTATGGTTCCAACTCTTTCCCTGTTCTCACCTGTTTTTTCCACACAGTGAATAGAGGTTGCTTGTCAGACATGATGATGGTTCAATCTGATGAGGTCCGACTTCGATGGAGGCCAACCCCGTCCAGGCCTCCCTCTGAAGGGGTCAAGGCCATTTGAAATTTTTTCCCTAATACTTGAGGCTTTGAAAGTAAGCCAATAAATTGTATTTGACCTTTCAGCCTGAGAAATTAAAGTGAGTCTAAATGAAGAAAGTGTCAAATCCCCAACAAAGCAACCAATGATATTTATTGTTTCCCCAAACAGTAAGAAAATCCACAACCAAGAAGTAATGCTCAGGGGAGGCCTGGATGGATTACAAGCTCTTAGAGGCAGCATCTTCTCTTCCTCCTTCAGGGTACAAAGCCAAGAGTTAGCCAGTCCACAATGAAGAGAAAGGGCAACACAGAACTTCCCTGAGGGAGAGTTGCAAGGTTTCAGGCTTTTTACTTTCCAAGCTGGTAGCTGATGGATTGTTGTGTTAAGAGTTTCATTAACTCATTACTTAGGAACCTACCACAGTAAACTAGGTATATGACAAAGAAGTAGATCTCCATCACCAATTGGCAAGGGGAACATAAATTGTATAGCCCAGCTTGGGAAAATAAAATTACTAAGGAAGATGAAAGGAATTTTCCATGTGCAATTATTTAAAAGGCCTCTACTTTGTTGAAGCTCAGAGGTTTGTTGCTGGTAGAACTGTACCTTAAAATTACAGAATGTTAAACAGGTAAGAAAGAGACTTTAGGTTAGTCGCATCAAACAATAAAGCATTTATTGACATGCCTACTATGTGCCAAGCACATTTCAACTCACCAGTGACCCTGAGTCTTTCTACTTACAAAGAAGCATCACCCCTGGGATAGTAATATAAGTCTAAGGAACTATATAGTTGTCTGGACAAATCAGAACTCACTGGAGGGAGAGGGCTGATTTACCTCAGTAATAACAAGTGCCTTCTTTGCCTTCGAGGGTTAGGACACCTTGACCTTGACCCTGAGGTAGTGCTCTAAGTCCGAAGAATTGTTGTTGTTGTTTGTCCTTCGTTCTGGAAGAAGACCATGGCGTCAGAGAGGTGATGCCATAACATGCCAGTGAATTGGATTTAAGTGAGGCAGAGCTGTGCAAGGTCACCAGCCTCACTTTCTCCTCCAGAGCCATCTGGGTCCAGTGGATAGATATAGATCAGGATGACTGGAGATGACCCAGGATGCAGTGGGGGACCTTAGCCTTTTTAAGCTTTATTATTTTTAACAGGTCTCAGTTTGACTGAGGCAGTGCCCAGTATTAATAGGTAATATGGAGGTGAAGGGAAGGGAAAGGAAGAAGAGTTGTTTTGATTCCTTATAGTCTTTGGTCTGAGTCCTTTATTTTTTGCAATTTTGATAGGTTAAATGAAACCTATCCTTTTTAATGACTTTTTAATCTCCATGTTTGCATTAAAGTTGGGGGAAATTCTAATGTTCCCCAGAGGAAACCTTTTTTTTTTAATTTTGTTGGAGTCCTTTCAGAACCTTAGGTGGAAGCAAAATAAAGCAAAATCTGATGTTCCCAGGAGAACATGAATGAAAGAAAGTTCTGTTTTTGTTTTTTTTGAGAAACACCCTCCAGATTGAAACTGGTTCATGTAAACAAAATACTTTACTTCTAGGCCATGGTTTATGTGTAGACAAGGGATGCGACTTAGTCTTCCCATAGAGGACATATGAGCCTGGAATCTAGAGCTAGAAGGGACCTCAGACATCTTCTTGGTCTGATCCTCTATTGTATAGCCCACAGAAGCTCACATGACTTGTCCAGTGTCATGCAGTTAATGGTAGAGCTAAGGTCAGATTTTAGGTCACCATTTCTTAATTTAACCATCTTTCCAATAGCTAAGAGGTCCAGTGGATAAAGCACTGGGCATGGAGTCAGGAAAATATGAGTTCAAATCTGGCCTCACATACTTACTAGTTATGTGACCCTGGGCAAGTCACTCTGTTCACCTCAGACTCCTCAACTGTAAATGGGAATAAAAATACCACCTAACTCCCAGGGTTGTTCTGAGAATCAAATGAAACAATAATTGAAAGCAGTACAATGCCTGACACTTAGTAGGTGTTTAATAAATGCTTAATTCCTTGCTTCCTTCTTATTATGCTACATCCTAACTGAGAGCTAGGTCAGTATAACTGATGGGCAGTAAAAGAGTAGAATTTACATTGACTTCAAAGGTCTCTCCCTGCTAAGAACCTTCAAGATTAAGTTGGAACCCTTCTAGCCATCTCACATCACTGAGCCTTCCTTGTGCTCTCAGGTCATCATCTTCCTCTCCTTCCCTCAAGAACCTTGGACTCTGCCCCTGGGACCTCAGGTAAACCTTGTCTTTACCTCGTTGAGTCCCAGGCTTCTGCTTCACTTCCTTAGAGAAATATCACCGGCATCTTTTGCTTGTTGCCCTACCTATTTCTCCCACCCTTTTACGTGTTGTCTTCTCCATTAGAATGCAAGATCCCCAAAGACAGACATTGTCTTACTTGCTGGAATTTGTATCCCCAGGTTGTGGTCGAAGAGGACCAAGACATCAGGGAGATGAGACACGACTTGCAGTTGACTTTGATTTGAGTGAGGGAGGGCTGTGCAAAGTCACCAGCCTCACTTTCTCCTTTGAGCCATCTGGGTCCAGTGGCCAGATATCACTCAGGATGACTAGAGATGGCCCAGGATTCAGTGGGACACCCTGGCCCTTTTTGAAGTTCTCACTTTGCATGAGGCCCCACCAATTGATTCAGTAAATAAGCAGTTTTAAGAAGTGGGTCAAGGGATGGCCCTTTTAATCAAAAAAGAAAAAAAATCAAACTGAGAGGGGAAGACCCTCAAGGTTGCCGGCCAAAAGAGAAACAGTTACCATTTACATTCACTCTGAGCCAGGAGGGCCCAAAAAATGGCCATTAAGTGGGGATTGGGCAGAGACCTACTATTGTCCAGTCCCTGAGATCCAGAGTGAATTGGGTTTAAGACTTGGTCTTTGAGAAAGAAATGTAGCTAGTAAACCCCAAGTTAACTAGGTAGGTTTTGGCCATCTAAATTTACCTTCTTTGGGCAGAACACCCTCTGGCAAGGGGGAGGGGAGAGAAGAGGACAGGAGACGAGAGGAGAGGAGAGGAGAGGAGAGGAGAGGAGAGGAGAGGAGAGGAGAGAGGAGCGGAGGAAAGGGGAGGAGAGGAGAGGAGAGGAGAGGAGGAGAGGACAGACTGAGTTTGAATTTCTATCCTCGGTGCCTAGCAGATTGGCCAGCACATAGTAAACACTTAATGAATGCATCAGCTATCTATCTATCTATTATCTCTCTATCTACCTACATATTTGAGGGAGGGAGTGTGGCCTGATCAAACCAGTGCATTAGGGAAATCGCTTTGGTGGCTGAATGGAAGATGGATTGGAGTCAGAAGACTCCAATTAGTGAGTCAGATAGACCTCCTAACAGGCCATCTGTAATAATCCAGGCCTGGGGTGGTGAGGGGCATTATTCTAGAGATGTGACAAAAGGTGAAATCAGCAGGCCTTGGCTTTAAATACTAATAGGAGTTTCCCTTCAATTTTAGAGGTATTAGGGAGCCACTAGGGTTTATTGAGGATAGAGGTAACATGGCTAGAACGGCACCTTGCTCTAACACTGACATCTGAATCAAAATTTTCCAGTCTTGGCAGGACAGAAGTACAATTTACCTTTCTGCAAAAAACTGCTATCTCTAGAACTAATAATAGCTGTGGAATATCAAGATATTATATTAACCAGGGCACCCTCCAATGCAACGAACAAATATATAAATCTTATGAGTCCCTCAAAGAAATATATGTGTTCTAATTGTATTCCTGGGCTCTAGGGTATGAAGCTCATGTGGAAACATTGGATGTGAGTGATTCATTGGGAAGCTCAGACAGAACAGTGTGCTTTCTGGGGGCGGGTGAAAGGGGTTGGGGAGGGAGGGGTAAGAATGCCTCTAGGGAACATACTTAGAGGGCCTATGTGACTGAATACCAGAACCACACAGACAAATACCTCACTGCTGCTACCCACTGTTGGGCCTCTCTCCTCATCCACGGAGATTTTTGGGTAACCACTGGTGGGTTCAGCAGAGCGAATGAGTCACCAAGACAAAATCCACTTAGATAGCCAGCCATTGCAAGTGCCTCAGAGAATTCTTGTCTTTTTCCCTCTACCCAAAGGAATAAACACTGCTAGACAAAACAAATGACAAAAGACCACCTGCTCCCCTTCTAGTGAGAGACAAGAGTGAAAAAGTCAGGACTCCCCTCCATCTGGGGAATGATTATTGGGATACCTCCCTGCTCTTCAGTGTGGCTAACTGTGATCTGAGGAGAAGTTTAAGATCCATACAGTGCCAGAAAGAGTGGATGGCTACACCCCAGGCTCAAACACATCCTGCTGGGTTCAGTTTGTTATTTTGAATGCCCTTGGAAAGAATAATTTTCTTTTCCAAAGGTCCAAATTCCTAGTTCTCAATAAGTTTGCCATGTGCCACACATGGTTTAAATATCAGAGCTTTTCTGACTGTTTGTTTGGTGGATTTCAATAAGGGGCTGCGACATTTCCCTCCCTACCCAACCATTCCTTCCCCTCTCCTCCTTTCCCTTCCCTCCTCTCTGAGAAAAAGAAAAGAAAACCTGAGGCACAATGCTAAAGGGAAATGAAGCCTTGGCTAGCACTCATCTACCCAAAGCTCCATCAATTTTTCTTCCCCAGGAAAAAGCAACTTCTGTACTTTGCATCTAAGCTGTCTGAAGGAACCTTTGCCAAAGCACCAGTTTTCCTCATTTGTAGGAAACACGGAAAGCAGACAGCCATGTGTGACCTTCACTGGCTGCTGTGAAAGAGAGACAACTCAGCTGGGGGTTGGGGGCTTCAAGCAGACAGGAGAAAGCACTTCAAGGCATTCCTTTAGATGGGGAAGAATAAGAAGGGAATGGGATAAATCATCCTGGGGACTGAGTCCTCCAGTTTATAGGATGTTTGGCATAGGGTGATGGAAAGAGCCCTGGACAAAGGAGTCAGGAGATCTGGGTTCAAGTCCCAGTGGTGCTATTTCCTAAGCATCTAACTGTGGATCATTCATTTCACCTCGATCATCTCGATTTCCTCACTTCTAAAATAAAGGAGTTAGATTAGTTGACCTCTAAGGTCCCTTAGATCTCATATACTCCAAGACCCAATTTTTTCTATTCCACTCCAGTAAGACGAGCAATTGCAGTAGGATAGATGATAAAAGCAGATAGGTGGCTCAGTGATTAGACACCAGGACTAGAGTCAGAAGACCTGAGTTCAAATTTGACCTCAGGCATGCACCAGCTGTGTGACCTTCAGCAAGTCACTTAGCCATGTTCGACTCAGTGAGTCAAATGAGCAGGAGAAGGAAATGGCAAAGCACTCTAGTATCTTTACCAAGAAAACCCCAACTGGGGTCAGGAAGAGTCAGACAACTGAAAATGACTAAGCAACAACAGATGATACAGGAAGAAACACTAGATTCTATGTAAACACTGTGAGACAAAGTAGGGAGATAATCAGAAAGATCTGATTAAGTTCTGTCTCTGTTATGTAGTGTATTTCTCCCAGGCTACTTACCCAATTCCCACTTGCACCCTAGAGGGTGACTGCTACAATGCTCAGAGTCCTAGGGGTAACCTTGAATAGGTGGAGTTCTATCACTGTTGTTCACTGGCCCCACAACTGTGTTTCCCATTGACATCAGCCAGTCAGACTTCAATAAGCTTTGAGTAAAGGGTATTTGTAGAGGGAAGAAAGAAGGGGAAAAGGGAGGAAGAGAGGCAGGGAGGGAGCAAGGGAGGGAGGGAAGGGGAAAGAAGAGGGAGGAAAGGAAGAAGAGGAAAGTAGGAAGAAGGAAGTAAAAAGGGAGGGAGGGAGGATTTATTAAGCACCTACTGCATGCCAATCACTACGATAAGCACTATAAGCATTAGCTCCATTTGATCCTCACAACATCCCTGGAAGGTAAGTGGTATAATCCCATTTTCAGTGGAGTGAAGGGAATTGCCTATACAGCTAATATGTAGCTAAGGGTGTATTTGAACTCAGGTCACTCTCTTCACTCTGCCACCTAACTGGTGGTATATTCTCTCACAAACAGAGAGTCCAGGGGAAGAGTACGCTTAAACTTAGAGGAGGATAATGGTAAGCCACACATGTAGAGAACACTTGTGGGCAAAGGGTAAACTCATAATTCCCTATTACTGGAAGTCCTTCCTTGAGTCCATAGCCAGCATTCTTCTCTGGTACAAGGGGTCATGCTCCTTGGAACTGCTTCCTCTCTCTGGTGGCTGGCTAGTTCTCTGTATATGTCTGTGTCCAAGTTTGCCTTTAGTGTGTCCCCTAGATGCTATTATCTGGTCTTTCCATTGACATGATCATTGAGAGAGAAGAGGGGATGAAGAAGAGAGAAAGAGAAGAGCCTGGTTGGAATCCTCTGGAATGAACTTCTCTGCCACTGGACCAGTCCACTTCTTTAATGGACAAGTGCTAAAATTTCTCCAGCTACTTAAAGACCCCACATATATGGTTAGCTTGTTCTGGTTAGTCAAACATACTATGTACTTCACACAATTACAGAAGAGTTTGAACATGGATAAAATGATCGCACAGTGCAAACAATCCTGTTCACACACCTTTCATGTCTCTGAGATAGAGAATGTCCCTCCTTTACAAATATAATGACTATGTGACCTTGGGCAAGTCACTTAACTTTACAGTTAGGCAATTTGCATGATTAGAAATTTCAGAGCAGATGCTGACCTGCATTAGTAGAAGGGTTTTCTTTCTCTGGAGTTCATTACACTAATGAAATCACAGGTCTAATTAAAAAACAAAACAAACAAATAAAACCTTTGATTTTGTGTCCCCAAGAAAATGAACTATGGCCTCATACAACAAACATAAGAACCCCAAGTGTCCGAAAGTGTGTCAACACAGGCAAGTATACTTCCTTCCCTGAGCTTCAGTTTCTTCATCTTTAAATGGACATATGAAACCTTGCAATGACCCATCTCAATCCTACTCTATTCAAGAAATATTTATTATGTTACACACACACACACACACACACACACACACACACACACACACATGCACCCCTTCCCCCCCCCTCCATCCCCCTCCTCCCCATTGCCGTATGCCAGGTATTTACTAGGGGTACAAAGAAAAAGAAATAGTCTTGCCCATATGGCACTTACGTTCTATAGGAGGAAGAAGGGACGGGGAAGACCCTTGAAAAGCACCAAATGCTATAGAAATACAAACCATTATTTTCACTATTATTGCCCACTTTCAAGCTTTCAACCTTTCTTTTCAGGGATCAGAGATGCTCATTTCCATGAACCAATCCTGGCATGAGACCTGCGTTTGGAAGCTTCATGAGGAGCTATGAAAAAGAAGAAATTTGCAATTGAATCAAAACCCTGGAGTCACCAGCTTCCTACTCCAGAGCCCCATCCTTCCTTGACCTAACAAAGAGAGGAACTGAGAAAAATGTGGGAAACAGTAAGTTGTGGTCGAGCAGACACATTTTATTTAAGTACTATTTGTCCATGTCAACTCAACGGTGGAATGATATCAGTGGAATGATAATGCAAACTACTTTCTCAATCCCACCAAGGCTTTTAGGTAATGGAGTAAAAGCCTAATTCTTATATAGGCAGTCAGGTTTTGTTGTGATGAGTCTTTTGCACAGTGGACAAATCTGAGAATTCTCTGGATGGTCAAGGCAATGCCAGGCGAAATGCCTCTTCCATTCCAAATTCTGTGTTTCAAGAACAATCCATGGGCTGGGGCTAGTGGCTAAAAACATCTAAATCTTACAGCCTCGTTCAGGGAACAATTTCCCCAGATGGTGAGTTATTCAAATCTCCAATGTCTTCCCTACTTTTTATTCTGCTATTTTCCTTTGGGATGCACGTAGGATTTCATGGCTGATTACTAGACAAGGTCCTGGAGAAGAAGCGGTCGTGTCTAGCAAAAATCATTCTCAATCATTTTTCCTACTTAGTATAGATGTAGTGTTGTGTCCGTAATGTTTAATGGTCTGGTGAGAAATGAGATGGACTATGATGGGACATGTAGACTCTTTATTAAGATCTGTTACATGAGCTTTTTGTCTTATGGATAATTGAAAGTTAACTGCAATATGACATCAGATATTTTTGATGTATTGATTGGTTTTGCCGATTTTTTCTTCTCTTTTTCTTTTTATTAAAATTCTTTGGTATAAGGGATAGCTCCCTGGGTGGAGAAGGTACACAAGAGGACGTCTGTTGTTGTTCAGTCATTTCAGTTGTGTCTGACTCTTGGTGGCCCCATCTAGGGTTTTGGGGTTTTTTTGGCAGAGAAACTAGAGTAGTTTGCCATTTCCTTCTCCAATTCATTTTATAGATAAGGAAATTGAGGCAAACAGGGTGAAGGGACTTGATCAGGGTCACACAGCTAGTAAGTGTCCGAGACCAGATTTGAACTCAGGAAGTCAAGTCTTCTTGACTCCAGGCATGGCACTTTATCCACTGCGTCACCTAGCCACCTAAGAGGAAGTCTAGGAGATGTAAAAAGGAAAAATGTCAGTAAAAATCTATTTTCAAAAAAGAAAGCTAGCTGACTAGTACTAAAAATGTATTATGCTATTCAAGCAGGAGTAGTAGTATAGCATATGCTATGCTGACCTAATGGGGGTCAGAGTTGTCATTCCCTGTCACTGGCCCTTCACCTTTGTATGAATCTGATTTCCCCTTTTCCAGTCATTCCCTTGATTTTTCTTAGAAATTACTTTCTCTAGCTGTTCCCTTGGCTTCACCCCTTGGGCATGACTTGGTTTTCCTTATAAGCCATACTTAGAGGGCAAAAAAAAAAAAACAGTGGAAAAGGAAGAGGTCAAGATAGACCTCCCATACTAGGATTTTATCTTAGCCTCCTCCAACGGAAGCTACTGACAGTTTACCTAGAATGATTCAGATTTAAGTTTCTCTCTTTGCTCAGGTATGTTATAAAATTGAATCAACAATTCTCTTTTGTTCATTCTGAGCCCTTAGGCCAGGAAATAGCCCTGTAATTGTAAAATTTATCTCCCTCATTCTCACCTGCCTCCATCACCCCACCACCCCCAAACCTGTAGTCTTTTTGCTCTCTGTGACACATTTTAGTGAAGAAACACAAAAGTCCTTAATGCTATGGTTAACAATGTTGTGTGGCTTTGTTTTTTTTGAGACAATTAAAGACAAGGTGAGGAGGAAGGAAAATAAGGTTTATAGAATCAGAGATAAGCTTCAGGAACAGATTCAAGGTTTCCTGAAAAGGGAGAGGCAGGCGAAAGGAGAATGTTTCAATAATCCTTAAGCATTTAACAGCAGAAAACATTTTAAAAGACCACAAAATGTCAATTGTAGATCAATGTCTGCTTCATTCACCTTATTCCTTCCTTAAGGAGTTTCTTTCTTCAGAATAAGCAGATCTATTTAGAATTCACTGGATTTTAGATTCAACATGGACCTCAATTACTGCAAATGGCTCTATGTATGCCCAGTTTTTCTAAGGACAATCTTGGTGTCCAGACTTTATGAAGCATTTTGAAGACTCAAGTTCACTTGTCAGTAAAAGCACTATGCTGAGCCTGGCAGAAGGCTTTCCGCACACTCAAAGTCACAGGAAATGTAAGATGCATATTCCAAAAGAAGATGCTGGTGAGATAGGGGAGGCCATTGAAGTCTGTGTCTAGGAATCACCACCAGTTATGACTGTGCCCCTCCAGAACAGTCCAGTAAAACAGGATTTGCCTAGATCTGCCTCATGGAGCTGGAATCCTGCCTTTGAAGCCTCTATTGGTACTGGTCACTTCCCATTATTACAACTCTGGCTCCCATTTCCATGATAGTTTTTTTTTTTTCTGACCACAATTTTTCCATTCAACAACTGGTCCTCATTAGGGCAGTTTCTCTCAAGTTAGCCTCTTGCTCCCAAGACACGCTTTCTGCCCCCTGGTTTCCTCTTTTCCTCTTCCTTAGTTTAAGAGGGCTGACTTGTCTATCAAAGTCTAGTTCTAAGTAGTCACAGGGTCAAAGTAGCTCCCCTGGGGAATGAGGAGAACTGAGATTTCTACTCACCAGTGGAGTCCAGAATCTTGTCATCCTATACATACAAAGAGAAGAGTTATGATGCCGTTGATGGAGGGCTAGCCTTAGAGTCAGGAAAACCTATGTTAAAATCTTATATCTGAAACATACAAGCCATTTGACCATGGTAAAGTTGTTTAACCTTTTAATGGCCCAGGCAGCTCTCTAAGAGTACAGTTATGGATAAGCTGTCAATCTGCAAGAGTGAAGGGAGTTTCTTCGTTGGGAATTCCCTATAAAGATAAATTTACAGATCTGGTCCCCTGACTTAAAAAAAAGACCGTAAAACCTCATTCTAGATACTAGTTGATTCTTTTAAAGTAGAACATGGCTACCGTTTTAAAAGCATGCTACTTCAATGTAAATCGAAGGATTTAAGTTTGATAAAAAGGAAAAATCTTACTAAAATGTAAAAGGTTGTTAATCACTACCAGGTGTTTAAAAAAGGTAAGAATTCATATTATCTTCTTCTCTGGCTATGTTTTAAAAAATGAGATGAACTTCTATTTGTTTGGGATGATTTAGAGAGTTTCCCAACCTTTTCTAGCATGTTATTGTTCAGTCATTTGCAGTCATGTCCAACTCTTCATGACCCCATTTAGGGTTTTCTTGGCAAAGATACTGATGTGGTTTGCCATTTCCTTCTTCAGCTCATTTTAAAGATGAGAAAACTGAGGTAAACAGGGTTAAGTGACTTGCCCAGGATCACATAGCTGGTGAGTGTCTGAGGCCGAATTTGAACTCAAGAAGATGAATCTTCCTGACTCCAGGCCTTGCACTCTATCCACTGCACCACCTAACTGCCCCCTTTAAGTGTGAGAACACTTTTTAACATTAAAAATAGCCCATCCCTTATCTTTTATCCCCACCCTCCTAAATCTTGATCTATATACTCTTCTAAATGTCCCTTCCTGACCCATCCCCCAATTTTCTCACCTCTCTACAAGTTCAGAAGACTTCTATACCCATCCAGATGCACACGTTGTTTCCTCTTCAACCCAGATGAGTGTAAGCTTCTGACATTGTCGGCCCTCCACCCCCACCTGCTTCCTCTGTATTAGTTCTTCCTTTCACACCCCATTTTTATGAGACAATTGCTCCTTTTTACCTTTTCCTACCCAATTCTGTTTTTTAGAACCACTTTATCATACACGACTCAGCCCCAAGCTTTCTTTCAAACTACCTTAGTAAAGATGATAGTTTTTATTATATTATGTTATGAAAATGCTTGTTTTATTCCATAAATTAAAAATAATAACAAAAACATTAAAAATAGAAGTAACTCCCTTTTCCAGGAAGTTCTTCTCCCTTCCCACCTTACTCCCACCATCTTTTTATTGCCCTTTCTCTGTCTCTGTCCCTTGCTGTCTGTCTGTCTGTCTGTCTGTCTCTGTCTGTCTCTGTCTGCCTCTGTCTCTATGTCTATCCCTCTGTCTCTCTTTTTCTCTCTGTCTCTCTCTATTCCTCTTAACTTAATTCTGCCTTACTCTATTTCTACTCACCAGCATCGGTGAGGAATAGCTGTATCATTCCCCTTTTCTGTCTCTTGCTCCCATGTCATTGTATTTGTCGATTACAAAGGTATAAAATGATGAGGTTACTATGGATTCAGTCAAGCTTCTAAATACCCTTTATTCGTCATAACAACACACACACACACACACACATATATATATATATATATATACACATATATAGATAGATTTGAAAACAGTAATATGTGTATTTGCAAAACATTTTATTTATTCAGTCTAGGGAAGCTACGTTTGCTTATATATGGATTCCCATATGGATTTGCTGGTGCCCTGAAATGAATCTTGTCCCATCCCATAACTGGTTTGTATTGTGTGCATGTATGCAGACACACAAGCACACACACAAGTTCAGACCTAAGTAATGCTCTCATAACATCCCTTCCAGTTGTCTGATTGAATAATATCTTCCAACCCAAAAAATTCAAACAAAAGGTTTATTAAGTACCTATTATGTACACTTTATTGTGCTAGGTGCCAGGGTTATAAAGACAGAAACTTAAAGAGTTATCTAAATCAAGGACTAAAGCTAAATCAAGCCATGAACCCAAATTGAGGCAATCTGAAATAATTCACTGAACCCCAAACTCACTTAACCCAACTATGAACCATGAACTAAGCCAAAGTTTAGTACATGATTGTTTTTAAACTTAGTGAACCATCTAGAATTGACCCCAAACTGTTGTTATTCACTCATGTCTGACTCTTCATGACCCCAAGTATGTTCATTTTAAGGATAATGAAGTTCAGAGGGGTTATAACTTGCCCATATTCACACAGATAGTAAGTCAGGGCCAGAATTTGACCCTATCTTTCCTGATTTTACATCTGATGGTCTTCCTGCTACACTGCATTGCCTCTGAAAGATGCTTCCTTTTCAGCATATTGTGGCCTTTGGGTTTGGCCCAGGTAGTTACTCAAGAAAACTGAGTGATTGATAAAGTATTTTAAATCCCTCCTTCAGTTCTTCTCTCTCCCCAGACAACAGGGCTGCAAACTGTCTGCCGGATATTGTCCTTACTTTATATATATATCCTCAGACAAAAACAAACTGAATTCATTGCCTCTTGTGGGGACAAGGAATGTTGACAGTAGAGAGACTAAAATTATTTAAGGTCCTTTGTAGTTTTTCTCATCAGACAGAGACTCCCTAGAATTCCAAAGTGGTTGACCACATGGTTTACTCAAGGGCCTTGTGGGAAGGTGCTAAATCCCCTAGGACTAGAGAATGTATGGTATGGGATGACCTCTCTGTCTCTGTCTCTGTCTTATTATATCTCTATCTCTCTCCATCTGTCTCTGTCTCTCTGTCTCTATCTTCTCTCTGTCTTTCTCTCTCTCTCTCTCTCTCTCTCTCTCTCTCTCTCTCTCTCTCTCTCTTTTTCTCGTTTTGCCAACCCATCTTTGGTAGTATGGGTGTCCATTAGGAAACCTATTTTGAACTAATTTTCTAAACAGGTAATTACAATGAACTAGGCTCTTCCAGAGCCCTGGCTTTCCCCCTGTTTGTAACTGGGAAGCAGAGTAGTAAAAAGAAGCGTGCTGCTTTCAAAGCTAGAGCACCTGGATTTGAATGCCAAGGAATCTGCTTATCATCTATGACATGAATAAGTCATTTTGGCCTAATGGGCCTCAGTTTCCCCATTCATAAAAGAAGGGGCTGGACTACTTGATCTCCAATATACCTTCCAGCCCTAAAGCTGTCAGCTTACCTCTTATGTATCACTAGGTTAATATCAAATGAAATAAAGAAAAGATAAAGACTAAGAGCACAGGGAGAGTGGGGGCTTGATACAGGGTTTTCAGTCTTATTTTTGTCACATGGGGGATCAGTGACTACTTGTCCCTTATGACACCAAGGTTATAAGCAGACTTTATGGTTTAGGTAAGAGCTGGACTAAGACCTATCTGAGAGATGTACTATCTGGGTGAGTTGGACAAGTGAAACTTCAGGTTCCTTGTTTGTAAAACGAGAGTGTTAGACTCAATGGCTTCTAATGCCCCTTCCACCTCTTAATCTTGGACCTCCTCATCTTATGAACTTTGGAGGATCCTTCAATTCTAAGAGTCTATTATTCTCCAAGTAGCACAAAGGATTTTGCTGACATTATATATTATGCAAACCCCTCCCCCCAACTCCCTCTTGGTAAGTCAGGAGGGAGAGAAGTTACCATTACCTCCATCTTTCATGCAGAGAAATAAGGAAACATAGAGATGCACATAATTTTCTTAAAGTTACACAGTATTTCTGGGAAACCTCATACAGAATTACTCTACAATAGCTTCCTGGTTTGTCTTCCTGACTCCTGACTTTCCCTTCCCCAACCCATCCTTCATAGTCCTTCCCCTTATTATCTCATTCCTATCTCAAGAACCCTCACTGACTCCCTGTTTTCTTCTGAAGCAGATCTAAAGTTCCCAGATCAGACCTCACCCTACCAATCCTCTTTTCCCTTTCACTACTTCTCAATGTGCAAAATCTGTTTTGGTCTCTGTTCCTGATGAGCCTTGCTTACTATGTCCCCCATACACCATACTCACAACTCACTTTCAGGTCTCTGCTGGGGCTTCCTCCCCCCTCTCCTCTAACCTTGGAAAGCCTTTCTTAATTTTCTCCTCTTGTTTTATATCTGGCTAATTTATCAAGCACCATCTTTTCCATAGTCTGGCAAAATGAACCCCCATTGATCTTTCCTTTTTTGTGTTATTTTTATGCTCATTGTCAGTACTACACAATCTGCGCCTTGTCCTACATGGTCCTGTCCTCCAAGATGCAGCATAATTTGTATAGCATATAGCATAATTTATCATGTCCATATATCAGCATGCGGTTTTGCTACATACACTGCTATCTACAACTAAATCAGAGAGCAAGAACTTGAAGGGACCTCAGAGCAAATCTAATCCAACCCTTTCATTTTACAGACAAGGAAAATGGAAGCCCAGGCACTGACTTAACCAACGTCACACGGTCAAGTCAAGTCAACAAGCATTTATTAAGTACCTACTGTGTGCCAGACACTGTGCTAAGTGCTCAGTATACAAAGAAAGGCAAAAGACAATCCCTGTTCCAGGAGCTCTTAGTCTAATGGACAGCTAGGTGACACGGTGGATAGAGTGCCAAGCCTGGAGTTAGGAAGGCCTTAGTGAAGTCAAATCTGGCCTCAGACACTTACTAGTTGTGTGACCCTGTTTGCCTCAGTTTCCTTGTCTGTAAAATAGGGATAATAATAGCCCCTACCACCTAGGGTTTTTTTTTGAAAATCAAATGAGATATTTATAAAGCACAGTGCCTGATACATAGTAAGTGATATATAAATGTTAGCTATGAGTATTAATGGGGGAGATACCTTACAAATAATTATGTACAAACAAGATGTAGGATGAATTGAAAACAATCAATAGAGCAAAGGCACTAGCATTAAGGGGGATCAGGAAAAGTTTCTTACAGAAGGTGGGTTTATAGCTGAACCTTGAAGGAAACCAAGAGGTAGAAAAGAAGGTGGAGAGAATTTCAGTCTTAGGGTTCAGCCAATGAAAATACATGTAGTCAGGGGATGGAATGTCTTATTCAAGGAACAGGAAGGAGGTCACTGTCACTAGATCGCAAACATGGGGGGAGTAAGGTATAAGTGAACTAGTAAGGTAGGACAGGGCAAGTTACAAAGGCCTTTGAATACCAAATGGAAGATTTTATATTTGATACTGTAGGTGCCACTGGAGAAAGCCCAAGAGGCAAGATTCGAACCTTGATCTCCTGAGTCCAGAACCAATGCTCCATCCACTCTAGCACACCACAGCTTCATGTGTATATGTGTGGTCTTCTCAGCTACATTATATGTTCCTGGTGAACAGGGACTAATGGCATCTTCATGCCTATCTTGTAGCCCAGAGAATGGGCTTCTAGTGTTGGGAGAGCAATATAAATGCTTGAGCCTGACTAAGAAGCTGGGACAGAAATCTAATCCGTGACTCCTAGGTCAAGGCACTGTTCCACAAGGGTGGTCTCTATGAGATCTCACTGCCCTGTCAACTCCATAGTGGTCCTGGGCTTGGCAGAAGCCCCTGATTGTTTTCCTTGTCATTGGTTCTACCATCACAAATGCCTCTGACTTCACCAAGCCCTGCCCTATCCCCTTTGCAGAGATAAACTTAATAACTCATCCCTGTATAAGTCATGTCAGTTATACAATTAAACACACTCTCTCCCCATGATGGAAGTTTATGGAGGTATAAATCACCACCAAAAGGCAATTTAGTGCAGACAGGAATTTTATTGAGGGATGCAGATCCCCTGGGCTTGTCTGGAAAATGAGAAACATATTCAAAGACCAAGTGTCCTGCAGGGTGTAAGATTCGTTGGGGCTACAAAGAGGCACGTCTAGACTGAGATTTAACTTTCTCATTTAAATCAAGTAAAATGGAATTCCCTTGGATATGATTACCTAAGACTTTCTGCGTTTGATTATGGATTACAGAGCCCAGTGGCTTGAACTGCAGAAATTATATTGTCGAAAAGAACCCCTGTCCAATGTCCAGGAAGTAAACAGGAGCTGAGGCATGGCAAATGACCCCTGAACTTAGCAGCATTTTCACATCCTGACCAGACACTTTCCCTGACTGGAGAACAGAGACTGTGGTTTCGCAGAGTCTTCTGTGGCTTTTTTTTTCTCCTCAGAGGGCCTTTGCATTTTTTCCCCTAAAACCCTTTGGGTTTCCTTCTAATGGTACTTTCACTCAGTGAAAATGAGTAAGCTAAAAAGGCAATTTATGGGAATTCATTCTGAAAAGAAAAGCATACACACACATATATACATACATACATATACATATATGCATACATATGTGTAGGTAAATATGTGTGTGTGTATATTGATGTATATCTATATAAGCCTGAATCAAAGGTATAGAAAGAAATGGGGACAGGACAAAGCATTGTTCTACCTGCCAGGCCTTCAACTGATCCCACTGGGTTTTTTTTTGTTTTTGTTATTACCTTTTTTATTCTGCCTTTAACAAACACCAAATAAAAAGAGCATTTCTATATCCATTGTAGAAAAGAATGAGAATATTATACATTATACTAAAAACTCTTATTATGTAGATCTTGCTTTTCTTTTAAAATATACTAGGTCTGTATTCCCAAGAGATTTTTTTTAAAAGGGAAAAAGGACCTACTTATACAAAAATATTTAAAGCAGCTCTTTTTGTGGTGGCAAAGAATTGGAAATTGAGGAGATGCTCATCAATTGGGGAATGGCTGAACGAGTTGTGGTATATGATTGTAGAATACTATTATGCTATAAGAAATGACAAGCAGAGTGGTTTCAGAAAAAGCTGGAAAGATTTATATGAACTGATGCAAAGTGAAGTGAACAGAACCAGGAGAACATTGTACGTAGTTAAAAGCAATATTGTTCCTTGAAGAACTGTGAATGACTTAATCATTCTCAGCAATACAATGATCTGATCTAAAATATTCGCAAATGACTAATATTGAAGCATACTATCTGTCTCCAAGAAAGAACTGATATTGTTTGAATACAGACTGAAGCATGCTATTTTTCACTTTCTTTCATTCTATTTCTTTTATTCAAGTCTTTTGTATAAAATGAAGAATATGGAAATGTTTTACAGGATTGAACATGTATAACCTATATCTGATTGCTTACTGTCTCAGGAAGGGAGGAGGGAAGGGAGGGGTAGCTTTTGGAACTCCAAATTTAAAAAAAATGTTAAAAATTGTTTCAACATGTGAAAAATGAAATATATATTAAAAAGAAAAAAGAATGACAAGCAGGATGGGTTCAGAAAAACCTGGGAAGACTTATATGAACGCACATAAAGTGAAGTGAACAGAACCAGAACATTATTTATCTTTCCTTCCTAAGATACAAAAACGAGAACATGCTAGTAGATTGATGGAATGTTAGAACTGGAGAGGCATCAGGGGTCATTTGGTCCAAGTGCTTCATTTTCCAGATGAGGAAATTGAAGTCTGGAAGTCACAGACATCCTGTCAACCCTAATGCCTCTATTTAGATCCTCCCACCTGGATCCAATTCATTCATCCTTACCACACCTCTGCTAAGTCTTGGGTAGGGCAAATCCCTCTCTTGGAATTGCCAATGTCTACTTGACTTCTGAGTCATACTTCACTGAGTTTCCTTGTCTAAGAGAAGTGAAATTATGGGACTTTTGCTAAATGTTATCATACTTCCCCCCTCCCCCACTACGGACCAGCTATGAGCATCTATTCCCTGTTCTAGCCCACAGGGTCCTCCTCCCTTGCCCAAGTCCCTGATGTCGGCAATATTGTTAATAACGAGTGATTCAAGCTGTCAGGAGATCATGGTGACCATATGGTGATTGCCATGGAGTCAGAGGACCTCTGCCATTTACTGCCTGTGTGATGTTGGGTGATAATCCACTTAACCTCTCAAGGCTTCAGTTTCATCATCTGCAAAATGGTAAAATGAGGGGACTAGATTGGATGGCCTCTAAATTTCCTTCTCTCTCTAAATCTATCTCCATATCTCTGAGAACATATAGTGACAGGGTAGTGATATCACTACACCAGCCTTGGATGTCATCCATCTGTGCTTTGTGGACATCTGCATTCTTACTGGTGGATGAATGTTTGTTGAGAGCCAGCATGGGGAGATGGACAGCATGCTTGATTTGGAGTCCAACGGCCACAAATTCAAATCTGGCCCCTAATATTTAATAGCTATGTGATCATAGGCAAATCACTTAACTTCAGTTTCCTCGTCTGTAAAATGGGGATAAAATCTGTACTGCCAGCCTTCAGGAATTGTTGTGAGGCTCATTTATAAAACTTGTCATGCTCATTTTGACTGCATTTTCCCTAGAGTCATGGATGCTCAAGTTGGAAGAGATCTTTGACATCATTTTGGTCCAGCCCCATCATTTAAGAAATAAGGAAACTCACACAAAGAAACTATGGAACTTTTTCAGGATCACACAGGTAGTAAGTAGTGAGACCAAGACTAGAACCCAAGACTCCTGCCTCTCCTATCCAGCAGTCTTTTCATCACCCTATGCTGTTTCTCAGAATGCCTGGTGAACACCTTAAACGATGCACACAAATCCAAGACACAATGTCATGAGCTTCAAGTTAGAAAAGGTCTTAGAAGTCATTTAGTACATCCCAACCATTTTACAGATTAGGAAACTGAGGCCCAGTTAAACTCACACAGTTAATAAAGTAGCAAAATCTGGATTCAAAGTTATGTCTCCTGACTCTAGAGACAGTGTTTTTTCCAAAACACCACGTCGTCGTCTGCTCCAGATTTCTCTCTTTGTCTCTGGGGAGCAACGTAAGCTCTGACATCTACCATCTGCAATGTGTCCCCGAAATGCCTCAGCCTGAGAGTTGGACTGCTCATTGCTCTAAGTGGCAACTGCCCAGCAACATGTCAATTCCTAATTAGTGGGAATAGCGCTTGGTTTCCCAGGTGAGATGAAGTTACCATGGAAAAGGTCAGGAAAAGCAAGAAAAATAGAAACAAGATACTGTGTGATGTGTTATCCTGAGGCAAGGGGCCACCTGTTGAGGGCTGTGTTTTGTGTTTGCCTTTTGACATCACAGCTTACGGGTTGGAGACATTCTGCTCTGGTCTACCAGCTACTTGGGTTGAGAAATCAAGCTTGCTAGTATGGTTTAGAACTTCAAGTTGGCTCAAGAAAGATACATTCTGAAAGGCTGTCCTTCTTGAAGCTCAGAGCCTGATAGGAAGAAAAACAGAACCCCTGGCTGATAAAGGGGGGACTGGAAAATAGGAGGTTATATGCGAGGTTCTCTGGTGCAAAAGGTGTGAGGGTGTGAGCACAGTCCTAATAGGATAGACCAGTGAAAAGAAACTGTTTCCTGCATGAAAAAGACCTTTTTTCAAGTTCCCTCTGTAGTACATGATGCTGAACATCTGTATGAAAAATAATTTTTAAAAATCAGTTTTCTAGATGCTTCTAAAGCTCTAATATTTATCTATAATAATATCTAACATAAAAACAAATGTCTAAATATTTCTAAAATCTGCTTGGCCTACATATTTGGATATTTGACTGAAAATTCCATTTCCAACCAGATGTTTGGCATCATGTAGGTCCAGACTAAGTGTTGGATCTGCCAGTGAATGATGTAGGAGCCTTGGACAAATCATTTAACTTTTTGCTATCCATATTTCCCTGGCTATAATATGGGAGTAGGGGAATGAAGGGTTAGAAAAAGCTCCTATTTACTGAACTATCACCATCACTTCAGACTTTTTATGTCCCATGAACAACAAATATTGATTTAAAATTAATGAAGTATTATTACCCATCCCCCTTTATATCTCTAATTCATTCTTTTTTTGAAGTATACTTTTCCCTTTCTAAACATTACATTTACGAGATCAATACACCAAGAAAGGGAAGTAAGACTCTATATAAATTAATAAAATCTCTATCAATGTTTCCATCTAATGACCTTTAAATTCTGTACTCCATTTCCTTTTTCTTTGTTTTATTCTCATAAAGCTAGAGGTAAAACTCTGGTATTACTATACCCATTTTAATATATGAGTGAGAAAATTGAAGGGCAACTAGGTAGCACAGTGGATAGAGCACCAAGAAGACTTGAGTTCAAATCTGACCTGAGACACTTACAAGCTATGTGATAACTGGGCAAGTCATTTAGCCCTGTTTACCTCAGTTTCTTCATCTGTAAAATGAGCCAGAGAAGGAAATGGCAAACCACTCCAGTATCTTTGCCAAGAAAAACGCCAGATGGGGTCATGAAGAATCAGACACAACTGAAACCACTGAACAACAACAACAAAAAGGGAGCTTGAGACTAAGAAGGAATCACACTTTCAGGCAGACCTAGAACCAGTTTCCTGATTCCTGGCCAGAGTCATATTCAAGAAATCTTATGCTAATTGAACCTCAGATCTAGTTATAGAACACATAAATTAATATATATATATGTGTGTATATGTATACATATATGTATATGAGTGTCCATACATAGGAAAGCATAATGGCTGAATTTTCTTTTTGTGAACTTTGGTGATGAACAAGCTATGGGTTCAAATTATTCTGTTTTCTAGATAATGGGAAAAGTTGATATTTGTGAGAGAGATAATTAATTAGGTAATCATTAAGAGGGAAAATAGGTGGAATGCCAGATGCCTGCTAAGAGTTAGGAAGCTCATAGGCGTTAGAGTTGGACACAACCCTGGAGATCATATAATCCAATTCCTTCATTTTAAAAATAAGAAAATTAAGGCCCAGGGAAACTCCATGCCTCATCCCAGGTGACACAGACAGTTGTTAGCAGTGGGGCATAGTTTGGAACCTGTAGGTTTTCCCTTCAAATGCAGCATTCTTTCTTGATTGGCTGAAAATAAGCCTGGGATTATAAAATGGGCGAATAAGATCTGTCTGGAGCACCTTAATCACTATATCACAAATGGGCATTAGGCTGTTCTAATGTATATGACATTATTTTTCTAGGGAAAGGTATGGTATGAGAGCAGCCAATTATGGTGTGGGCTTTGGCTAGAAACGTTAGTTAAAAAACAGCCAAGGTAGTTTGAGAATTATTCTATCTGTGCTAGGTTGTTGTTGTGTTTGTCCTTCATTCTCGAAAAGGACCATGATATCAGGGAAATGATGACATGACTTGCAGTTGACTTTGATTTGAGAGAGATAGAGCTGTGCAAGGTTACAGCCTCACTTTCTCCTCCAGAGCCATCTGAATCCAATGGCCTGATATTCACCAGGATGACTGGAGATGGCCCAGTTTGCAATGGGAGACCCTGGCCCTTTTAGTCTTAGGTCTTTTCAGGTTCACACTTTGGGTGCGGTTCATTCAGTGAATAGGCCTCTTTAAGAAGTTAATCAAGGGATGGCCTCTTTAATCAGAACTCAAAAAAAAATCAGACTGGTGGGGAAGACTCTCAGGGTTCCTGGCTAAAAGAGAAATACTATTTGGTATTTACATTCACTCCGTGCTAGGATGGCAGGGGCCTATTGTCCAATCCATGAGCTCCAGAGTGAACCAGGTTTAAGGCTTGGTTTTTTGAGAAAGAAATCTAGCTAGTAAATGGGAAGTTAAGGAGGCAGGCTTCAGCCATTGAAATGGAGCACAGAGAGGAGGCAGAGGCAGAAGCAGAGGCTACTCACAGGCTGCATTTGCCCTTCATTCTCAAAGAGCATCATGACATCAGGGAAATGATGACATGACTTGCAGTTGACTTTGATTTGACAAATTCCAAAGGATTTGTTCTGTGAAGTTTGGATTCAGTCAAAGGGCCACCGTTGAGGACCTAGAGGGGCCATGTGTGGCCTCAAGGCCACAGGTTTCCCACCCCTGGACTAGACTAGACTAAACTAGACTATACCATACTATACTATACTATACTCCCCGACTCTCTCTTCACCTGTGCAAAGCTCATTAGGACCCTAGAACCCCACGGAGGTCTATGCTAAGAGTCTATGTCCACCGCAGTAAACCTGAGACAGAATCATTGTTTCCTAAATGACACAATCAGAGCAGCATTGGGACACTTCTGGGAGGTAGGAGGTAACTAGGAGACTAGAGGAGCAGGGCCATTTGTTTAGCAGAAACCACTGGTTTAGAATAGCCATTGTTCAAATACCTATTGGTCAGTTTCCTGGCATTGGAGCCAACTGGAAGAAAAGAACAGAGTTGGCTGTTTTCTCCAGTCTATACAAATGCAAGCCCTCCTCTGCCATTTACAAGTCATTATCACATCATACCATCGGCTTGACTCAGGCAATCATGCAAACAAAATGACCCACTCTGAAGAAACAGTGAAGGAAAAGAGTTGTTTGGTCTGCTGTCAGGAACAGATTGTTAGAATATTATAACCCCTGTCCAAAAGGAACAATACCAACAAAGAAGATGGTGTTAAACAATTTAGACACACTATTCAGCTTGTTTTTCCTCTGCCCCAGATGATTTTCAAAGAAATGAGACTTTGGCACAACTGTTTGTTTGGCCAGTGTAGAATTCCTAATGTTATTTGGCTATCTATGTTATAATCATAATAGCTCATATTTATAAAGACACTGGAGAAAGCCTATGGGGTCTGCTATCTAAGCATCAGCCTAACTGCCCACAGAGAGACTTATCTGCAAAAGACTGGCCCCAAGATGACTAAATTTTTGGCTATGGTGATTCAAGAAATAGAGGAAATACCTTTTCTTCAGTGACAATGGCGGAGAATCAGAAAGAAGGGTAGAGGGTATAGAGGCTCCTGAGAATCACACAGGTTTTTAATTGTCTCCAAATATTCATCTACATGTTGGTCCTCTTCATTTGTCATCTTTGTCCACTGATCAATGAACTGAGCTAAACCTCATCCATCGAGTGAGGATGAAAAAGTCCAGAGACCACTGCAGCCCTCCCTCAGTAGAGACATGAAAGTCAATGACAGTTTGAGTACACACTCATATCTAAAACATTACAGTCAACTTACTTTACAAAAGAGCAAAAGGCAGTCGAAGAGAAAAAAGAGCCTACAGAAAGTTATTCAAACCTCCACCTAAGTGGGTATGTATCCCAGGTATATACAACTAATAGAAATATCATTAGGCCATTTCTCTGGTGTGAAAAGACTACAGATGCAAGACTATTTGTTTAATAAAAACAGTCGGCTTAGAATAGTCATTATTCAAATACCCATCAGCTATGACATGCAGTTGTGTGGGCAGACTATTGACTTAGTGCTTCTTTTGTTTTTAATTAGCCAATCAACAAGGATTGATCCAATGTACAGTTGCCTAAGTATAGACATTCTGTATACATAGACATTCTATACACTGTCAAAGGGCCACCCTTGAGGACCTAGAGGGCCACATGTGGCCTCGAGGCTGCAGGTTCCCCACCCCTGGTTTAGTCTTTACCAAAGATTGGCAGTCAAGTAGGAACAATGAGTGGAAATTACATAGAGGCTGATTTAGGCTCAATGTAAGGAAAAACTCATAATAAAAGCAGAAAGACAATGTGAAATATTGAATTCAGGGGCCATCCTTGGAGTCAGAAAGACCTGGATTCAAGTTCCTCCTCTGACATGTACTAGCTAGTTACACACCATGGACAAGTCTCTTAACCTTTAAGGCAAGTTTCTGAAACCATATAGTAGAGGCAAGTTGCTAACCTGTAATAGTGCGGGGAATTTCCACACAAAGAGCTCCCTACACTGATAAAATCATAGTTCTGGAAAGAAAGAGAGGCAGTGACACAGAGGGGAAGGGAAGGGAATAAACATTTATTAAGTTCCTACTATATGCTAAGCACTTTTCAAATATTTGATCCTCACAGCAGCCCTTGGGAGGTAGGTGCTATTATTATCCCCATTTTACAGATAAGGAAACTGAAGTAGACAGAGGTTGTTATTTTCCCAGGTTCACACAGCTAGTGTCTGAAGATATCTTAGGATAGATCTGAAATCAAGTCTTCCTGACTCTAAGCTCAGTGCTCTATCCACTGTGCCACCAAACTGCATAAGAGACAACAAAACAGGGATGAAGACAGAGAGGAAACGGTCCAAAAGTGGAATGTCCTACCTCTGAAAGTTGGGAGTCTGTAAGCCTTCAAGTAAAAGCTAGAGGAAGTTTTAGAAGAGATTTTTTCTAGGACAGTAAAAGAACCAAAGGACAATCTCAGGCTACGTTGATTCAGTCTTCTATGGACAGTTTATGGAAATACACTAACAAAAAATTGTACAGGATGAGAAGCTATAGGGGAGAGAGAGGGTTATACTTTGCATTGGTAAAGAGAGCACCCATGCCAATGAGATCACTGACCCATTGAAACGTCAGAACACTTTACTGTTGACACGTCTTGGCCTCCCAGTCCACAAGAACCTCTAGGCTCATATACTTTCTGTTTTCTACCTGATCCAATGATCCCAGATTGGTGAGTTTTTTAGGTTCCTATTTTTAATTCCTACAACTTTTCTGTCTTCTCCCACTGCATCCGGGGTTATCACCAGTCATCTTGACCTATGTCTTGCCGCTGGACTTGGGTAGCTCTGTAGGAGAGAATGAGGCTGACGACTCTGCACATCTCTGCCTCACTTAAATCCAGTTCACTTGGAAATCAAGACATCACCCTCCTGATGTCATTGGTCCTCTTCAAGAATGAAGGATAATGACAACAACAACAGTCTTGTTCAGTTTCAATCTTTTTTTTTTTTGGCTCTCACTTTCTTCTGTTAGAAAAAGAAGCCAATTTTGATTTTATGTCAGAACATGTTTCTTAACAATCAGAGCTATCCAACCATGGAATTGGACTGCCTGGAATGCCCTCCCGCCTCCACTGGAGTTTCTCAATAACCACTTCTGAATAACCACGTGTCAGTACAATAGAGAGTATTCTTGTCCAGCTGCAAGTTAGAATAGATAACCTTGGAGTTCCCTTCCAGTTTTTAGATTCTAACTATTGGCCTGTCTCTAGCCCACCTTCCTTCTAATTCTCTACTTCTCATCTTCACAGATCATTGATTTAGAGGTGGAAGTGACTATAGAGATCATTTAGTTCAAGAGCCCCACTTTATAGTTGAGGAATGCAGACAACCAGGCTTGTTAACACCATGTCTGAAACAAGAGGAAAGAAGAGGGAATGTTTAAGTAGTTCTTCAATGTGTTGGTCAGTGAGTCAACATTTATTAAGAGCTTTACTGTGTGCCAGACACTGTGTTAAGTGCTGGGGATACAAAGCAAAGCAAAACCCAAAATCAAAAAACTATTCTATAAATAAAATACAGAAGATTTACTTCAAGGTCACTGTGGCATTGATTTTGTCTACTCAAGAGCCTCGTTTGCTTTTCTAAGTATTTCCTAAGTATTCTAAGTATCCTAATGATCTATCCCAGAATTTTCCAGGAATTGACATAACACTAAGAAGCCTAAGTTTGCAGAATCTACCTCCTTCCCCTTTATTTTTCTTTAGGTATTTTATTTTTTCCCCAATTCTTCCTTCCCCTTTAAAAAAGGGGGACATTTGCTTGTGTCCAGTTGTGAAGACCCTCTCTAATCCTCCTTGATTTCTCAGAAACCATCAATATATGTCCAAATTCTTTTCTCTAAGCCCAATAAATCCCTCCTGTGTCCACTGTACCATAATACAGTCAGAGGCAATTTACTCATCCAATGTCTTCACCATTCTGTGAGGGAATTGGAGAGGACACAAAAGACAACCGATGGTGACAATTTCCAATCTTAAGTTGCTCAGTTGCCTGCTGTAAGTTTAAGGCATTAAAAAGTACATTTTAGGCACAACCTTTTGTCATTTCTTTTTCTAGGTTAGAGGCTCCTTTTCTGGATAGGCCCCCCAAATTAAGGAATACTGTATTTACCTTATTTCTAGCACATAATGACCCAGACTGAGCCTGATTTCTTTTTTTCAGTCACTTAGGCCCCCTAGAGAAGAAGAATCTGGGGTTCCCCACTCCCTATCTAAGTGCCTTGTCTGTTCCATTTGAAATTCAGGTAGACACCTTGCATATTTATCTAATGTCCTCTGGACAGAATTCTGACCTTAGGGATTTGAGTACTAGAGGTTGACTGCAAGGCTTTGCCCAGCCTTGCAGATTGGTTTCTGTCTTCATCCACACCATCTGGGTTCTATTCATCCCAGCTCTACTATTCTTGTTTCTTTCATATTTCTTCTCCTCCTCCTCTAGCTGGCTGTTTTCCCCCAAAGCTTCTACTCTGCATTTAGTCATTCTGAAGCCTATTAATTGGCTTCCATCACCCAGGTCTCTCCTCTCCAATCCATCCCCCGCACAGCTTCCAAAAGTGTTATTACTAAAGCACGAGTCTGACTGTGTCACTCCCCTGTTCAAACAGTTCCAATTTGCCTCTGGATAAAATGCACACTCCCCCATTTGGCATTTAAAGGCCTTCATAATCTAATTCCAGTCTACCTTTCCAGGCTTATTCCAAATTAATCCCTTGCATTCAATCTATGCTGCAGCCAAACTAATCTACTTGCTACCCTTCCCTCTAAATCCATCTCCCATCCCCATGACTTTATAGAGGCTGTGCCCCCACCCAAGACTAGAATGCATTCCCTTCTCATCACCTCCACCTTTTAGAATCTCTATCTCTCTTGAAGCTTTTCCAGATCCTTAGTTCACGCTGGCTCCCTTTATAGGATGTAAACTCCCTGAGGTCAGTTATAGTTTGGTTTGGTCCTCTCCAGGGTCTACTACAGGGTAACCACTTAATACACGCTTATTAATTCATAATGAATAATGATTCCCCCTTAAGTCTCTGAACAAGGTTCATTCAAAAGCTTCATCCTTCTCTGGAACTCTGTTCCTATCCATTGCCAACATCATAAACCCACCTGGCCCACCTCACAGGTCAGTCTTGGGGTTGGAGTGAGGGGATGGGGATGTTACTGTCACATACTGTTAGCATCAAACTGATAGTATCAAACAGAACACTGAAACTTCTCTTTCAAATATATTGATAGGCCCCTTATTCATTTTGGAACCTAATATAAAATTGTCTTCCCTACAGAATACTCCATCTCTCCTCTCTGATGTTTGGGTTTTTTTTTTCATTTGCTTATCTCTATATCTGTTCCTTTGACTCAACTTTTCTTTGCCACATTTTCCCCAGACCCTTTGTGCAGTAGACAGCAGAATTCCTCAAGATCTGCTTTTACTAACTGAAACACATTCCTGAGACTGATTCCAAAGACTCTTTGGAAATATTTTCCTCCAACACTCTCTCCCTCGCCTTCCCCCCGTCCCCCACTCCTTATACATGAATGTTGACCTTTTCTCCAGTAAAGACATAGACTCCAAACTCCCACTTTCTTTCTGCTAGTTCATTTCAGCATCGCAGCCTCTCTTGTGAAACGTTTATCACCATTCACTAGATACCCAGGGTCCTCCGTACAGTTACACTATATGGAGGTATCAGATGAAGCACCACCTTGCTTGCCCTCTGTGTGTTTATGTACCAAGGATAGAAGAGGTTCCTTGAGCTGCTAAGTCTCTTTCCTCCACATATTTCACCTCTACACCAGGGCTGAAAATGGAAATGCTTCTCGCTGGGATCTCTGGCAGTACGACCACCAGACTATTTTCCTACTGTCGAATGATTTACATACCAATGGGTTTGGGAGATCCTGAGGTGTCATTAGTCTCCCACCCCTCATTTCCATCACTGCTGCTAATATACTTTTTCCAGATCCCGTGCCTGAATTCCCCTTTACTGGACATGCTTCTATCACTCTTCATTATTACTCCCTGAAGGCACACTACAAGCCATTCTGGATTTGTACCTTCTATCCTGCAGCCATGGGGCTATAATTATTGCTAGTCAGCTCAGTTCTCCCTTGGGGGTCTAGAAGAGTGCTAGCAATGTGTTCTCCTGGTCAAAAAGTAGAAGTGAAGCCTCTTTCTCTTCTCCTCCCTGTCATGATACAACTAGATATAGGTTGAAGTTGCTGGGAATAAGGGCTTAACCAAAAACCTTCACTAGGGCAGTAAGGCAAGACATTTACTTCGTTCACCAGAAGTGTGTACACTGTGCACATGCCCTTCATCATCATTATAATTACCAAGAAACACTTCTGGGACACCAAGTGCCTACATGACACTGAGTTGCGTATGGCTTTTAAGGGGTTGACAATCTACTTGAGAAGACAGAATATATTTAAATGAATTAACAAATGAATTAATTAATTATGGGTCAAGAACTATGCTAGGTGTTAAGACACAAATACAAAAATGAGGTAAAACACACATATACACACATATACACACACACACACACTCACACACACATATAAGTGTATGTGTATGTGTTGTATAGATGTACACAAATATATGTTGTATGTATATATGTGTATATCTATATCTAGCTAGCTAGCTAGCTGTCTATCTATCTTTCTACATTCAGTGGTAGCTAGAGAAGAAAGTTTTCCTCTGTGAGGTCACAGGGATTTTAAGTAGAGCCACAAAGCAGTTTATCATCACATTCTTTCTAGTAGCAATGGTAGTATAGATTTGATTACTGGTCTAACATGGTTACAATAATTACCTTATTTAAGCTTAGGAATGATATAATGATCCATCTGATCTATGAGCTATTATATCTACTGGTTTAGGAAGTTAATATTAGATAAAAAAGTACAATCACATTGCTCTGAACCCCCAGTTAGGAAAATTCTTAATTTTTAGGCAGTGGTTTGGCTCTCATTTATGTCTATCTCTAGTTAATTTCTTTGTGGTTAAGACAAAATGTGGGTTAACAGAAGCATTTGAGTAAAAAAGTTAGTACAGTGTCTGTTGATGGATATGTACTAGGAAGGGAAGCTGGCGGAAGAGCAGGACTTTTCTTGGAACCTCCCTCAATCCTTGAGGAGGTAAGTATATATCTCCCTTCTCTGCCACTGTTAAATCCTACCTTTCCTTCTTTGTTTCACTGATTGTCCCTGGGTTGCTAGGTCTTTCCTGCTCAGCTCTGGATATCCCCATTCCCTGCCTATCTGGCTACCAAAACCTGGAAATCTCTCCTCCTCCAGCTTTTATCAATGACTTGGGTTCTAAACTGGTGTTCTATTTTATAGATGACCCACAAGGTATGACTCACTTTCCTAAACCAATCTGAACACTCTTCTTGTCAACATCACTGTAGTTCATCCAAAGACTTTTCAAACTTAATCTGAAATAGTTGGTTGAGACTTATTCTCACCTGCTAAATGTATCAGAGCATAGCATTACATCATTAACTTTAACTAGAGGCATGATAATTAAAATCCTCTATCCTTACATTGATAGTAGAATTGGAGATGGAAAGTGAAAGCAGGGGTCTGCAGATGATTAGATGCCCAGGTAAGCTCTGGTTCCATAATGGTAGATGGGTTGTAAAGTGTGGTCTGCTAGACCACAATTAGATGTAGTGAGTAGATGAGTTGGTACTCGCTTACTAATCAGAACAGATCCACTTACAGACATTTCCAAATGTAAGTGGATTAATTTCCACAGAGAGGTGAAGCATGATCTCTAGAGGTTTTGTCTGAAGGGTACTGTTCCAAATAGACAGGGTATAGGGTAAGATGTCAGGGTAGACACTGGCTTTCTAATGAGAAAGTAAATAAACATGAGAATATAAATAACCAGAATGGTCCTGCAAGATAAGTACCACCTGAGAGACTAAAAGTAACATATGGCAAAATGTGTACTTCAAGACTCTGGTATCCCATATGATGTAAATTAGGAGGCTGAAGAGAAAAAAAAAACAAAAACAATGTCCAATTTAAAACATTAAGTATTGACTTTTATATGTTTCAAAAAAAATGTTTGCTGTGTGGTGATTTTTCAATATGAAAGTAGGCTTAATTTGTCAACTTTTTCTCTAAATTTTCCTAATATTCTTTGCTAATCTATTGGTTGATAGTCCATAACCTCAGACTTCCTAAACAGCATTCATGGATTCCATCTATATATTTCAAGCCCAAAGTATTATCTGGACATATTCATTTCAGAAAAACTATTTTTTATTTTATTTTTAATTTATGGAGTAAAACAAGCATTTCCATAACATAGTACAACAAAATAGAGGATTGTTCATAAAACTGCAAATCTACTACATATATATCTCTGCGTGTAGTTATTAAGTCCATATATATACGTATATATGTATGTATATATGTACATATATATGTATACATATATGTGTGTGTATATACATATACATACATACATGTGTGTGTGTGTGTACTTATTAAGTTCCTATTGTGTTTCAGGCAATGTGCTAAGTGCTACAGGTACAAAAAGAGGCAAAAACCTTTTCATACTCAATGTCGGAAGTTATTCATGTCATGAGAGTTTTTCCTAAGGCCAGAGCCATTGAAAAGTCTATCAGCATGTTGACCATTCAACAGTAGCAACACCATCCAATAGTCTTGCTGTAAAGATTCCTGGAGTAAAGCATCTACATTTTCACCACAATGTAGTGGTAAAAATATGTAAAGAAAACTAAGGAAGGGTTCAGTCTAAACTCCTTATCCAGTCTACAAGTGTGAGGATGCAGAATCCATGTGAGGTAGTCCCTCTCCTAATGTCTACACAAGTTGTCTGCACAATGTAGACACCAAATATTTACTAATACACTGATGGAGATGCCAAAAGATAAAGATGAAAATACCACCAGAAAAAAGCTGTTAAAAACTATGATCAGGGGCAGCTAGATGGCACAGTGGTTATAGAACCAGCCCTAGAGCCAGGAGAACCTGAGTTCAAATTTGACCTCAGACACTTATTAGCTTAGTTACCCTAGGCAAGTCACTTAACCCCAATTGCCTCCCCCCCAAAAAGTGTAAAAAAAACCTATGGTCAATCTATCTATCTATGTATCTATCAATTAATACACACATATTCATACCCCATATATATACAAGGAGTCACTAAAGTCTTAGTCTTAAACTATTAAGGCTTAAAATTGCACTAAGATTTCTGGAACACCGGGGGGGGGGGGTGTATGTGTGTGTATGTGGATATGTAGACATATATAGATACATAGGTAGATGTATATACGTATGTATGCATACATATATACCACATACATGGTACATCTAATGTATATGACTATAATGGAATATTGTGCAGTAAGAAATTCATGAATATGAGAAATTCAGAAAGGCTTGGGAAGAGTTGTATGAGCTGATGCATAGCAAAATAAGTCAAACCAAAAGATCAACAAATATAATGGTTACAACAATGTAAATGGAAAAAAATCCCTAAAAGGAAGTCAAACTCTGAATTTTTTTATTGAAAGACCTCAAAAACAGATAATGAATCATACCTCTCTCCTCATGTAGAGAGGAGGGGGAATTCTGTTCATGTGATCATAGTCTTTCTTTGCATCATAGGAGGATTCAATCTGAAGGGAGGGTTTACTTTTTAAATTTATTTATTCCCAGAAAGAGACTATGATATAAAGGCAAAAAGCATCAGTAGAACCTTTTTTAAAAAGAAAAACAAAAAATAACATCCATTGATATGGTACTTCCTGAGGATGTCACCCTCCTTTGATCCTTACAGGCATCGGTTACTTATGCCCCACCAAACACAATCTGCAGAAGGTAAAACCAGTTATTTAGCTTTCCCTGCTCCTGAAACACAAACTCACCACAGGTCAATGGTATATACCACTGTTATAACATGTGCTTCAACCTTGGAGCAGCTTGAGAACACGAGTGTAAACACAGGAGACAATACAAGTATGGGGAAACACGTGTGCTTGGAGCACAACCACAGGATATATAGACACTCAAAGAAGAAACAATACCCACGGACCAACCCTAAGCCACTGAAACTATAAAGTGAAATGAGGGGCAGGGGAATATGCCAAGGGGTGAATGAGGGGGTGGGGCCTTTTTTTAACAGCCACACTAGTTAATTTACAATTGAATTTTATTAAGATATTTACAAATAAAAGATATTATAAATAAATTATTAATTCTTGGCAGCATATGCCAGCTAACTGGGCATAATTCTGAAGTAGGCATACTTTTTAAACCTTTTTTAAAAGCTACCAGGAAAGGGTCTGATTAGTTCAGTCACACTGAGCTGCAGGTGACAGATAAAGTTGTATTGTATTGCCCCTCCCAGTAGTATTTGCACATTAAACAGGGTAGGATCAGAGATTTATTACTAGAAGGGCCCTTGAAAGAAAGTCTAGCCCTCATATTTCCTAGCCTTAATCCAAAGGAATGAAGTAGTAAAGGTGGAATCTCAAGCATGAATAACTGCCTGGTTGGAGAGGTTGTAGAATTTGGGGGAAGGGAGATTTTCCCAGCATCTTTCATATTACACCAGACCCCTACATACTCTGCTTATTAATAAGGCCAGCCCTGCAAAGGATAATAGCAATCCACTTGGAGGAGAATGGTATGGCCAGAGAGTAGTTTCATCCAAAGGCCCAGGCTCATCTCCTGATCCTTTATACCTTTATAACGTGAGCTTGGGCAACACCTATACCTCTCTGGGCCTCAGTCTCCACATCAATAAAATGAAGGAGATAGACAAAATCATTTCTTTAATATCCCACCTAATTCTCTTATGTTCCTACGGACTACCTCAGAACCTAGACCATTTTACAATTCAGCTCTTCAGATACTGATTAAATGCTAACTATATGTGAAGTACAGAGGTAGGGACTGAGGATGCAGTTACAAAGACAAAATCTGCCTCTGCCCTCAAGGAGCTAGATAACATTCACAGAACCCTTCGTTGTTCCATCTTGTCCTATTTTTCATGATTCTGTGGACTATGGTTCCACACGTCAATACCATACATGGGGTTTTCTTGGCAAAGATACTAGAGCAGTTTGCCATTTCCTTCTCCAATGGAGTAAGGCAAACAGTATTAAGTGATTTGCCCAGGGTCACACAACTAGTAAGTACTTGAGGCTGGATTTGAACTCAGGTCTTCTTGCTCTATCCACTGAGCCACCAAAGCTGCATCCTTTCAGAACCCTACTTGGGTCATTTTTCTTGGGTCACAAAATGCTATGTAGTATTGATTTCACAAAACTTTGTGAAGAGGAAACTTGTATAAACTTATTCAGAAGTCGTCTCCCAAGATTCCACTCAAATTCTCCTTAGATTCAGAAGCAGGTCCAGTGGGATTTGGTACAACTCTGGACTTTCCATGGGGGGAAAAATGTTTTTTTAGTTGTTCAAGTGTAATAGAGTCCACTGCCTTGTCAGATTTAATTGGAGCCTATGGCTGAATTCCATCATTAGAAGGAAACAAAATGTGTATTAGGAGACAGAACACAAATAATGTATTAATCATCTCTTGGCACAGCAAAGGAGAAAGGCTAATTAGGAAGGAATTCATAGTCTCTGGGAGGTCATGGCACTCCAATATCCAGAAAGTGGTAGGAAAGAATGAAGGTGGGTACATGATGGGGTTTTTCCCCTCCTTTGTTTCTGAGTCAGTCAGGTATGGTAGAGGTAAAGGTGTTTGAGTAACAGCATGTTACTCAGAAAAAAAGTTATTGAATGACGTGTTATTTTTATTACCCACAGATACACCCCAAATTTCAGGGCTTCAAATCCTGCCTTCAGTTAAGTGAGACCAACCTATGCACAGACTGTAATAAGATAACAGTTAATCATAGCTTTAAATAAATAAGGACGTACAGAGTCACTGACGAAGTGGAGGCTTTTAGCAAGTAAGGAAGACGCAGAGTATAGTACAAAGTACAGCCCTACCTAAAGGACAGCGCAACTTTGTGTAGATAACAGAAATGTGATCACAGAACATCTCCCCTCCCCCACCCCCACCTTTGACTGTACCGCCTGAAATTGACCATTTGCAGTTTTACCTGACTTTAAGTAAACTTAGTAGGTAGAAAGCATCTGTTTTTACACAGAGGGTAAATACAGTTTGATTATTCACTTTACACAAGAATTTTTCACTTTACCAAAGCTGGAGTTTTGGGGGTTTTTTTGTTTTTGTTTTTTCACTTTGCAAAAGCATTCACTGTAGAGCCTATTAAATAACAGGCTCTGTTGGTAAATTTTAAATATGTTTTATTTACAAAAATTCCACCTACATCTTGGAATAGCAATGTATACACATATGTAAAAATGTAATCACGAGGCTATTTTTAAACTCCAAGTCAAGAGTCTTGGGGAGACTCCTTTTATGAAAGCATAGCCAATGGTAAGGTTAAAGGTTAAATAAGACAGGTAGTTACTTAGGGTACAACTATTGTGGCAAAGGGTTGGGGTTGGGGATGTATGCAACAATCAAGGGCACTTTTAACATTACTTTTTATGAATGCCTATATTTTTAAGGCCAGAGAATTTAGTTGTATCGTATAGCAGTAGAAAGAACAGTTTGCATTCCTGTGTGACCTTGAGAAAGTTATTAGCTTCCCTTGGCCTCAGTTTTCTCGACTATAAAATGATGAAGATGGGTTAAACGATTTCTAAGGTTCTTTCCAGCTCTAAGTGAGCATGATTTTGTAATTCCATAGGAGAGGCAACTTGGCATTGTGTATAGGGACCTGGCCCTGAAACCAGGAATACCCCAAGTCCCACCCCTGACTCTAGGCAAATCACTTAACTTCTTGGTGTTCTAGGCAGCTCTTTAAAGACTGTAAATTCTAGAGAAGGGACTAACCTGAATTGGTAAAAATAGTCTTCCTTATCTGGGAGTTTGCATTACCAATGAAATCAGAGATTTAATACCCATCTCTGTGTATTACATAGGAGAATAATTTTTATATTTTGTCTACAATTAGGAAATGACTTGCCTCCAAAACGCCATATTCTCTCCTGTTTTGTCATTACCTATCTTTCTCAGCTATCTCTCTGAATTAAATTTCTTTAAAATATAATTAATTCGGATGGAATCCCATTTTATCAAACACCGTAATAACATATAGCTATATGCTTTTCTTTGTTAAGAGGAAGGGCTTAATTTCAGTGGGACATGGGAAGTAGGGGTGGAAGATGGTATTTCTAGAAATAACTGATGCGGAAAAAGTGTTAATAAAACAATTACCATTACTACTAATAACAATAATAGTAATCAATCAATCACTACAATAAGCAATTGCCAAGTGCCTACTATGTGCCAGGCCCAGTGCTAAACTCTGGGAGATACAAAGAAAGGCAAAAGATAGTCCCTGCCTTGAGGAACTCACAACCTAAAAGGAGAGATACAATACGCAAACAACTGGGTATGAATAAGCTATATTTAGGATAAATAGGAAATAATCAACAAAGGGAAGGCATTGTAATTAAGAGATACTGGAAAAGGCTTCCTGTAGAGGGTTGGATTTTAGCTGAGGCTTGGAGGAAGCCAAGAGGTGAAGATGAGGATGAAGAGCATTTGAGGTAAGGGGGACAACCAGAAAAAAATGCCTAAAGCTGAGAGATGGCATGTCTTTTGAAAGGAATGACAAGGAGGCCAATATCACTGGATCAAAGAGTATTTGGGGGAGGAGAGGGAATGTAAAGTGTAAGAAGACAGGAAACACAAGGGAGGGGGAGAGGGCTAGCTTGTGAAGGGTTGGTTTTAAAGGCTAAGCAGAGGATTTTGGATTTGATCCTGGGGTGATAGAGTTGCTGGAGTTTATTGAGTGGGTGGGGAGAGTAACATATTTGGACCCACACTTTAGGAAAATCACTTTGGCAGCTAAATGGATGGCGGGTTGGAGTGGGGAGAAGCTCGTGAAAGGCAGACCTACCAACAGGCTATTAATTGTGAGTCCAGGTGTGATGATATGAAGACCAACACTAGAGTGGTGCCATGCAAGAGGAGAGAAGGGAGTGTAACAATAATTATGATAATAATAAATAGTTGTATCCAAGGAGGTGGTTCTACATAATAATAGCTGACATTTACATAATGTTTTACGATTTACAAATATTTTAGATAAATATCTCACTTGAGATATAGAAGATATATGTGCAAGTATCAGATGCTGAATTTGAAGGAGTAGCCAATCCTGGGAGGACTGAATCCAGGCAGCTAAAGTTCAGAAAGGCTGAACTCTGGCACTGAATGCTAAGGACTATAAAACAAAACAAAAAAGTTTTTGAAAGAGAATTCATGGTATTTCTTGGAAAGGATGGGATGATGCTAGTGGAAGATATTGAGAAGGCTGAATTATAGCAATTCTTCTTTTCTTATTCTCTTTTTTGTGTTCTCTTCCCAGAAGAATAATTTTTGGAATGAGAATGATGGAATAAAAGTTGTTAGTAGGGAGTGGAAACCTGAGACAAGTGAGGAAATAATCAGGCAGCCTCTAATTGCTCTCAGTGAGTTCAAATGACCAGATCTAGATGAATTATATCCCAGGGTATTAAAAAAACTGGCACATGTGATTGATGAGCTGTTGTCAATGATCTTGCAAACTTTTGGAGAATCAAAAAGGTGCCACAAGACTGGAGAAGGTTGTCCCAATTTTCATAAGAAAAAAAAAGTGAAGTAGTTGAGTCTACAAATTATAATAACAGGAAACTTGACTTTTATTTCTGTCTAAATTTTGTAATGTATTGTTAAGAGGATGGCTTGAGAGTGTTTAGAAAGGGAGCAGTGATCACTAAAATTCAACATGGTTTCATCAAGATGAGGTTATACCAGATGAGTTTCATTTCCATTTATGACAGGGTTACTAAAGAATGCTATAAAAATTATCTGCCAATTTTAATGCTTTGCTTAGATTTCAGCAAAGTATTTGATAAAGCATGCTATGCTTAAGAATATGAGAGAGAGATATGGCCCAGTTTAATATAGTTAGCTGGATTTAAAACTGGACCCAAAGAATGGTCCTTAATGGGTCATTATCAGCTTGGAAGAAGGTCTCTAGTAGAGTGCCCAAATTTCTATTCTTGACCTTTGCTATTCAATAGTTTGATCCATGAATTGACAGAAGTCAGAGACAACACTTGTCTACTTTCCTGATGACAAGAAATTTGGAGGGGTATCTAATAATTTTGGAGTCTGTACCCAAGAAACAATTTGGATCCAGAAATTTGGAAAACAAACTAGAATAATGTACCTAATCAAATAGGACAAAAATTAAAAGGGATAAATGTTAAGCTCCACATGGGGGTTAAAAAAATAAACTTCACAAGTACAGCAAGAAGAAGGTACAACTAGACTCACTAATGACTATTTATCGCATCCAGTTCCAAATATACTTAACTGTACTAAACTAGCCTGTATATCTCCATTGTGTGCATAAACACAGCACGCTTTGTCAAATACTTTCTTGAAATCTAAGCAAAGTTTCTATTCTAATGAAAAAAAGACCTGAGCATTTTGGTGAACTGCAATCTCGACATAACCAGGAGTGTAGCATGGCAACCAAAAATAGACATTAAGCAGCATCAAGAGAGACATAGTTTACAAAATCAGGGGGCAAGATTTCCACTATCCCCTGCTCTAGTAAGAGCATATCTGAAGTATTGTATTCAGTTCTGGGCATCAAATTGTAGGGAATATCTAGACAAGCTAGAACATTTAGAAAAGGATGAGTAGGATGACAAGGCGGGGCAGTCAAGTGGCATAGTTGATAGAGCACTGGTGCTAGAGTCAGGAGGACCTGAGTTCAAATCTGACCTCAGACAATTACTAGCTATGTGACCCAGGCAAGTCACTTAACCCTATTTGCCTCAGTTTCCTCATCTTTAAATGAGCCAGAGAAGGAAATGGCAGACCACTCCAGTATCATTGCCAAGAAAACTGCAAATGGGGCCATGAAGAGTCGGACATGACTGAAATGACTCAACAAGAACAATAAGATGACAAGAGGCCTGGAGAACTCATCGTATGAAGATTGTTAGGAGAAACTGAGAGTGTAAGAAAATTTCTGGGAGCTGGGATAACCATTTTCAAGAACTGAAAAGATTATGGGTTCAGTTTATGTTGCTGGCCCCAAGAATGGGGAGAAGTTCCTTGTGCAAAGTAGGCAGCTAATAAATTTTCTGTTGTTTTCGTTGTTGAGTTGTAGCGAGGCAGATTTAGGAAAAGTTTTCTGGCAAATAGTTTCCCACCAGTAGAATAATCTATCTCAAGAGGCCGTCTTCAGTCAGAGGCTAGACATCTCCTTGAAGACTTTATAAATGTGATTCTTGCTCAGGTACAAGTCAAGACTATATGTTCTCTGAGGCTCTTTCTAACTCTTAAATTCGATGATTTATGGGGTAACCTTGACAGCAATCCTGTGAGGAAAATAATAATGTTGTCACCATCATCATCATCCCCATTTCACAGATAAGGAAACTCAGGCTTAGAGACATTGAAGGATTTACCGATGGTGATAAGGCTAATAAGCATCAGAGACAGGACTTGAACTCAAGTCTTCCCTTACTCCAAGTCTGTATATATACTGTACATGGTGTCGATTTTTTTAGCCATTTCCAAGGCTTTCTGACAAATGAGTAAAGTTGTAATGGAATTTACTCAATAGGAAAATAAATGTACAAGTTTAGAAACACAAGGGTATTCTCCTGATAGAGTTATGCAAATCTGTTATTTTCTCAGTGAAACTCCACTTAATTTAGTATTGGTTGAGGACAAACTGTAATAATCTGAGCATTAATTAAATTTTAATTTTTAATGTTTACTATTTAACAAATAAGTAATATTTAATATTTAAATAATTAAATTATTGAATCAAAATACTAGTGACACATCACTAGTGAGAAACAAACCCACCAACTCTACAAACAGATGACCCTTCCTCTTCTATTCACATTTAGTTTCAAATAAGAACTTAGTTACTGTGTATAGCAAATAACCTCTATGCCTCTGAGCATCCTAGATTTGGGACAAGAACAACAATCCCACCGGTAGACGCAGATGGACAGAGATGCATTTCCTGATTTGACAGGTCAGCCATCCCTCATGATCTTCTTCACTGGGAGCACTACTGTCTGAGCTCTGTGTTCTGTGGCAGGGCCACCTAAGAAGGGCCTGCAAGGAATATTGCCCTGATACAAGATCCAGACAGCAGTGTGATGTAAGGGGAAGGGACACGTGCTGTTGTTCATTATGGTTTGGGTTTTTTTTTTTTTATGTGAGCCTGGTTTACATAGCAGCAACACAAATCCCGTTCTGTGTAATGGTGTAATGTGTATGCTATGTACATGTTTATTATTCCCTTATAAACAACAGCTGGAAAAATACTAGGAAGAGTAAGGGGCTGAGGGTGGGCAGGGAATGTGAAGAAGGATGGATTGGAGTGGAAATGTGATGATAGTAAACCTATAACTTCCCTTATGAATCAAACTACAGATTCTATCAGCTGTAATTGGTGTCAAAGAGTCACAGTCCTGCCTTTTTTTCCTTCTAAAACCAGAAGGATGAGAAATGGATATAAAACAGAAATGCTAAGAATCTTTCACAAGAGACTTAAAACAAATACCTTGATTATTTGGGGTCATCAGAGGTTGTATTTTCCACCTCTCTACTACAAGCTTCCTTACTTCTTTGCAGGTGCCATTTTTGAACTGTACAAAATGCATCTGCACTTCCCCTTTGGGAGGTAGAGGGAGAGGAGGGGAGGTAAGAGCCACGGATACTTCATTTCCCAGTGGGCTGGACTCCTCTGGAATTCTCTAGCATTCCCCAGGGACCTCTTCATCTTGAATTGCATATCCAAGGCAGAGTGAGAAGGAGACCCGGGTGACCAATACTCAAGAAAAAAAATCAGAAAAAGAAGTGAGAACAAAGAAGAAAATATTGGAAAGGTGATTAACAGCTTAGTATAAGAGAAACATAACCTTGTCAAAACAACAAACTCCCTGAAAATTAGAATGCACCAAATAAAAACTAATGACTCAGTGGGGAAAGAAGAAATGTTAGAATAAAGTCAAAGAAAATGTAAAGTATCTCAGAGCAAAACAACAGAATGTCAAACAGATCAAGGAGAGAAAATTTAAGGATCATTGGACTACCTGAAAGAAAAAAGCCTACATTTCTAATTGCATGGAATCATAAAAGGAAAATTGCCCAGACTTCTTCAAACCAGAGGAAAAAGTAAAAATGGAAAGAATACATTGATCTCTTTGTGCAAGAAAGCTTCAAATGGAAACAACATGTAATAACAATAAATATTTATCACCTAACCTTAGCAAAACGACATGCTAGCTAGAATCATTCATTAGAGACTCACTATTTTTCATGAACTGCCTTTTTGGCTTCCCCAGTGAGCTGTGTGACCCCGGGCAATCCACTTAACTTCTTTCCCTTGGTTTCCCCATCCATAAAATGAGTTGGAGAAGTAAATGGCAAACTACTCCAGTATCTTTGCCAAGAAACCCACAAATGGCATCATAGAGTCAGATACAACTAAAACAACTGAACAACAGAACTCCCCAGTGCCTGGCACATAGGAATACTTGTTGACTGACTATATTTGTAGTACAGGGATTGGTCGTGTTAATTTATGACAAAGAATGAGCTGCTAGCTACCTGACTGCATCTTTATGGACATTTAGTAGGTGCTAAATTTTTGCAGCCTGTAGTGCTATATGATATGTTGTCATTTGTAGTATAGTTCCTTGTATATAGAAAGAATTTACCAAATTATTATTCAATTAATGAATTATCATATACAATACACATTCATATATGTACGTGTGCCTTGAAAGGCTGAGACATGATGAGAGAATAGGTACTGGGAAAACAGGACCAAAACAGCACCTGTCCATAAGAGTTTACATTGCATTGGGACAGAGGCATAGGTACCTATCTAAACACGGGCATTTAGGTGGCTCAGTGGTAGCAGGCTGTTCCTGCAGTCAGGAAGACTCATCTTGCTGAGTTCAAATCCAGCCTCACACACTTATTATCTTTGTGACCCTGGGCAAGCTACTTAATCTTGTTTTGCCTCAGTTTCCTCATCTGTAAAATGAGCTGGAGAAGGAAATGGCAAACCCCTTCAGTATCTCTGCCAAGAAAACCCCAAACGGGGTCACGAAGAGTCCAGTGTGGATGAGAACAACTGAACTATCTAAATAAAGATACCTTAGAAGCCATCTAGTCTAATGCAGACCTAAAAACGAATCCTCTCTATAACACATCCTCCAAGTAGTCCTCCAACTTCCCCTCAAAGATCTCAAAGGCTACAAGAAACTGTCCATTTTACTGGGAAATTACTGTAATTATTAGGAGGTTCCTCCTTACATCAAACCTGCATCTGCCTCTGCCTTCTACCCATTGCTCCCTGTTCTGCATTCTGGAGACAGGCAGAACAAATCTTCGACAAGAGATGCTTTCGAATATTGGATGACAAGCCCCGCTCCCGGAGAAGATGGCGCTGCAAGCGGCCAGGAGCCCGCGCGTCGCGGCCTCGTCTCTGTGGGCAGCGGCCAGGGCTGGGGCCTCCGTACCAGCGCCCTGCGACTCGCCGTTCGAAAATTCACAGAAGAGCATGAATGGGTATCAGCTGAAAATGCAACTGGAACGGTGAGAACCAGCAATTTTGCACAGGAAGCATTGGGAGATGTGGCTTACTGTAGTCTTCCAGAAGTTGGAACAAAGTTGAACAAACGATGAATTTGGAGCTTTGGAAAGTGTGAAAGCTGCCAGTGAACTCCATTCTCCACCAAGAGAAGTAACCGAGATTAATGTAGCTCTTGCAGAAGACCCAGGACTTGTAAAAAAATCTTGTTATGAACATGGTTGACTGATCGAGATGACTCTGAGCAACCCATCAGAACCTGATGAGCTGATGAGTGAGGATGCGAATGAGAGATAAGTAAACTCTATTGAGGATTGAACGCTGGATCCCCAAATAAATTAGCATAAGAATACGGCCCAGTATAGTTTCGTCCTAAATTAGTGGTATATGGAAGGTTAGCAACTTTAACACGTCTGAAACAACACCGTGGCATGGAAAAAAATCTTAACTACTCAGAAATGACTGGACAAAAATGCTTGTTAGTATTTGCCCCTTTTGCACAATTTCTTTCTTGTAATTTCAAGTTAGTGTCTGTCTAGTTCTGAATTCATTGCATCATGTGTGGTAAAAATGAATTTTAAGACCACGTACTTCAGAGCTAGAATTTTATCTGTAAAAAGCCTTAAATCAGTAATGCAATGGTCAACTTCATCCATTACCAGTATTGTTTGAAATACATTTGGTTTTCTGTCCATGGGAATAATTTACTGAGATTGGTTTAACTGGCTGGTGTCATATGCAGTACAATACCAACTTAATTTTTTTTAATAAACTGCTTGACTGAAGCTTTTTTATACAGATGAGGCTTCAACCTTACAGCAGAATAGGTAATGAAATTTAATAAACTTTTTAAAAACTCTGATTAAAAACAAATATTGGATGACAGCTGCGACCTTCCTCCTAATTCTCTTCATAGCCTAAACATTCCCAGTTCCTTCAAATGACCTTCACATGGCATGATCTTGAGACCTTTAATTATACTCTTTGTGTTTGTTTAGATACTTGATGTTTTTTCCTAAAATATGATAGCCAGGATTTACCAAATACTCCAAGGGTAAACTGAGGCTTCCTACCTGGGCTTTGGTTTCCCCATCTGTAAAATGACAGAGTAAGACTAGGTGATTTCTAAGGAACTTTCTTGCTCTAAAAATCTACCATTCTATGTTTCCAAGCATCACTAAAGCCATCGGATGCAATGGAAAGAATGCTAGGCTTGGAGTTCAAGTCTTTCCTCTCTCACTACCTGTGTGACTGTGGGCAAGTCACATAACCTCTGTGATCCCCAGTGTCTAAAACTGGGATTATGATGTTTGCACTATTCACTTGAAGAAGTTATTGTGAGCATCGCCTGTATAGTCAGCCACCTAGCATTAGAATACAAATACAAGTAAAAACAATGACACTACCTGTCCTCTAGGAGCTTATAGTCTAATGAGGAAAGGTAACACATAAATAGAAGCTGAAAAGGCAGGGGCTGGAGTGGGAAGCTAGGTGGTGCAGTGGGTAGAGTACCAGCTGTGGAGTCAGGAATACTCATCTTCCTGAGTTCAAATCCACCCTCAGATACTTACTAGCTGTGTGACCCTGAGCTGAAGAAGGAAATGACAAGCCACTCCAGTATCTTTGCCAAGAAACCTCCAAATGGGGTCAGGAAGAGGCCAACAAAACTGAAAATGACTGAACAACAGAGGGGAGAGAGGAAGGGGGAGAAGGTACTCAGCCTGGAGGAGTGATAGAAAAATCCAGAATGCAGCCAGTAACAGAAAGCATATTGAGTTTGGAATCTAAGGACCTGAGTTCAAATCCCAGCTTAATTGTATAGCCTTGTGTGACTTTGTGAAAATCACTTCTCTTCTCTCAGTTTTTTCGTCTGTCAAATGAAGAGGCTAGACTAAACGGCCTTTGATGTCACTTCCAGGTCTAGCTCTAACATTTTAGGATCCCTAGGAGGCAAATCTTTCCTTGCTTTCCAAGCTACCCCTATGTCACCAGTAATTTACAAGGCCAAATGCCACCAAGACAGTCCAAGGCCTCCCAGGGAAGGAAGTCATTGTCAACTGGGTCTTTGGAAGGGAAGTCTGTCCTGGCAGGGTCTCTCTGTTTAGTTTGGGTGGATAAGGGAACCTATTATTCCTAGGTGGATAGGAAAAGCCGGGGGGCTGGAGATTAATAGCCCCTTTTCTAATTAGAGCAGTGTGAAAATAGGTTGGAATCTCTTGCACATTTACAAAAAAAAAAAAAAGGAGACCACATACTCTGCATCTGATAGTGCCGTAATTATAGCTCCTCTTAATAACAGTTAATAACTACTTACTATTTTGTAATCTAAGGGTAATGAATACTGTGGAGTTTTAGCTGTTTTGTTTAAGCTGACACAACTTTAGGGAACAGCCTCAAGGCTACAACTCCAGCATTAAGGGATTGTGGCCTGAGTATCTCAAGGAGGGAGTATTTGTTTATTTTTAATATTATTCCCAAGCATAGCCTCAGGAAACATGCAGGGCCCCTTTTCTTCAGGGAGATCCTGAGGGAGAGACCCAGGATGCCCCAGTGCTTTGGGAGGACACAAACTGATCAAAAGTGGACATCCATTTGTCAAGAGCCAATAGAGCTCTCACTTTGTGGATTAGAATGGCCATTATTCTTTCTTTGGGCCTAAAACCAGTATTTTCAGAATCCTGGAATATTAGAACTGGAAGGAACTTTTTACATCAATTATCTAGGCCTTTCTTCATTTTACCCAGTCCCAGAGAAGGGACCTGGCTTGCCTGAGGTCACACATAACAGAGTCCAGACTTGGATTCAGGTTTTCTGTTTTAAAATAACAATAAAAGGTAACATTTATATAGCACTTACTATATGCCAGGCGCTGTGCTAGGCATTACATTATCTCATCTGATAGAAAGAAGTGATTATTTCTCTCTTGTATTAATAATCAATTATTGAATTATCTTGAGCCGAAAGACATAGTTAATGGATGAGACTGCCCAAATCCCCAGGGTACATGCCTTTTGATCCTGGGTGGGAGACCATACCCAGCCAGAGAACCTTACAAAGAATTAATCTAAGGTGAAATCCAGCCCATATTGTACTACTAAGGTTTGGGTAGGGATAGGTCCTTTGTCTAGATGTCCTAAGGCTGAGGGCGGTCTGGGACCAAGAGTGATCAAAGTTGCATCCCCCAGCCCCTCATTAGAATGGGTCCACCTCTCATAGAATATTCATTCTTCTGATTAATTGGGTTTTTCCCCACCAAATACTACTTTATTTTTCCAATTACATGTAAATGTAGTTTTCAACATTCACTTTTATAAGATTTTGAGTTCCAAATTTTATCTCCCTCTCTCCCATCCTCCCTCCCCAAGATGGCAAGCAATCTGATATAGCTAAACATGTACAATCATATTAAACATATTTCCACATTAGTCATGTTGTGAAAGAAGAATCAGAACAAAAGGGACAAACCACAAGAAAGGAAAAAAAGAGAGATAAAATAGTCTGCTTCCATCTACATTCAGACTCCAGAGTTCTTTCTCTGGATATGGATGGCATTTTCCGTCATGAATTGTCTTAGATCATTGGATTTCCGAGAACAGCTAAGTTTATCAAAGTTGATCAAAATACAATGTTACTGTTACTGCGTACAATGTTCCCCTGGTTCTGCTTACTTCACTCAGCATCAGTCTATGTAAGTCACTCCAAGTTTTTTCTGAAGTCTGCCTGTTCATCATTTCTTATAGCACAATAGTAATCCATTACATTCATACACCACAACTTGTTCAGTCATTCCCCAGTTGATGGGCATCCTCTCAAACTCCAATTCTTTGCCACCACAAAAAGAGCTGCTATAAATACTTTTGTACACGTGGATCCTTTTCCATTTTTTATAATCTCTTTGGGATACAGACCTAGTAGCGGTATTGCTGGATCAAAGGGTATGCAAAGTTTTACGCCCTTTGGGCATAGTTCCCGATTGCTCTCCAGAATGGTTGGTTCAGTTCACAACTCCACCAACAATACATTAGTGTTCCAATTTTCCCATATCTTTTCCAATATTTATCATTTTCCTCTTTTGTCACATTAACCAATTGTATAGGCGTGAGGTGGTACCTCGGAGTTGTTTTAATTTGCATTTCTCTAGTCAATAGTGATTTAGAGCATTTTTATATGACCATAGATAGCTTTGATTTCTTCATTTGAAAACTGCCTGTTCATATCCTTTGACCATTTATTAATTGGGGGTTCTCACTAACTGTTAACCAATCAGAGTTGATTTCCACCCTCAGGAACACCCATTCTTCCAAGGTCATGTAAGTGTTGAGTGGGTTCCATGTTTTTATTAATTGTCTGCTAGCATGATTAATAAAATGATTAATTACTCAGAAACTAGTCTCTCAAACTTTTTATATGTCATAGATCCCTTGGGAAGTAGGTTCTATTATTATCATCATCCCCATTTTACAGATGAGCAAACTGAAGTTAAGTGACCTGCCCAGGGTCACATAGCTAGTAAGTGTCCAATGTCAGATTTCAACTGAAGTCTTTCTCATTCCAAACCCAGCATACTATTCACTGAGCCTGCCCAGTCACCTGATACCAGGACTAGTCCTCTCTCCACTACACCCACATTGCTTCCCCTCTGGTCACAGGACACATGGGAAAATAAAAATCCATAGTCAGTCATGTTCATTTCAGGGAGAAAAATATACTGACCAGAGTTGACTATGGAGAATCTCTAGGAATAGTAGAAAAAGAGGGTGTGGGACAGAGTAAAATTGATCCAGAATTCCTAGCCACTAAAATCCCTCCAAACCCTAAAATTGTAAACATATATTAATTACATAGCAAATGTATTTGATAAAGGCAATGTAGCATAGTAGATAGTGTTTAAGCATTGGAATCAAGAAGATTTGGGTTCAAAAAATGCCTTGGACACTTACTAGCTATGTGACCCTGGTCAAGTCATTTGATTTCTATGTGCCTCATAGGAATTATCAGCTAAATCTTAGATGAGTTTTCATCTTTATTGGTACAGGAAGTTCCCACACTCTGGGTTGCTCACTCAGACAAAGAATCCATCTTGGTCACTGAATTATAGCAATATCCCAACACTCAGCTTTGTTTGTAATACTTTAGAAGCCAGCCTAATCTAAAGTACTAGAGACTTCAGGAGCATTGGAGCCTTTCTTCTCTGACCTTACATGCCTACGAAGCAGCTGAAGCTGTTTGATAAGTAAAGTATTTGTCTCTAGTAGATTAGTGATTTTTTTCATTTTCTAGGTCCTGAACAATTTTAATTTCCCACCAATTAGCCCAACTGACCAAGACATCACTCCCACAGTGGCTCCCACTTCTGCTACTTGAAATGAGTATATTCACCTCCCTATTTTAGTGCTGTATAAGCACAGCAACTGGAAGCTTATTTTCAAATTTTTATTGTAAACTTTCTCTTAACAAATAAAAAAAATCAAGGAAACAAACAAAAGCATATAACAATGTAATTTTTATTGAAACTAGAAATACGTATTTTACATATGTTTAACAACAAAAAACTTACTGTCCCCTTCTAATCAATTTTTAATGTATGAATGAACAAATAAAGTTACATTGATACTGCTTACCAATTTATATCTTGTACTAATTCTGCTTTCTTTGCTTTGCCTAATTTCACATGCACTTTCCCATATTTCTTTATACTTTTCTTATTTGCTATTTTGGATGATGTGACATCGGGAGCATGGGTCTATGGAGCTGAGAAGGAAAGGCAGATAAAGGTGGTTCCCTTTGGGCAGGAAGGTCCCCCTCCCACATCTTCTAGGGCTGTTGCAAAAAGGAGCAAGTGATTGATTGACTTCAGTTCCATGCAGAGGTTTTGGAAATGTTAGGAAACAGTCAGACACTTGGTGTTTATAGGAAGTGCTTGGCTGGCCTGGGTGCACTGAATGAAACAGGATTAAAAGATGCTTTGGTTGTGGTGAACAAATGAGTGAATGTGGAACTTGGGATTCTGTGGCTGCATGTTTGGGGAGTTGGTATCAAGCAGGGAGAATGTGTGTAGGCTGGAAGCTCCCTCACAGTGATGTATTTGGGGGACTTTGTAAAAACGGAGGGGAAAAAAGGATGTGCTTGGGAGCTAGAGTTTTGTGGCTATATCATGGAGTACAGAATGAGAGGTGTTGAATGAGTGCCTGGGAGCTCTGAGCTCATACTCATGTACCAGCACCACAGCTCCCCATCTCCATAAGCTACAAGGTCTTCTCTGTAAATCAACCACAGAAAACTCTTAGTCAAAATAAGGTGCTAGAAATCTCAAGGCCACAAACTGACTGTCCTCCAGAGAAGGAATCACTGTATTGTGCTTTGTACATTCAATGCATACTCTTTTACAATGCTATTTTAAAGCAGCAATTAGTAACCACAACCCTACTACTAAGGTCCTGTTGATATTCTGCTACAAAGATTTATGACGTTGTCAAGGGTTTCAGGTCTCTTAAGAGTTCATCTTGTCAAGATTTTAAAATTAAAAAAAAAGAATGAGTCCTTTACATGATAAGTTCACGTGCTATTTCACGTGTTGTTACCGGGTTAATGGCCAGGGCTCACATAAAATAATTGACATCAGTGGACCCTGGTCTCAAAAAACCAAAAACCACTGCTGAAAGCAGTAGCAGCAGCAGCAGTAGCAGCAGCTGGCAATGCTGGTGTTTTTCATGTTTGTAATCACAGGCCAGGAGGGTAATTTCAGCTCATTCAAGTTTTCTTTGGCACATTTGCCATGAAACTGTTGGTCTGACAGTTTCTTAAATTTGCATCTTCCGCTCAACAGGCAGAAAGCTAACTTCCAATTTGATGTTGTTCAGTCCTGTCCTACTTTTCATGACCCCACTTGAGATTTTCTTGGCAAAGATACTGGGGTGGTTTGCTATTTTCCTCTCTAGTTCACCTTATAGATGTGGAAACTGAGGCAAACAGGGTTAAGTGACTTGCCCAGGGTCACACAGCTAGTAAGTGTCTGAGACTGAATTTGAATCCAGATCTTCCTGACTCTAGGCCTGGCATTCTATCCACTGAGCCACCTAGCTGCCTAGCAATGGCTCTTTATTCCTAATGCAGAGGAATGGCCATGAACAGTGAATAAAGACTGCATAGTTCATTCCATATATACATTCGGATTGAGAATTGTCCATCAGATTGTGAGCTCCTTGAGGAAAGGGACTATCCTTTGCTCCTTTTTACATCCCCAGCATTTAGCACAGTGCCTGGCACATAGAAGTTGCTTAATAAATGTTTGTTGATTGATTGATCTTGCATTAAGAAACCTAGACTATCATCTAATTTATTGCTGATTTTAAGTAGCTCTGAGGAGATAGCCCAGGCAGTCTGGATTGAAACCAGAGACAGGCTCAATCAAGGTCATTCAGCATATGTCATTGAAATTCCCATCTGTCCTTGGTTAGATGTTGACCAGGCGATTGCATATCCAAGGCTTACTTTACCACTGCACTGTCCCTTGGTGATAAATATGAATTGATACTGCAGCTGGAAACTGACCAGAGGACAGTTCAAAGGTACCAATTTTAATTAATCTGGACATTTATTGCCTAAATAATCATGTTGTGACTTGAAAGAGTTAACATAGCTTCCAAAGAGCTTACTTACTCCCAGGTCATGGTTTATACAATGGAAAGATTTGATTCAGTGTTTATTATTATGAATTATCTATTTAATGTTTGCTTTTCAAACATGTTAAACGCTATTTAAGAAACTCCATGCCCAACCTCTTCTGCAATACACAGCCCACATCCCTAACAAGAATTACCGAGTTCTATAGAGCTATAGCAGTAGTTTGAACATTACATAAATTAGGACTTCTCAGTCCATTCTTCCTCTTAAACATCTCTTGTCTCTGCTCTGATTTAATAAACATCTTTATTTATTTGTTCAAATAATAATATTTTCCTGGGAGGTAGAGTTGTATCTGAATTTTAGTGTGTATATAGATGACCAAGAAGAAACATAGCATAATGGATAGAGAGCCAGAAGATTTGATCTTAAGTCCCATCACTGACACATGCTGGCTATAGGACCCTGGATAAATCAGTTAACCCTTTACTTAACCTGGTAGGTGATCAAGGTAACTTTTTAAGATTTGTACATTGCAGAGAAGGTGCCAAACTTGGTACCTGGTGTGATGAATGAAAAATCCCAAGACACAGAGTTTCTAGGTCATTAGCAATCAATTTATTAATTATACTAGCTAATAATCAATAAATTAATGGTCAGTGGTTTCTCTTGTTAACCAAAGACAAAAGACATGGAGATTCTGAAAGCTTTAAATAATCTTGTTAAAGACCTTAGCTTGAAAAGACCAAGGTCCTCCACTGCATCCGGGGCCACCTCCAGCTGTCCTGATCTATATCTGGTCACTGGACTCAGATGGCTCCAGAGGTGAAAGTGGGGCTGATGACTTTGCACAGCCCTCCCTCACTTAAATCCAATTCACTTACATGTCATGGCATCTCCTCCCTGATGTCATGGTCTTCTTCAAAAATGAAAGAAAAATAGCAGCAAATAATCTTTGAAAGGGAATTCCCTTGTCAACTTAAAATCAAACCCAGTTGGTGGACATTTAATGAAGAGGTAGGCTAGGAGTCTTCAGCTCTTCCTTCTGAGAACAAGTCTGATCAAGAGACTCAGCCACCTTCAGCAATCTGGACAAGGGAATCCATCTCCATCCAGACCACTCTGGTTGGTTGTCTCCTTCATGAGCTGGGTCACCCTAAACTCTATCAGATGGGAGCTCATCATACCCCCCATACAGATGACTGTATGTTGACTTCAATTAAGCCTTTGATTGTCCTCGGTGGTATCCTTATCAAAAAGTTGGAATATCCAAGTTTGACTACACATATTTATTTAGAATTGGTTGAGGAACCTCACTAAAATGTTCAGTGATCAACAAGAGAGAATACAATCATAACATTATATTCTAAGGATTACTCCAAAGCCATTGGCTCAGAGCCAATTATTACAGCTTAATATTCAATATTGTTCAATATTCAATAATGTTCAAAAGCATATATTAATAAAAACTCATGGATGACACTAGTTGAAACATATAAACCTGAAAAGCTACAAACTTCAAACCATTCTTGTCAAGTTGATGACATGACCTTTAATTAACAAAATGAAAATGAATAGATATGAGTACAGTATAAAGTGCTCAGGAAGGAACAATAAACTATGTATATAAATCCAAGGATGACTCTCTTTACAAATGTTTGAGAAGAAAAGTTCTGGTGGTCTTAGTGGACTATAAACTGGGCATGATTAAACAGTGAAGTGCTATTGATACAAAATAACACTTAATTCTGTAGTTTTCTTCTTGGTTACACATTTGTCAATCCTTTATCTCTACAAGCACCAAGAAAAAGGCACAATATCAAAGTGCCTCTCCAAAAGAAACCCAATCCATTACCTTCAAAAGTATATATAGCACTGCATTACTACTTAGAGTACAAAATGCAAGGTCTTTAGCCTGGTGTTCAAGTCCATCCACCTTTGCAGCTCGACTTCATGCAACTCCAATTCACCTATTCCCATGTTGTGGTGCGGCCAAATGGGGCCACTCATTTCTTCATCTTTTCCTACTCTCTTCCATATGCCACCCTCTATTCCATTCAGGGATTCCCTTCACATGTCTTTTCTTCTATCAAGGACTGGGTCAGATGCTACCTGTAGATGAAGCCTCACATCCTCATAGGCAGTAGTTTTCTTCCCCCTAACCCACCCTTCAAATTTCTCATAGCTCTTTGTCTGAACCTCTCCTTTGTGTTTATTACAGTCTTTGTCAAACTTATTTAATAATAATAATACCTAGCTATGTATAATACTTCAAGGTTTGAAAAGTGCCTTAAAAATATCTCATTTTATCCTCACAATTAGGAAGCAGTACTATTATTATCCCCATTTTAGAGATAAGGAACCTGAGGTAAACAGAGATTAAGTGATTTGACCAGGGTCATACAGCTAGTATCTGAGGTTACATTTGAACTCAAGTCTTCCAGTGCTCTATCTAGTCTACCATCTGGCTGAATATATCTTATCTCCTCCTTCCCCCTTTAGAGTTTAAGCTTCCTGAGGGGAAGGACAGTTCCTTTTTGTCTTTATTCCTCAGTGCTCAGCACTGTGTTTCACAAATAGTAAGTACCTAATGCATGAGCATTAAATTTAATCAAATGGACATTAGTTGATCTGAACAGAATTCATGACTACCAGAGACTGAAAAGCAGTAGCAGTCCTACTGGCAAAACCAATAGAGAGCAAATGAAATCTACAATTTCAACAGCACTGAAGATACAAAAAGAGGCAAAAAACAGTCCCTGGCCCTCAAGGAGCTTACAATCTAATGGGGGAGACATCTTGCAAACAAATATATACAAAGCCAGCTATATACAGGATAAATAAGAAATGATTAACAAAGGGAAAACACAGGACTTAAGAGGAGTTTGGGGAAGCTTCCTGCAGAAGGTGGAAAGGAAGCCAAGGTTAGTAGAACAGAGGAGGGAGAGTACCCCCCCAAAAAAGGGCCATTATTGCCAGTGGTGGGAATCAGGTGAACAGGGGAGAAAGCATGACCTCAGGACCGTCTTACTTCTTCACCATGGAGCAAAGCCCCAGTGGCTCCACTCTACTTATGATTTTGTCTAGGCAGAGCCTAGAAGTCTAACTCAGACTACATAAAGCAGCCCTTATCTTGGATAAATTCTATTTGATGCAACAAACATTTATTGAGGACACTAGGAGGTATACAAAGACATTTTCCCTTCTCTGAAATTAATTTGGTTCGATTCAATAAACATTTCTTAAGGTGGAGAGTACAGAACTCATTTGGCTACAGGCAGAGTATATGGAACAAGAAGATAAATATATCTAGGAATACTCAGGGTCAGAGACATTAACCAAATTAAAGGCTAGTAAACTATCTGCTAGTATGTCTAACAAGAGGTGGGGAGCCCTTCGACCTCAAGGCCACAGGTGGCCCTCTAGGTCTTCAAGTGCAACCCTTTGACTGAATCTAAACTTCAAGGAACAAATCCCCTTAGTAAGAGGATTTGTCCTGTAAAACTTGGACTCTGTCAAAAGGCACACCCAAGGACCTAGAAGGCCACACGTAAGCCTCGAGGCCGCAGGTTCTCCACCCCTGGAGCAGTAAAGTGTCATGTAGGAACCAAGAAGTCATCTTCCCATGAGATTATGCTGACCCCAACAATAACCTGGAGCTTTTCCTATCCTTCAAGGTCTAGTTCAAGTCCCTCTTCTGAAGAACCCTTCCCTCAAATGCTCTAGCAACCAATGATCTCTCCCTCAACCAAGCTAATTACTTTTGTAGTAGAAAGAATATGTGACTTGGATTCAGAAAGACCTGAGTCTGAAACCTGCCTTAGACACTGTGTAGCACGGGACAAGCCCCTTAACCTTTCTCAGCCTCGGTTTCCTGACCTGTAAAATGGGTATAAAAATGACATCTACCTCACTAGAGTACTCTGAGAATCAAAGGAGATAGCATGTATAACCTTAAAGAGCCACGTTTAAGGGCAAGCTAATATTGTTTTTACATTCTGAATCACATAAAGGACAGGCTTACCTCCACAGCAGGACAACAACAAGATTGTAAGTGCCTGGAATTCAGGACTTGTGTCTCTTAGCTTTTGTTGTTTGTTTGTTTTTTAATTTCTTGCATTTAGTACAATGCCCTGCACTTAGAAGACATTAAATAGATTTATTGATTTATTGAGTGTTCTGTTCCTTTGAAGATGTAGTATGGGTTAGTGGATAGAATGTTACCTTCAGAGACAGGAAGGCCTGGGTTCAAATGCTGCCTCTGAAGCATATTAGCTATGTGACACTGGGTCTCAATCCCTACTCAACCCCTCTGTGCCACTGGCACCTCTCTAAGGTTGTAATCTGCAGAGCAGGTGCCAGTCTGCATTGGTAGAAGTTCCTCAGTGGATGCTCTCAAATCACAGGTTTGGTATGTTGGGTTTTTTTTTTAATCCCTCAAGGCATTCCAGAATTTAATAGAAAACAAAGAATTTGGGGGACGTAGAGAGGAGAACAATTCAAAGTAAGTTTCTAATAGAATCTGTAAACTTGTAAGGAAAAGTTAAAAAAGAAAAAACTAACCCTGAGATTAGTCTACAAGAGAGTTCTGTAGTATCTGTGAAGGCCTTTTAAAAGAAGAATAGTCATGCTTGATTTAAATAGTCATTGAATAGTTGGGGCTAATGAGAATTCACATTTATATAGTGCTTTGCAGTTTAAAAATATTTTTCTCACAGTAACCCTGTAAGGTAAGGATGAAGGTATTGAAACCAGTGAAAATCTCAATCAAGTATGACATTGAGGGGCAGCACTGGCCCTGGAGTCAAGAGGACCTGAGTTCAAATCTGGCCTTAGACACTTGACATACTTACTAGCTGTGTGACCTTGGGCAAGTCACTTAACCCTAATTGGCCTGCCTTCTGCCTTATAAAAAAAAATAATGTCATTGAAAACCCCATCTACCCTTGGTTAGCTGTGGACCCATATTATAGATGAATAAACAGCAGCCAAATTCAAGTCTTATAACACAGTAGATAGAGCCTTGGTCTTGGAATCAAAAAAACAGTGTTCAATTTCTAGCAAACCAAATCAATTCATTTCCTCAGTTTTTCTTCAGTTTTTTCATCTGAAAAGTGAGCGGACCGCACTCCGTGGCCTCCAAGGTCCTTTTCAGCTCTAAATCCAGGATCCTATCGTGACATGACTCTCACCCTGGATGTGGAGTTAGACGTAACAAAGAATTTCCTGCCTGTGAATGTGATAAGGCCCTGGAATTGTTTGACAAGAAGGATCTTTCTTCCTTTAAAAAAAATTAAAAGTGTAAAGGAACAATAGACATCCATCTGTGTGTGTGACCTTAGACACAAAACCTCCCAGCACAATCACTTTTGTGACTTCATTATGTGGAACGCCCAGAACATGAAATATGAAAGTAAAATTAGTCACCCAATATGATTTTCTGACCATAAATATAGGGTGCCATAGGGTCATGGGCCTTTAGAAGACCTTTGCCAAGGTGAAGGTAAAAGATATGACTGTACCCGGCTCACCAGCCAAAGGCTGCTCTCTCCATTGACCCCCCCACAAACTTGTAGACTTGAAGCAGCTGAGTCTAGCAATGCTTTCTGCAGATTGGAAGGGTTGTAAATGTGCCAGACAGATTACACACTCAGAGAATTTGATACTATCAGTCCTGTGAGGGTTTTTTTCCACTACTCCTTAACCTAATGAAGCATTGGCTGGCAAAGAAGGCTGAATCGAGCGAGTCACTAAGTAAGTAAAGTAACAGCTTTGGTTGGTAAAGAGAGAGTCTACAAGTGAAAGGCATTTTGCCTTCAGTCTGTCTGGATTTTTAATATCTAGTATAGACTATTAATCATGCAATCTAGACTCCTGCACTATGGAATTTGGGGTTTTTTTAATCACAAAAAAGAACACACCCAAAAGAAAGTAAATCAATCACATTTTCATTGACAGAATGACAGCCACGTAAAAGTGCTAGTTGAATAAAGGATTGAAACACTACCTGATCATAGGCAAAGCCTCTCTTCTGACTCTGAATCTAATGGGTTCTAGTGCCAGAGGCTGCTCACTAGCTCTGCAACCTGGGCCATGTGATAGCCTCTTAGCCCCTCAGTTTACCCACATAGAAAATGGAGATGTTAATACTTTCACTATTTACTTCATGATGTTTTTATAAGGGTGAAATGGGATAATGTGTATAAAGCTCTTTGTAACCCTACAGTAGATAGAGATGCAAGTTTGTCAATAATAGATACTATTGAAGTTCGCTTAACACAGATCTGAAAAGTAATGATTATGGTATCAGAGGACCTTCTTCAGGCTTCAAAAGATCTGTGATTTCAGTGGTATGGAGTCCTTCTCCATGCCATAAATTGTAGGATCATTGATTTGGATCTGAAAGGGTCCTCAAAGGTCATCTAGTCTAGACTCATAATTTTGCAGCCTGATGAATAGAACACTGGACTTAGTTCAGATTTTGTCTCAGACACTTCCTTGGGGGTGTGACCCTGGGCAAGTCACTTAAACTGTCTCAGCCTTAGTTTCCTCCTCTGTAAAATGAGGATACCATTTCCCTTTGCCATCCAGGACAGTTGGGAGATGACATGTATAAGGTGGTGCTGTATAAATGCTAGATGTTTTTATTATCATCACAGGGGACAAAACTGAGGTCCACAGAGTTTAAGTGATTATACCAAGATTATACAGTGACAGAGATGGAATTTGAACTCTGGTGACCCAGTGGATAAAGTGCTGGGCCTGAAGTCAGGAAGATTCATCTTCCTGAGTTCAAATCTGGCCTCAGATACTTGATATCCGGGTGACCCTGGGCAAGTCACTTACCCCTGTTTACCTCAGTTTCCTCATCTGTAAAATGAGGGAGAAGGAAATGGCAAACTACTCCAGTATCTCTGCCAAGAAAACCCTAAATAGGGTCACAGAGACTCACACTCATCTTAAATAATCCAACAACAACACAACCTTCTGACTCTACACAATGAGCCTTTCCACTTTACCACACTGTCACCGTGACCAGAAAATGTTATCACCTGGTGGCCAGCCTTCTGGTAACGAGACTCTCTGAATTTAGTTGGGCTATACCTCAGGCCAAAAATATACAGTGCATGCATGAACCCAAACTTCAATCAATCAATAAGCAATTATTTTATTTATTCTGTTCCAGTTACTATGATAGACAACGGAGATACAAATGCATAGATGAAGCAGTCTCTGCCCTCATGGGGGAAACAACATATACCCGTAAAAATAGAGAAAAACCACATAGGCAGTAAATGCAAGGTCATTGCAGGGAAGCAGGGGAGGTGCTAGCAAATGAGAAGATCAGGAGAGGTTTTGAGTAGGAGGGATATTGGTGCTGAGTTTTGAAGGAGGCCCAGGGAATCTACTTGAAGCTTTTCCAGCTTGGCAAGACATGCTAGAACTGGTTCTCCATTGGCAAAACCTCCAAGAATCCAGTGTCACCCCAGGCCATGATTGGCTCTTGTGGAGGGCCCACATGTGTTAGCGCTTCCTTGTTCATTATTCCTAAGCTCCCTGCTATAACATGCAAAGCTCTAGAAGCTAATCTTTAAGAATACCATGGGGCCTGGGCTTGGGGAGTTAAAATGGAGGAAGAATAACTTTTCTGTAGGACGATTCCTGTTGGATGATGGGGAATCAGAATCTGGCCCAGAGTTTACACTTTCATTTATAACTTTGTATGCTAAACTGTAAGACATTTGGCCTTGACTCTGACCATCCTTCTTTCTTGATTTTAAAATCTCTGCCCAGAGTTACATTCCCCCAATGCTTTAATTGTTGTCGAGTTGTTTCAGCTGTGTGGATTCTCCGTGGACCCCATTTGGGGCTTTCTTGGCAAAGATACTGGAGTGGTTTGCCATTTCCTTCTCCGGCTCATTTTACAGATGAGGAAACTGAGGTAAATAGGGTTAAGTGACTTGTCCAGGGAAGTGTCTAAGGCTAGATTTAAACTCAGGTCCTCCTGACTGCAGGCCCAGCACTTTAACCACTGAGCCACCTACCATTTTTTTTTTAATGGGGCTTTCTTTTTTAATAAATTAGTATGGTGTCCCCTTTAGGCCTTTCAAGTTCAATTTTCCCAGAGGTAGGAAAGGAAACACTTTACTCTGAGAACCTTAACTTATGTTAAATGTTGAAGTTTAAATCAGTCTTTTTCCTTCATTAGCCCCTGCAGTGGCCTTCAGGCTTTGCGGTAACTATCCTCTCTACTCCAATCCCATGTAAACCAGGTTCAAGCAGAGAATCATGGAAGTGGGCAAATGGAGTGTTTTCTCACTTCAGTATTAGGAGTGTGTTATTTGCACCCATCTGGGGGTAGAGAGGCTGCCCCATCCCCAACCCCCTATGCCCCCTGCACGTGCCATAATACGGGAAGGGATAATTAGAAATAATCCTTTAGGATTATTTCAAATCCTGCTTCAGATACTTACTAGTTATGTGATCCTGGGCAAATCACTTAATCTCTTTCAGCCTCAGTTTTCTCATCTGTAAAGTGGGGATGATAATATACCTACCTCACAGGGTTGTTGCAAGGATCAAGTATAGTGCTTTGCTTAAAGTGCCATATAAATACTAACTGTTGCTGTTAGTTGTTGACAAGAAGAAGGCATGTTGTGCCTCATACAATGACCAGGACCTCATGAACGTTGAGGAACCTTTTAAGAAAGATTCCTTAAAGATAAGAGCTTACTCTTTCTTCCAGTTTACCTGTCAATTTTCAATTGACCTTACCCTGACCCTTCCCCCCCCTGCCCAAGCAAATAAGAATTGAGGCAGCACATCTATGTCATTCCACACCAAAGAAAACCTGTGCAGCCGTCTTCAAAGCAAGAGCCTCTCTAAGCTCAGAGATCCGTGTAATTCCAACTGGAGAAAACTTTTGACAATAAATTTCCAAATTGGACACTACTCTAGAAGAGTAAGGATTTCCAATCTGTCCTTAGAAAGCAACAAAAACTTCAAAATCAGATGAAGTTGGGGAATCTAGCACTGGTGATGTGTGCCAACAGCAGAGGTTTCGACAGAATCTCCAAATTCAAGGAGATTTCAGCAGCTGCCCAGCCCAGCATTCTCAGTAAGTGGGAACCATCCAGTCTTTGCCTGAAGGCCTAGGACGAGAGACAATTCACCCCCTCCCAAAAGAGGCCATTCCATCTTGGGGCAGCTCTGGTCCTTAGAAAGGCCAGAATCCAGCCTAAATCTGCCTCTTTGCTATTTGGACCAACTGTTCCTAATCCCTCCACCGAAGAACAAAAAGAACTACAACTTGTTTCTGATGTTTACTACCTGTGTGACCTTGGGCAAGTCCTTTAAGCTTGGGCCTCAGTTTCCCCATCTGTGAAATGGGGGGGAAACTGGATTAGATAGCTTCTAAAGCTACTTCCTGTTCTAGTTCTATGACCCTATGACCAAATGAAGGAGATAACAGTGAGAATTAATCTTTATAAGCCTTGCCTCATGTGAGTCTTATAACAGTTATGGGAGGAAAATGCTGCTGCTGTTATTAATCTCCACTTAACAGAGCTATTAAGAGGTTCAAGGGTCACAGATCTAAATAAATATCTGATGTGGAATTTAAACCCAGATCTTTCTAATGCTAATTTTTCAGTCATTTTTTAGTTATGTATGACTCTCCATGACCCTGTTTAGGGTTTCTTGATACATACTGGAGTGGTTTGCCATTTCCTTCTCCAGTTTGTTTTACAGATGAGGACACTGAGGCAAACAAGGTTAAGTGACCTCCCCAAGGTCACACAGCTAGTATCTGAGGTCAGATTTGAGCTCAGGTCTTCCTGACTCCAGACCTGGTGTTCTATCCACTGAGCCATCTCTAACATAGCACTCTGTTATCCCACACAGTTTCAAACTTGACATTTTTCAAGATGTGGCAGAAGAATCTAGGATACTGTAGCAAAAATACTGTCATCCCATGATCTCTCAGATCAATCGGTTTACTGTAACTCTAGGAGACTTGGGTTCTGATCCTAGCTCTATCTCTAGCTCTGTGACCTCAGGCAAGTCACTCTCAGGGTGTTTGTTTCCTCATTTGTAAAAGGATAAATTTAGATGAAGTGATTTGCAAGGCTCCTTACAGTTTGAAAAATTCAATGACTGTGACAAAACTTAAGCAGTTGTATAATGGGGGAGCATGTGTGTGTTGGAGCTGCAGCCGGGATGGATGGATCAATGAAAGACAGCCCACTGGGAGCAGGATTCCAACTAACAAAAAGAGTAACTTGAGAAGCTTTGCATATTATTATTATTGCTATCGGCATTTCTATTACTACTGGGTTTGCTCAATAGAGATCTCCTATCTCGCAAGACAGAAAATGATTGTAAGGCATCTATGAAATGGTTTTCCAGGGGACTTCAGCCTACCTTTCACCACTTTAGTTTACCTTTGTTCAGATATGGCCATCTTTCAGATGTGGAGAAGAGAAAGAAGGGAAACCCCCCCCCCAAAAAAAAAACTGAGAGCTCTTATAACCATCAGCTTCATATGAAGATTTATCAGGGTCTGGTTTATATGCATAAAAGTTTATTATGTGGTGTGACTTGACCAGAGCCCTGTCATTTTTAGAGCCCCCACTAGTGTCCTACCAGTATACCAAGCATGATGAAGTAGAATCTAAAATTAGAATACCTAAATTCAAATCTCAGATTTGCTCTTACTTTGTGACTTTGGGCAAGACACTTTTTGTTTCTGAAATTTCATTACCTCATTCATGTATTCATTCAACAAGCATTTATTTTAAAAAATGGATGTGCCTAAAACTGGGCTAGGTGCTAGGGTTCCAAATACAAAAATGAAACAGTCCCTGACCTCTAGATGCTTTCATTACATTGGTGGGACAGGGGGAAGTAAAAGGAGAGGAAACTTGTACGCAGACAAGTTAATAATTGTGTGTGTGTGTGTGTGTGTGTGTGTGTGTGTGTGTAGTAAGGGTTGGATTGGAATATAGCCTGTGGGACCCCAGAAGTTGCCAAGGGAGTTCAGCACAGGCTCCAGTGGGATTGTCTTCCTCTCAAAGCTTATCCTTATACATATTCCAATCGAATCCGACCTCCACTGCATACACAAAGTAAATACAAGGTAATTCAGGGGAGGGGGAGCAACCTAAGGATGAGGACAGTCCTCTCTTAGGAGGTGGTGCTAGAGCTGAGTTTTAAAGGAAGCTTGGGGTTCCAAGAGGCAGAAGTAAATAGGCAGTGCATTCCAAACAAGGGTCACAACTGGTACAAAAGCACAGAGAGATAGGAGAGTAACTATCGTGCATAAGAAAAAAGCACATCGGGCAGTTTAGTTTGGCTGGAACCTAGAGTTTGAAGGAGAGTAGTATATGTGTGTCAAATGAAGAGGTTGCATTAGATGATATGTAATTTCCCTGTTCAGCTCTGAATCTATGATCCTCTATGGGAGACATTGCGTTGTAGTGAAAAGAGAATTGGACTTGAAGTTAGGAGAAACCTGAGATTGAATCCTCCACTACCATGCATTAGATGTGTGACCATGGGCAAATCCCTTAATCTCTCTGAGTCTCATGTTCCTCATTTTTAAAATGGCAAAAATACCAGTAGTACCAACCTGCCATTTGTATTATGAGAATTTAATGAGATATGTTTAAAGTGCTTTGTAAACTATAAAGTGCTCTATGAATATTCATTATTCATTCTTATTAAGCATATAAGCCAGACCCTGATAAGCCTTCATATGAAACTGATGGTCATAGGAACTCTTGGTTTTTTTCCTGCCATTTCTTGGGATTTCCCCTCTTTCTTTTCTCCTTCACATACCGCTACCATGAACACTCCCCACAAACTCTCCAGCATCTATTTCCCAGAGGCTAGAGTCTAAAATCTATGAACCTGTAAATCCTAATCTAGGGACTATTAAGTTTGCAGAAGTGTGGAGAAATGGGAGAGAAGGTATCCCCTTGGTGCCTCTGTCTGGGCACAGACACTGGAACCTTGTTTTCCAGGGTGAAAGATTTGGAAGGCTCCAATAGCACTGTTCCAGGGACGTTTCCTCCCCTGCCTATCTGACTTCTACCAATGGTCTCTTTTCCACTCAGGTTTCTGGGACATACTTTCTCCCTACTACAGCCGTGCTCCTGATCAGGTCTTCCTGATCCCAAATCCAGTGTCCACTGCACCATTTAGCACAAGGCTTGTTATAGAATTGGAGACCTATATTCAAATCCCAACCCTACCTCATTTCCCCACCCCTCCCCTCAAGCAGTAGGCAGTCTTCCAATCCCAGGCCAGACTTCTTTCTCCATCTCATCCTCATTCAAAGGAAATTCCTCCAAACGAGTCAGATGTCCATGTAGTCAGGCATGCTGATGCCCTAGGTACCAAAATTGCAGCTACTGCCCTACCCAGTTTCCATACTATCTCCTCACTACCATCACCACACAGAAAGCCAGCTTTGGCTCTAGTTCCTGGGAATAGCCTGCCTCGAAGAGTCTAAGGGTATTTTTTCTTCCAGAAATGTGAATCAGTTTTAATTCAGTCCACAAAGACTCACCCTTTAGCACCAATTTGCAATTCATAAAGGTTTAATGACTTACCCAGCTATCAGTCATTAAATAGCAGAGTTAGAGCCAAGCCAGGTCTCTTTACTCCCAGTCCAGTGCTTTTCAACTTATAGCATGTTAGCCAGTCCCTTACTATTCTTCATATTTAATTAACTCTAAATCCCAAGAGTACCAATATTCAAAGAGATCAAGGCTGTGTTCAAAACAAACCGACATCTAAATGATCTCTTTGATCCAAACAATTTTAAAGCTGTTCCTAAAAGTAATATGTTTACCACCAAGAAAGACTTTCCCCTCCATCTCTAACCATCCAGAGTGACCCAGGAAATAAAATGATCCAAAAGGCAGTCATCCTATTGCTTCCTATTTAGAATCCAATTAACTTTCTTGCTAACACTTTTAACCTTAACCTTTAGACAGGGAAGGAGAGTCAGCATGCCTGACTACATGGACATTTGACTCATTTGGAGGAATTATTCTTTGAATGAGGAAGAATAAAAAAAACTCTTTTGTTAAAAATAATACTTGTCTTTTTCTTTTTTTACTTTTGATAACAGGGAAGACTCACAGGATCGAAAAAGGGGAAGGAAATTATGTAATATAAAAGCAAAAGGCATCGTCATGCTAGTTAGTGGAAGATTACTTGAATCAGCCAAAAAGCATTTATTAAATGTTGATTAGATGCCAGACACTTTACTAGGCATTGGAGACACAAAGGCAAAAGAGAAATTCTCTGCCCTCAAGGAGCTTAGATTCCCACTGAGGGATAACATATACTCATATGAGTAGAGACAAAATAAGCATATGAAAATAAATAGAAGACCCATGATTTAAATTATAAGGCCATAAAGTATGAAAGACAATATGGCCTACCACATAGAGAACTGACCTGAAAGTCAGGAAGACTTGGCCTAGGTTCAGGTCCAACCTCTACAGGTCTACACAGGCTATGTGACCCTGGACAAGTCACTTAACCTCCCAATGCCCCCGGGCATTCTAAGACTGGCTAAGACCTCTAAGATCCTTTCTTGTTTTGTTTCCCCCTAAGCTCCTTTCTAGTTCTCTGTCTATAATCTATGAATCCAAGTTGCAGAACAAATACTGATCTGCCCTTCCAGCCAAAAGCACTTTGTGTCTGATATGTCTTGAATGTACTTATGTTGGTACATGTTGTCTCCCTCAATTGAGCGTAAGTTCCTCGAGGGCAGGGATTTTTTATTTTTGTCCTTGTATCTCTAATAATAACAGCTAACGCTAAAGCACTTTTGATGATGTTATTCAGTGGTGTCCGACTCTTCGTGACCCCATTTAGGGGTTTCTTAGCAGAGATACTGGAGTAGTTTGCTGTTTCCTTCTCCAGCTCATTTTACAGATGAGGAAACTGAGGCAAACAGGGTTAAGTGACTTCCTGATTCCAAGCCCAGTGTTGTATCCGCTGAGGCACCTGGCTGCCCTGACACTAAAGCACTAAATCGTATTTTAAGGCATGTAAAGAATTTTATATAAGGCTCTGTCCTTTGATGCTTACAACGCTGTGACCGGGCACTATTATTGTCCTCACCTTACAGACAAGGACACTGAGGCTGAGAAAAGTCAAGTGATTTGACAAGGGTCACGCAGCTAAGTGTGTAAGGTAGGGTTTGAATTCTGGTCTTCCTGACACCGAGTCCAGTCTCCACTCTTCCATCTAGCACAGCGCCTGTTAGTTCGTTGGAGATTAATAAGTGCTTTGGCATAGGATGTTTTCTCATCAGAATACCCCGTACCAGTGAAATCACAGGACAAATCTAAAAGTAATGTATAGATGGGGACGAATAAGTAAGTAGAATCTGTTGTTGTAATTGTTGTTCAGTCATGCCCAATTCTTTGTGACGCTGTGGACCATAGCACGCCAGTGTGTCTGTGGGGTTTTCTTGTCAAAGATACTAGAGTGGTTTGCCATTTCCATCTCCAGGGAATTAAGGCAAACAGTGGTTAAGTGACTCACCCAGAGTCACACAGCCAGTAAGTGTCTGAGGTCACGTTAGAACTCGGGTCTTCCTGATTCCAGCTCCAGTGATCTATCCCCTGAGCCACCCTTTAAATAATACTAATAAGAAAGAAGAAGGAAAGAACACTCATTTTAGAGTTAAAAGGCCTAGTTTCAAGTCCTGGAGCTTTGGGGGGCCTCAGGTTTTTCATCTGTAAAAATGGGTAAAAAAAAAATTCATTTTTTTCCACCTCTAAACTATATTAAGTGTCTTCTTACAGACTAAACTCTAAAACATCTGGATTTTTTGCATGTAATTATTACACTTTGAAAGCTGCTTTTTTGGTCTGCCTGCCATAAGTGTCTCCCCACTCCAGTCCAACTCCAGTTTAGCTACAGAAGTGATCTTCCTAAAGCACACGTCGGATCATGTCACTGCCCTCGTACCCCCCTTAATAAACACCAGTGGTTCCTTATAGTCTCCAAGATCAAATATAAAATCCTCTATTTGGCATTCAAAGCCTTTTATAACCTGGTCCCTCCTAGTTTTCCAGCCTTCTTACACCTTACACCCCCATACCCTGCAATCCAGTGACACTGGCCTCACAATACACAAAAAACCAGAAGTTTCACAATCTGTCCCCCATGCCTGGTATATTCACCCTCATTATCTCCAGCTCCTGGCTTCCCTGGCTTCCAAACCCTTCAACTCCCAGCTAAAGTCCTCCTTTCTCCTGGATTTTTCTGATTCCCCCCTTATTTCTAATTACTTGCCTCTGTTGACTGTGTCCCTATATCTATCCTGTACATAGATTGTTTGGCTATTGTCTCTGAGAGCAGGAATTTTTCGCTGGTCTTCGTATAATCATGCAACCAGAGCTTAGCACAGCGCCTGGTACATAACAGGTGCTTAATAAATGTTGATTGACTAACCCCTCAGTATATCTGAATGCAAGTTATAAAGCTCTGCTTTATAATGATGTTCTGCCATACTTTCATTCTGTCTTTTGGAGACACCTGTTTCTGCCCACTCCCCTTATGCCTACTGAGGTTGGCAATACCTTAGTGGAGCAAAGAGGAGGATGTTTCCATGGGAAAGCTCACCTGGACTAGGAATCCAGGTTTGCCATCCACTCTGGAATAACAGTTTGGCCCTGACCACCAGCTCTCTGAACTTCCTGCCTACTTGGCAGTATTGACAGAGACAGCAGGTGAGAGTCCTCAGGCTGCCAGAAGCTTCCTCCTCGCATGATTGCTTTGTCATGCCAGCATTCACCGGGTGAAGGGTTAAAGGTGTGCCTCATGCAGCAGGGCACCAGAGGCCACCTACGTGCTCCTGTCCACATGGTCACCAGACCCTTCACCTCTGCCCAAGTGCACACCCAGCAGCGGGGCCGGCTCCCCTTCACACACAGCACTTCTCAGCACCGCCCTCAGGCAAACACTACCACCACACCCCCAAAGTGTGCCTCCCCACTCCGCATTTGTAACCCGTAGGGCACACAGAGAGGAGTGGGCCTTCTCCCTCTGGTTTCATTTTGCCTCTCTTCCAGCTCTTCTTACCAGGGGAATGATATGCACCCTGTCAGGATCCTAGGAGGCCATAAATAACCTTTCTCACAACAACTCAATACCTATGCTTTGCTTTCAGACATAATCACCCATGAAAGCTATTTATGACTTTATACACTCCAGTTCAGTGAACATTATCCCTTCAGATAGCTTAATTACTTTAATCTTTGGCAGCCTGTATTCCTTCTAAGAGCAGGCCCAGGGAAAGCATCCAAAGCTGCCCTTAGGGAGCTGGGAGACCAACAACCTCTAAATGTGTCAAAGGTAGGAGTTCAGTCAGCTTTAGAAGCCAACCAAGGCAAGGGGAAGAGGGGTAAAAACCCTTGTGAGATTAATAACTGAGTGACTTGAAACTAATTCGTTTTAATGTTACAGCCCACAAACCCACTTCCCTTCAACTTCTTGGTAAACTAGGGAGCCAGGCTGCTGTGAGATTAAGGAAGCTCACTTGTTAGCAGAGCTCAGGAAATAAAATTCACACTTCTGAAGTTCAGTCAAGTCTGAAGACCTGCCTGGGGCAAGGTTCTCCTATCCTCTGGCTTTAGAGGAGGGGTGCCCTTACTAATAAGTGTGTAGGTACCTATGTGGGCAATGAAGAGTTCTGAAAAAATGCCTCCTACCCATTAACATTTGCTCAAAATCCTGTCCATCAGACCGTCACAGACATCAAAGGCCCTTTCCTCCTACCTACCTTTGCAGTCTCATTCACATCCTTTTCCTTCCTTCACTCTGTGTTCCAGAAAGACTGGACTGCTCTTCTTTGTCCTGTTCTCCTTCTGCCCTCTTCTATCTCCTTTGGCCACCCCATTCCTTACCACCTGAACAATCTACCCTCATCAATAACTGCTGAAACCCTATCCATCCCACCTGTAACACCACCTCCTTCAGGCTACCATCTTTGACCCTGTGGTGCAGTGGAAAGCACCCTAGATTTGGAGTCAGAAGACCCTGCTTGGTTACTGCTTCATTCAATGAGAAAAGCAGTGGCTCTTGGTTCAGAGGACTTAGGTTCAAATACTACCTCTTGTACCTGCTGTGCCCCCTGCAAGATCTGGAGCAAGTCACTAGACCCCAGAGTCCTCATCTATAAGATGAGGAGGTTGAACTAGATGATTTCCAAGGTCCCTTCCAGTTCTAACTATGTGACCCCCCCCCAACTCCCGCCCTGAACTGGAGCAGCCCTTTTCCTCCTCTGAGTTCTTACAGGATTTTGTTTATATTTAATTATACAGCTATGTGTTTTTCCCCATTTGCCATGATTAAAATATTAACTCTTTGAAGTACTGATTTATTTTTGTCTTCACACTCCCAGTTCCCAGCATAGTGCCTGGCACCTTGTAGGCATTCAAAAAACGCTTGTTGATTGACTTAAGACAGAATGATGGTTGCCTGAATACTCTTGTCCAATCCTTTCCTTCTGGGCCAAACCATTCCCCTTCCTAAGTAGGGTTATCTTCATGAAGCAGGCCATGTAAATGTCTATGATACTAAGATAACAGAATTTCCAAAAGCAACAGACCACTGTTCCTCAGAAGCATGGAAAAATGTGAAACATGCATGTTTTCCCTCCGGCCGTTGGTCTGATATCTGACTGTCCACTGGAATGACTCAATCCTACTTTAAAGATATACCATGAATAGGGAATGAGGGGAGAGATTCTTAACACTCCCTTTCACAGCATAGGTGAATCAAAGTATAAAGTAATGAAAGGCATGACAACCTACCTTTAAGACAATCTACTATACTTTTGAATCTTGGGAGATAATAGACATGAAAAGACACACTGATCTTGCAAGTATACACATACATACACCTATAAAAACATGTATATGTATATACGTATGCGTGTGTACATTTATACACACACGTATATGTGTATGCATATGTATATTTATCTATGTAGCATATTGTTCATTTGCTATGAAAACACAGGGAGATTATTTGGACTTTGAGTTTTAACTCTATTCCACTCCCTGTCCTCCTCCTAAATCTTTCCTATTCTTTTCTAACCAATGCTACTAGACTAAAATGTAACTTGGAAATATTTAACAAAATAAATAAAAATACAATAAAACATGTTGCTGTTCAGTCATTTTTCAGTCATGTCTGACTCTTTCTGACCCCATCTGGGGTTTTCTTGGCAAAGATACTAGAGTAATTTGCTGTTTCCTTCTCCAGCTCATTTTACAGATGAAGAAACTGAGGCAAACAGGATTAAGTGACTTGCCCAGGGTCACACCTCATAAGTGCCTGAGGTCAATAAAACATAGATAATGTTGATATATGATTGTCAAAGTCAATGTGGACCTTCAGGGATCCTTATGTACCATTTAGTGCCCCCCCCCCATTCTCATTTGAGTTTGACACCACTGGTCTAGAGCTAGAGGTTAAGTGACTTACCCAGAGTCATACTGCTAATATATATCAGAGGCAAGACTTGAACCCAGGTATTCCTGGCTCTGAGGCTAGCCTCATATAACTATAAAAACAATAAGCAACAAACAATATGAAGCCTATAAGTGGAACATCCCCAAGGGGCAAGATTGAGTTGGTTTAGAAGCCCGTAGTCCCTCTAAATCCATGATCATCTTGAACAAATCCTTTGCAGGGTCCCTCATGATCTCCTCCCCAAGCTGTGGACATTTGTCCTTTAGCATTAAACCTTATGAGATGCCTATCACTGTGATGAACCAGCTGGTACTAGATGCTCTGTTAGGTGTGCTAGAGGGCATGTCAATGCCCATTAAAATTCTTCATAGGAAATAGTAAAAGACTTCTCAGATTAGAAAAGATAAGGAAGCCCTCTTCAAAGCTTCTTTTGTCCTGCCCAAAATGTTATGTGGGTGAATAATTGGTTCACCAAATCTCAGATATTGTGAACTGTTCTTTACTGGGAAACTCCAAATAAATACCAACACTGATGGTGACCCAGTTAGAACAGCCACTGGGAGAGTGTGGAAGGGTGGTAAGGGTTACCTCTACATGGAGACAGAGAGAGGTTGGCTTTGCCATGAGTGCTAAAGGTGGGGGTTAGCTGCCACCACCTTTTGGACCCCTGAAATTTCTGCTGCCAATCTAAGAGCAAAGTTAAACTAGTAGAATTTCTTTTCTCTCCTGGGTTTTACCACACATACCCAGATGCCTTTTGCTGATGTCCCACAGCCCACATGATGAGGACCTTTGTTCAGTGACTAAAACGATCAACTCTATGAGGTCCTTAGACTTTCACATTTAATTTTAATCCATCTGTGTGCATGTTCTGAATGTCATGCTCCAAATCACAATTTTACAATGATAGAATGTTAAAGTTGGGACATCATAAAACACCTAGGCCAACCCCTGAACAGGAATGTCTTCTACAATGTCCACAACCTGTGGTTATCTAGTCCCCAATAAAAACCTTTAGTGTATGGGACTCCACTGTCTCCTGCTTCACCTTCTCCTCCTCCTCTTCCTCCTGAAGAGCTCTGTTCCACTTTGGATAGTTCAAGTCAGGCAAAGGAAGGGCATAGAGATGTCCAGTGTGTCTGTGTTTTTTTTTCCTCAGTGCTTCAGCTATCTGAGTAAATTCCTGCAACAAGAAATACCATCATACCTTGGTGGTTGTCCCTTTAGCTTTTGCCCCTCTATCCTCCTCAGAGATAATGTGGCCACAGCTATGCTGCTGCTTCATCAGACTGAAGAAGTGAATGAGAGGGAGAGGGAAAGCCCACCACTTCCCTCCTCTCCATGTGTTTTCTCCCCTTCCTTCCCAAAAGGAAGCTCCATTTTAAAACTCCTCAGAAGCAGAAACTCTGTCCACCATTTCTGAACATACAATTCTATCATTCTCTTCCCAAGCTGGGAAAAAATACATCTCCCAAGGTCTTTAGGAATTTTGACTCCCTTCAGAAGTCATCAATCCAAGCCTTTGCTGGAAGGACTGCTACACTTGCTTCATCTGTTTATTTCTTTGTTTATTCATTTGTTTGTTTGTTTGTTTATTATCCCCAGGACTTAGTATAGCTCCTGGCATAGAACAAAAAATAAATGCTATTTCATTCATTCATTCATTCATTCATTCATTCATGAATCTCTTTGAAGAGGTTCTGCAGTGCTCCAGGGCTTAATTCAATCAGTACCAGGTCATTCACAAAGAAAAGCATCTGGAGGACCTCACCACCTACAGAAAACATCTTTGCAATTTGGATTCTGAATCTCCACCATGAAAACAGCAAATACATTTGGCAAGCTGATCTCCCCAATGTATGCCTCACCTCATATTAATGATTAGAAGGCAGTAAAACAAGTTTCTCTCTCTTGTTATATTTTTCAAGTCACTTTTATAATTTTATGTCTAGATAGGAGATATCTTATTTAAGAAAGTTCTTATGTGACATTTTTGCTCTGCCAAATAAAAGGCTTGCTTTTTTTTTAATAATCAACAGAACTGGGATCTTCTGTATCTATTCTCTATCCCTTCTGTCAACTGTATGATCATAAAGATATGGTCTACTGTAGAATGCTGTTTGCAAAAGCCTGCTGGTTCCCTACTAATACCTTCATCTAGGAAAACTTTAATGCCCGTGTACATGATTCTCATAAAACTTTAAATAGATGGAAAAGTAGTCATATACTTAATGTCTGTGAGGTAGTTTGGAATGTTCTGTTGCCTGCTTCTTTGGAGCTATACATTAAGTCTGAAGTAGGAATCTTCCCCACACACTTTTGATATATTCCTCTCTTTCAGATTCCTAGCAAATAGATCCCTAAATGTCCTCATAGTTGTGCCACATCTGGCATAATAGACATATATGTATGTATGTGTATGTATGTGTATGTATGTATGTGTGTATATGTATGCATATATATACATGTATGTACATATACATATATAGTCTAATCCAGATGTTTTTCTTCATCTTTTTCTCTTTAGTGCCATTACTCTATAAGCATATCCAGGTCTCTTCAGTTGGAATCCAAGTATTGTGTCTCTGCTTTCGTTGATGTTGAGAAGAGGTTGTGATTAAAAAAAGTCTTTGTAGACCTTTCCATCAATCATCTCTTTGTTGTTTTTCCAACTTGATCCTTAAATACCCTTGGGATAACTTTGTTTCATTAGTTTTCTCACCAAACTTTATTCCCATTGGTTTTACTCTTCCCTGTTCCTCTCTGCTTTACAGTATGATACAATTCAAAATCTTCTACCATACTCTTCCATGAGATTTTACAGAAAAATGTATATTCTAGTCCTGTGTTACCCTTGGCTACCCTATCTCTTTTTGGTAAAAAAAAAAAAAAGTCAAATGTTTGCACACTAAAGTGTTTGTTTCTTAGGCTTTCATCTCATCATTAAGACTTACAATGGCTGAAGTCCTATAGGAAATTACAGTTGGCTTACATTTAACTTATGTTGATTGAACTCCTATAGAGAATTAGTATGATAGATGTTTGTGTCATTTCTTTTGTTCATTTCCTATTTTTCATAACAAGGATTGTATAATTGAAATAGTTATGGATCTGGAGTTAAAAACTAGAGTTAAGAAATTCTACTTCTGTCCAGTAGTGACAGAATGAATAGACTAGTCCTGTACCAGTGTGAACTTAAGCAAGTCCTTCTCTTGGCCTCATTTCCTACTCTATAAAATGATAGTGTTAAGCTAGATAATCTCTAAGGTCCTTCTCAACTCTGAATCTATAATCCTATGAACAACATGCTTAAATAATGAGGTTTGTATGGTTCTAACTTTAAAACATATCTTTTTTCTCACTTTTATTCTTTATTCTAGCTTGACACAAAAATTGTATCTTTGATCTAGTAAGTTGATAGTCTAACTGTTGTTGCTGTCTGCCCTTCATTCTCAAAGAATACCAATGACGTCAGGAGGGTGATGTCTTGACTTGCAAGTGAATTGGATTTAAGTGAGGCAGGGCTGTGCAAAGTCACCAGCTTCACTCTCTCCTCCAGAGCCATTTGGGTCCAGTGGCGAGATATAGATCAGGATGACTAGAGATGGCCCGGGATGCAGTGGGAGGCCTTGGTCTTTTCAAGCTAAGGTCTCTCCCAGGTCTCAAGTCTAACTCTACAATACATATGGCTGATACAAGAATTATTCCTACGTCAGTAATGAGTGTTTTCCTGTCTGTAAAAATATAACCAATTTCATTTTTTATGATATTCAGTTCATGCAATGTCCAGCACCTCCCAATTATTTTCTCAAAGAGAGTAATTTGTTAATTCAAATGAATTAAAATTAACTTTGTCCTGATAAACTTTTAAGCATTTTGTAGCACCCAGATAACTGGAGACTCTACTTGGTGCTGAAACTAACTAGTTAGGTAATTTCAGTCTTTGCCTAAATAAGGGGGAACCATCCACTTGGATTTTAGTCTGTCCCTGAAGACAGATTGATCAGTTTGAATGTGACCTTCTTCATTTTTAGATAATACTGAAAGAATATAGGCTCATTTCCTAGTCTCTTTTCTACATCTAAGACCTCTATTATTATTGCCTAACAATAATAATGGGGCAGCCAGGTGGTGCAGTAGATAGAGGGCCAGACCTGGAGTAGGGATGACTCATCTTCCTGAATTCAAATCCAGCCTCAGACATTTAACTAGCTGTGTGACCCTGGACACATCACTTAACCCTGTTTGCCTCAGTTCCCTCATCTGTAAAATAAGATGGAGAAGGAAATGGCAAACCACTCCAGTATGTTTGGCAAGAAAACTGCAAATGGGGTCATGAAGAATCAGACATAACTGAAAAATGACTGAACAACAACAAACAAATGTCAACCAGAATTTAATTAATATAATATTCTATACACACACAATCTTCACAACAACACTAGGAAGCAAGCAAAATATGGAAGGGCTGATTTTTCCAAAGTTACACAACTAAATCAATGATAGAACTAAGAATAAAACCCAGGTTTTCTGATTTTTTGTCCAAGTTCTTCCAAGGGCTCTGAGGAAAAATTCTCTTGCTATGGGTTTAATAGTGGGTATACCCACACCTAGCTTGAGTCTAGTTTTCTAATGAATGGTTTCTTTAGAAAAGTTTAAAATTTTTTTTAATCTTATCATCATCATCAATGACCACCTCTTCCTTTAATTTATTATTTTTATTTGAGGAAAAGTGACCCCAGGCTACACTAAATTGGAAACAAAATCATAACCTCAGTTTGAGAGATAGGTTTCTCTAGGAAAGCAAAACTAAACTAAGCCAAGGATTCATTTTTATTCATTAATTTCTGCTTTATTCATCTGGATGACAATCCTCTGCAATGTGCACAAGCTGGAATATAATTAAGGAGTTATAAGGAATATGTAACCAAGATCCCTGCTCGCCAGCAGCTTCCTACATGACCTCTGCGGGTACTCTCAAGCAGAACTATGCTTTCAAAAGGCCTGGGAAAAGGTCAGCAACAACTTCCAGGGTCTTCAACGCCAATTTGCAGTGAATCATGTTGGGGGGGAGGGGGGAGGGGGTTTTGTGTGCGTGTGTGCGTGTGTGTGTGTGTGTGTGTGTGTGTGTGAATGTTTTGCTCTAGAGGAGAAAGGCACCACTCTTAGATGAAAAAACTGACAGATTTTGCACACTCAAGCAGGTGGAAATAATTTGATGCTAATGAATAGCTTGCCTAAAGATTAAAGGTGAATGAATCAGCTGAGGTGTGATAGTGAAAATTCTCCCAGTTTCTTACCCACCACTTCAGTCTAGCCCTCTGAATCTCATAAAACCCCTCTCCCCCACCCCCTTGTTTTTACTTGTTTACATTCATCTATATTCCTGGCTTCCATAGAGAATGAAAGTTCATGATGAAAAGAAAATACCAGTTATCTCAGCAGAGGGCTCTATCTCATATTGCTAAGTGACACATTAGAGACTTCAAATAAAGATCTAAGCTTTAAAATATTTATCTAGCAGCTAGACTACTACAAGGCTGGTGGTGACCAGAGACATGAACTCTCATACCATCTCTAGTTCATAGGATCTGAGCTGAAAGGGACTATTCATCTAGTCCAATGCCCTCATTTTACAACTGAGGAAACCATGGCCCAGGGAGGTTTGTCCAAAGTCAGCCTTTCCATACTTAGTATAGCTATAGAGAAAGTGCTTTGCAAACCTTAGTACTCTAATGCAAGCTAGTAGTACTGTGAGCCAGGCTTTTACTAAAGCACTAGGTGGTTGCAGTGCTCATAGATGCCAAATTCATTTTCTCAAGTAATCTTCAAACAGTTCTGATAATGGGTACTAGAGCTGAGACCTGGATCTTAGAATTCCAAGGCCAGTGTTGTTTTTATTATGCTAAAATGCCAAATTCTTTTACCCTCTTCATCTCAAAAAACAAACAAAAAACCCAAAACACCCAAGGTCTGGGGATGTCTTTTGCTTTACTTTACATCCTTTACTTTACAGCACTCAGCACAGTTCTTGGCACATAGGTAGGCTCTTAATAAATGTTTGTAGACTGAAAGACTGCTTGTGGCAGTTGCCAACCTTCTTAAGTTTTTAATATTTGTGTTGATTAGACAAAGAAAAATTAGTTTTTTTCTAAGTTGGGAGATATGAAGAGATAGTCCTAGATAACCACTTTTAAATATTTCTCCCCATAAATAGAATTTATTCCTAATGTGTGTGATAGGTTTCTTTCAAAACTCAAAATAAAGGATCTCTTACATCATACCCCATAAACTTTTATTCACTACAGAAAAATCTCCACCTAACGGAAAATATGCTCATGTAACACAACAAAATCATATTGTGGATGGCTTTAAAGGTTAAAAAGCGTATGCAATCAGCAGGGATGACTCTGACTGACAATGTTGTATAGTGAGGTATGGTATGAGACTTTACTAGGTTGACTTGTATATGGATACTTAGAGTCACAGATTCATAGATTGTTTTATCTGAAAGGGTCCTTAAGATAATCTAGTCCAATTTTGTCGTTTTCCAGATAAGCAAACTGAAGCCTGGCTCCTAGGTGGTGCAGTACATAGAGCACCAGGCCCAAAGTCAGGAAGACTCATCTTACTGAGTTCAAATCTGGCCTCAGATACTTCCGAGCTATGTGACCCTAGACAAGTCACTTAACCCTGTTTGCCTCAGTTCCCTCATCTGTAAAATGAGCTGGAGAAGTAAATGGTAAACCACTCCAGGATCTTTGCCAAGAAAACTACAAATGGGGTCATTAAGAGTCAGACACAACTGGAAGATGACTAAACAATAACAAACAGAGCCCAGGGAGGCTGGATGCTTTGTCCAGAACCACACAATTAGGGTGAGCTGAGAAATGAATTAAAATCTCCTGAATCCCAGGGTTGTGCTTATTTCACTAAAACACACTGCTTCAAACTGGGGACACATTTGAGTATTCCAAATTAAAAAAAAACCTTTTGTTAAGTTATAAATTCCCAAATATATAGTCTACTTAAAAAGATCTAAGTAGAATTGTTGTGAATTTAAAATTTAATAATTCATATTATGAGAGGCAGCATGGAGTAGTGAACATGATACTAGACAGAGTCAAAAAGATGCGAATTCAAATTCTGCGTCTGATCCATACTATCTATGTGACTCTGAGTAAGTCACTTAGCCTCTTTGAGAATCAGTCAACTCCCTGTAAGGTTTATCTACAGTTATGAGTGGATTGCATTTTTTATCAAGGTAGGATCATTTCCCCATGAAATCACAGGCTTTTAATGTATCCCTGATGTTTTGATGTAATAACTAATGTCATTAATAGGTGCTAAATAATAATAATAATAATACAAGACAACACAATGTCATGGAAGAAGCTTTAGGTGGAGGCAGATAGCAGGTTCAAATCAAGGCTTTATCATTTAACTAGCTGGTAAACTTGGACAAGTCATTACCTCTATGTCTCTGGTTCCTCATTTATACAATGAAGGGGTTGGACTAAATAGTCTTTGAGGCCCCTTTCAGCACTAACATTCTATGCATCTAGAGAAAGGCATCATGGTACAGTTGTTAGACAACCAACCTTGGAGTCAGGGAAGCCCGGGTTCAAGAAAGGCTTCTGACATTAACTGTTGTAAGTCCTTGGGCAAGTCACTTAACTTAAGTTCCTATATTTAGAGCTGGAAAGGACCTTAAAAGGCCATCTAGTCCAAACCTCTCATTTTTTGTTGTTCAGTCATTTTCAGCTGTGTCTGACTCTTTGTGACCCCTTTGGGGGTTTTCTTGGCAAAGATCCTAGAGTGGTTCACCATTTATTTCTCTAGCTTCTTTTACAGATGAGGAAAGTGAGGCAAACAGGGTGAAGTGACTCGCCCAGGGTCACGCAGCTAATAAATAGCAGATCTAACATCTGAACACAGGGCCTATGATTCTGAGTCTTGCATACAATCCACTGCGCCATTTACAGATCAGCATTGGCAAAGGGTGTTTCCTCACTGGGATTTCTCTTACCAATGAAAACACAAGTCTCAACGCCTCTCCCTCCCTGCCCCAAAAACTAGAATTAGATGACAATACCATTGGACTTGCAGTGAAAAGATCTGGGTTCCATGTCTGAGCTCTGACATTTACCACTAGATGTGAGACCCTGGGTAAGTCATTTTATTTCTCTGTACATTTCTCAATGTAAAGACAATAAGACTCTAGGAACCTACTTTATAGAACTGTCATGATGAAGGCACTGTGTAAGCCTTAACGTAGAATATAAATATGTACGGGAATATAGCCCTTTACGTATGATTATAATATATACGCATGGTATGCTTTTCCGTTTTTTTTTTAAATGGCAATCTGAGAAAGATAGTATGAAAGATGCACCTCAAACACTTGTTATGAATTTCATTTCCAGGATCACTAGCTATAGCCATTTGTGAAGAAATGTTAGATCAAAGCAGCTGTTTGGATAGAATTATTTATTGCCCATAGAATAATAAATAAGAAATGCTGCATGAACTTCTGCAGATCACTGAAAGAAATTCACTGAGTTCCCAGGAGACTTTCCCCAAAGGGCAGAATAGGCATTGTCAAACTTAGAAACAAAATCCGAGGTCAACTAACGGGCCCCACTCTAGGACCTTAAGAAGAGTAATTGCTACTAACCATATGAATGGCAGACTCAGGAGGAAAGGCAGGGCTGCCCCTTTGGGAAGAACTGGAAGCCTCCACCAGGGTCCTGGTCATTAAGCCAACAACAACAACAAAACCCTATTCTCTGGCAACAGGAAGTGATTCAAGGAGATTAGTATCCCTACTCTTCCCCCTGAGTGCTAAGAACTCCCAGAAATATCTTTGCATAGTATTCATGGGACTGGGAAGATGGAGCGATGCTGAAAGCCACCCTGTGAATGATGCTAATGGGAGGTGACGGCTCTAGACTCCATCAGGACTAGCTTGCAATTGTCTCATTTTCATGGTGTGTCAAATTAAATTTAGGCTTTTGCCACTGTGCTTGTCTTGGGGCTCACTCCCTCTCTTAGCCAGGAACAGTTTGTCAACATTTTACAATTTTTCACTGACTTTGACCTCCAAGGACAATTGTCAACCCCAAGAAAGAACAACAGGGACTCATTTCTTTGCCTGGTCATGACCTTTCCCTCCCAGTCATTCCCAAACCATTCCTTGTCTCAATGAGCCACTCCATTTTTGCTTTTGGTTGTTCATATATATCTGCACTAGAAACTGTGTCCATGCTGAAGTTTGTAGTGGTGGATAATATGTATTCATAAGGAGGCTTTCTGAGGAAAATAAATAATAATAATAGCATACATTTGAACAACTTTATAGGGTTGCTGTTTTCATCAGTTACAATCCTCCATGTCTTAGTTGCCAGTCTTTCACCTAGTGACCAATCTTCTGGTTATGAGCCTTTTTACAGTTTGGATAGCTATACAGAAATGCTTTGCAAACCTCAGCATTCCACATAAATGCAAGCTAGTAGTACTGTTAGCCAGACTTGTACCAAAACCCTATGTGGCTGCAGTGCTCATACATGCCATATTCATTTTCTCAAGGAATCTTCAAACTGACAATGAGATAACCCTCACCTTGCCAAACCACTCAGTCAATTATTTATTATTTAGTTAGTTGTTTGTTTACTCATTAATCTATTCATTCATTCATTTGTGCATTTGTGTATTGATTTATTTATTCATCCATTTATTTATTTGTTTGTTTGTTAAGTGCTTACTGTGTGCCAGGCTAGGGATTCATAGAAGAGCAAAAAACAATCTCTGCCCTCGAGAAGCTCACATTCTAATGGGGGATTCAACAGGCAAATAGCTAGGCATGCACAAGATATGTACATAGTAGAAGCAAAGTAATCTCAGAGGGGAGGGCAGTAGCAGCTGGATGGACTAAGAAAATTCTGCAGAAGCTGAAATTTGAGCTGAATCTTGAAGGAAGCTCTCATAGAGAAACTAGGAGGGAGACACGAAGAGAGAGAACTTTTCTAAGCATGGAGGGATAACTGGTGCAAAAGTGAGGAAACAGAAAATGGAATGATTTCTGGAAGGAACAGCAAGTAAATCAGTGTAGATGGATCACAGAGTACATAGAATAAAGTAGAAGACGGAACGTGCCTTTAATCCCATCTCCTCCTATCTTTCCAGCAGATTACAACCTCAATCATCCCCACCCTCTGTCTAGTCTTTTCCTATAGACTAGTTCCTTCCCTTACCTTCAAACATATCCCCTCCATCCATGAAAGTCTTCACTAGATCTTTCTATGCCCTTCAAACTATCATCCTTTATCTCTACTTCCTTTCTCAGCTGAACTCCTAGAGAAAACTATCTGTATCTGCTGCATCCGCTTTCTTCTCAGTTGCTTCTCCAGAATTTGTTATCTGGCTTATAACTTTATCAATTAACTAAAACTGCTCTTTCTAAAGTTATCTCATCATTGCCAAATCTGATGCCCTGTTATCAGTCCTCATCCTTCTCAATCTATCTGCTACATCTGACACTGTCATTCATTTTTTCCTCCTATTCTTCCCTCTTTGGGTTTTTCATGACAGGTAGTTCTCCTCTTACCTCTTTAACCATTTCTTCTCCATCTCCTTTGGTGGTTCATCATCTGGATCAATAACCATGGTGTTCACCAAAGCTCTATCTTAGGTTCTCTCATCTCTTCTTTACTTTCTTGGTAACCTCATCAGCTCACATAGGTTTACTTATCATCTCTACGCAGATGACTCACATGTCCGTAGATACAACCTGTCTGTCCCTTGGGTTTCAGTGCTATATCACCAATTGCCTATTGCAAATGTCAAACTAGATGTCCCAGAGACATCTCATAAGACACGTCCAAAACTGAGCTCATTATGTCCTCCAAAAAAACCCATCACTTTTCTAAACTTCCCTATTTCTGTTGAAGGTACAACTAATCTTCTAGTTTCCTATGGTCATAACTTTGGATCCTTGGCTTCTCCCTTTCTCTAACCCTAACTATCCAATCAGTTGCCAACTCTTGCCATTTCTACCTCCATAAAATCTCTGGCATTTCTCTACTCCGAAAGATACTGCCTTGGTTGAGCCCCTCATTACTTTTCACCCACATTATTACATGGCCTCCTAATTGGTTCTTCTGTCCCAAGTCTTTCCCGTTCCATCTGCCATGTTGCAGCCAAAATGATTTTTTTTAATTTATTTATCTATTTTTAGTTTTTTACATTCACTTTTACAAGATTTTGAGTTCTAAATTCCCTCCCTTTCCCTCTCCTCAAGACAACATACAATCATATAGGCTATACATGTATGATCATATTAAACATATTTCCACATTAGTCATGTTGTAAAAAGAAGAATCAAAACAAAAGGTAAGATTGAGAAAGAAAAAACAAAAAAATGGAAAATAGTATGCTTCAATCTGCCTTCAGAGTCTGTAGTTCTTTCTCTGGATGTGAATAGCATTTTCCATCATGATTCTTTTGGAATCATCTTAGATCACAAAATGATTTACTTTAAGGGAATATTGACCATGAAAATCCCCTACTCAATCAGCTCTAATTGCTCCCTCCTCTAGAATTCTAGGATAAAATATAAACTCTTCTGTTTAGCTTTACAACATTCTAACCTGTTTCTAGCCCACTCAGACATCACCCACCATCACCATCAATACTCTGTAACCCAGACAGATTGGACTTCTCTCTGTAACTAATACATGACACATTGACTAAGAGAACTTTCCCCATACCTTTACACTAGCCATCCTTCTTGCCTAGAAGTCATCCTCTACTCATCACTGCTGCATAGAATCCTTCTTTTCCTTCAAGATGCACCTCAAATAGCACCTTTTATATGAAAACTTTCCTGACCCCACTCCACTGCTGATAGTGTCCTCCTTCCCAAACTACCTTATAGTAAACTACTTTGTATTTGTACTTACTCTTTTTATATTTCTTTTGTGTATATATACAAATATGTATATGCATATATGTATGCTATGGCTATATTATACACATATGTACACATATATGTAACATATGCATGTAGACACATATATGTATCTATATATGTATACACACATAGCAGCTAGGTGGAGTCAGGAAGACTCATCTTCCTGAGTTCAAATCTGGTCTCAGACACTTATAAGCTGTGTGACCCTGGGCAAGTCACTTAACCCTGTTTACCTTAGTTTTCTCATCTGTAAAGTGAGCTGGAGAAGGAAATGGCAAACCACTATAGTATCTCTGCCACAAAATCTCAAATAGGGTCATAAAGAGTTGGATGTGACTGAAATGTCTCAATAACAACGATTAATTGACCGAGGCTAACACAAGTATTACTTGAGCTCCTACTAAAGCATTTGTACTGTCCTAGGTGCTGATGAGACTAGAGAAGAAGAATTTGAATCAATTCGATAAACATTTTAAAGTGCCTCAGGCCTATAGAGAACTGTAACAGGTGCTGGAAATAGAACAGTGAAGCCACAGAAAATCCGTACCTTCACGAGGTTTATCATCTAAGAGGCAATGTGATACATTGAAAAGAGCATCAGACTGGAAATCGGGAGAGATCTGGTTTTAAATACTGCCTCTAACACTTATCTGTGACCATGGAGAAGTCACTGAAGTCCTCTGTGTGTCTATTCCTTCATTTGTAAAATGAGGTTCATAATGCCTGTAGTACCTCCTTTGCTGGGTTATTGTGAGACAAAAATTATTTAAGTTGTAGTGGAAAGAGCAGCAAATTTGCACTTATGGGAACTGAGTCAGATACCAGCTCTGCTACTTGCTTTTTGATTAAGAGAAACTCTCCAACCTTATTTTCCAATTTTTGGTTACTATGGGAAAAAAGCTTCCATAAATATGTTTATGCATTTAGTTCCTGTTTCCCTTTTTTATCTCTTTGGTGTATAAGCCCAATGATAGTACAGCTGGGTCAAAGGATTGGGTAACTAGGTGGTATAGTGTGTAAAGATATGGACTGAAGGTCAGGAAGATGTCAGAATCTTGCTAGCTATATGACAAGTGTTTTAACCACTTTGTCTCAATTTCCTTATCTATAACATGGAGATAATAATAGCACTTACATTCCTGCATTGTTGTGAAGATACAAGTCTTAAAGCACTTAGCTTTCATCATCATTGTCGTCATCATCAACATCATCACCACCACCATCATCAATGTGGACAAAATAGTAATTTTTAGAGCCTAGTGACAATTTGCTTCACACAATGACTGTGCCAACCAACAGTTCCCATTTTCCATCAACCCCATCCCCAACATTTGTCATTTTTCTTTTATCATCTTTGCTAGTCTGATGGGTCTGAAGTAGAACCTCAAAGCCACTTTAATTTGCCTTTTTCCAATTATTACTTATTTGGAGCATTTTTATATGACTATTAATGGTCTATATTTCTTCCTTTGGAAACTATTCATATCTTTGGACTATTTAGCAATTGTGGAATGGCTCTTAGCTTAGAAATTTGAATCAGTTCCTTAGTTATCTTGAATATGAGACCATTATCAGGGAAATTTGGCTGTAAAAATATTTTCCCTGTTACCCATTTCCTTTCTAATTTTAATTACATCAGATTTGTTTGTGAAAAAAACTTTTTTTATATAATTAGAATTTTCCATTTTATCTTATACAGCCATCTTTATTGCATTATGAACTCTCCCCCTATCCAAAGATCCTAAATATAAATCTTCCTTTCTGCTCTAATTTGTTTATATGACCTTTTATGTATTGATTGTGTTTCCATTTGGAGCTTATCTTGGTACATGGTCTAAACTTTTTTCTATAGGAAAAGTCAGACCATAAATCTAGGGCATTTTTTTTTTTACCAAAGAAAGACTTACTTATATAATTATCAATAATACAGTTCAAAAAATACATCTAAAAGGCTTCTACCCAGCACAGACTAAATAGCTACCAAACTTCCTATAATATCCTGTTTGGTTCATGTATCCCATGCTAAATAGGTCCACCATGAGGTCCCTTAGGCCCTCAAATGACCCCAAAAGAGAATAATGTCTTTCTTCCCAGAGTACCTTCAGTGATTTGATATTAATCTAGCCAGATGCTCTGGACAAACTACATTCATCTTGGTTGCAATTCCAGGTTCTCTCTAAGGCAATCAGGAAGATTGTTGGTCTTTTGCTGCTCCAACTACGCCTTCCCCCTTAATCACTATCTAACTAAGGAATCTCTACATCCCTTCCCAAAGGAAGGGCATCATAATTCATATGTATGATACAGAGTTACATGGGCAGTGTATAATCCAATTGATACTAAGACATCTACACAAAAAGGTTGCAGCTTTCCTATACATACTTTTCTCAACACAGAGCATCATAATGAATAGATATAGGGAGGCAGGAATAAATGTGGTATGTGGGATTGGGGGGTGTGGGCAGTAACTAAACTGGTCATGCTGGAGCAAATGGTTCACGTTAGGGAATTGAGAAAAATAAATTGAGAGGCTAACACAAGTAGAGTTAGAGTTAGGTTATGAAATTAAATTAGTTATATTTGAGATTTAGGGGCCATATCATGAAAGTCCTTGAAAGCCAGTGCCTGGAGCTTAGATTAGATGATGCAAGCATAGGGAACCATTTTAGGTTGTTTTCCTTATTCCACCTTTAGCTATCCATCTGCCTGTAAGCCCATGGCCATTCATTAATCAGTCATCAGTCAAAGAACTTAATGCACATAGGCACTCTGTAAACCTTAAAGTTCTATATATGTCAACTGTTTTTATTATTCCTTTGGTAGATTCTAATATTTGTAGAAGACAAACTATGTAGCTTGTTGAAAGGGACACCAGGTTAAAAATAGAAGGTTATTGTGGGTATTGTATTTGTAATTTTTTGTTATTATCTACAAGATTAATCTAAAATATAATAGAAGAACAAAAGATTTCCCCATTTTATTGGAATAAAATACTGCATAGGGAAGGGAATTTCCTTAATGTCCATCTTACTTTATGTAGGTGTGAAATTAAAAAACTTTCATTTTTGGTAAATCAAGTAAAAGCTGTGTGGGATAAAAACAAAAGTAACACACCACTCATAAAGGCATATAAACCTCTTTGAAAAGTCTAGGTGGGTTTGTTTGGCTAAACCACAGCACATCGGGGCTACCTCTGTTGTTGTGAGGACTTGGTTGTCTGCAAAGTGCTCTGAGGTACTTGCTGGGCTGCCAGTTCCAGGAAGTACAGGCCAGAGCCTAGAAGCACGTGAAGAATTTGTCAGCCACCTGGAGACCATAACACAGACCTGTGTTTGCTTCAAAATGGAACTGGGGACTGTGGGGGATTGGAGGAAGGAGTGGAGACTTGCGGTGGGTCAAAGGAGAGCACGATTGCCGCCCCCAACCTAAGGTGGCTTCTACCATTCTCTTTCTTGTTCCTTGCCCTGTCTCAGACCCATTTTGGAATTTACAGTCACATTGGTCCAAAAGTTACTAATGGTTGATATTTTTAGATTCAGTTTTACTGGAATATTTTGTAAGCTTCCTCTTTTGGGTGATGTCTGGGTTTATGGCATTCCTTTTTTTTCCTTCCTTTCTTTCTTTCTTCTTTTTTTTTTTTGGGTTAGCGGTGTATCACGGTATGGCTGCTATTTAAATATTTCCAAAAAAATACAGTCTGCACTGAAAAGAAGTGGTTTGGCACAAAGTAGAAGCTTTCAAACATCCATTTTCCAGATGGATCTCTTTGTTCAATTAAAATAAAAATCGGTAAACCAAGTGGAATGCTACTAAGCGAATGTCATTGTTTACTAGGATTCTTATTACATCTTATGGCATTTTATAAAATATCACCAAGCTCCTAGCATTTTTAAGAGGTCCATAATCTTTCTAACAATAACAAAAGGGCAGTAAATATATTATACAATAGCATGATGGAAAAATGTTCTAAAGTATTTCCATAAATCAAATGTAACACTTTGGCATCAGCTCCAAAGCAGTAAATTTAGCAAATTAGAACCAGATGATTCTAAAATAGAAACTTACATAACTTTATGGTGTAATTTTTTTTGTGCATACGTTTATCTTCATGAAGTTGTTTTGGCTGCTACCGTAATGGAAAGAATCATTTTTAAAGTATACTGTAGTGATTTATCATAGCTATGTTAATTAGCAAGAAAATTTAGAATGAGTATTATGCAAACAGTCTTTACTTATTCATAAATATACATACAAATAAACCAACCCCCCCCCCTTGCAACACACACAAACACACATGTCTTCTTTTTAGTATGAGAATAGGAATATATATTTCATATTTTGCCTTTAATCATTACAACCTAATGGTCCCATTTTCATCTTTATCTGAAGAAAAAAGCTGATTGTACTTCCTGGATGGACCACCCTGCAGCCCATCACCACCCTAGAATTTTCAGTATAGTACTGTCTGTCTGTCTATTGGTATCATGTCTTCAGTTCTCTTCTCTCTCCATTTTCACACACACATACACACACACACACACACACACACACACACACACACACACTGGCAGTGACAGAAAAAAAAGACACTATCTCATCCTTTATCATTCCTATCAGTTTTTTTAATATATCTTGAGACTGTAGAAGACATCCCCTTTAGCTCAAGAAATGAGTAACTGGGAAAGAGAAGACTCGGCTAGCACCCTCCCTGCTACCACTTCCAAAACACACCAAATGATGATCACCTAGACAACTTGGGACCAACCCAGGCAGCTGGAAGTCATTTGTGGGGCCAAAGCATGGCTACTGTCCAGTGCTGACTTGAGGGATCCTAAGAAAGTAGAAAGAATGAATCAAGAGGATAGCTATTCCTCTTTCTTATCTAAAACTTATCATGCTTTCCTGATGAATGAAGTAAAACTTACTGATTTTCATTATAAACCAGAAAAAAAAATCCTGTGGATCTCAAGTGCTTTGTCTGTGTGTCTGTGTATCTGTGTGTGTGTGTGTGTGTGTGTGTGTTTATGTTTATATATATTTGGTCTGGACCTCTGATTTCATCAGTGTAGGGAACTCCCAAAGAGGAAATTCCCTCTGCTAACACAAATCTACATCAATAGTGCAGCTCACAGTCTTAGAGAACCACTTGGCTCATTGAAAAGTTAAGTAACTTTCTCGGGGTCATGACCTTAATCCAGGTTGTCCTAACTATCAGGCTGACTATCCTGCTGGGCCTTGCTGCCTCTCCATATATACATTTAAAATAAACAGCACTGAATTCACTTGCAGGATTTTTTTCCAAATCTCACAGCACATGGCATTATAGGAAAGAAATGGCATCACTGACCTGTGGAGCTCTCTTTGATAGCAGAAACTGTAGGACCACATGCAAAACACCTTACTCACAGCAGGTATTTAATAATTGAATTGAACCGAACAATATCTAATTGCACTGATGACAGAAAAAGGAGACTAGACCTGCTTATCTTTCAGAAAAAAAAATTTAAAATAAAAACCAACTTTTAAGAGGCTCAACCTGCTCAAGAGGAATAAATGTGGTCTGAGAATTAAATCAATTCTACAGATAACACGATGAATTGGGCGGGGAGGGAAACAGTGATTTTTCTTAGTCTCAAATTCCTTGTTTCACTACGTGGTGAGAACAGGAAGAAGAAAGCAGAAAACTTTATTTAGGGCCAATCACATGCATGGCTTTTTTTCCCACTCCTTCCCCATTAGCAAAATGCTCTGAAATGTAGTTTGTGCCACTTGGAATCATTCTCCTTGGCTTTATCACTAACTTTATAATTGGCCAAGATTCTCTAAAGTTTCTGATGCTCATACCCAAGAAACAAGGAGCAGAGGACAGAAGTCAGGAGGACTGGATCCGAATCTCACCTCTGCTACCTATGTCCTGAGTAACCATGGATAAGTTACTTCACATTCCCTGTCTTTAGTTTCTTTAACAATACAAGCATCATAGAGTCATAGATTCAGAGCTTTGACCATCTAATCCAACCCTTTTATTTTATAGAAGAAGAAGAAGCTGAGGCCCAGGTGGTTAAATATTAACTTAGAGTATTTCCAAAATCTCCTACAACTCGAAATCTCATGTTAAGAATTGACACACTATCTTGTGCTATCAATCCATCCTGGTCAGTTTTCCATTTCTGATAATGTTACCAAGTGATGCTCTGTTGGGAGAACATGGTCATTCTATGTGTCCTCAACCTCAAAAGGTTAAGGATTTATCTCAAATGCTTTTTCTAGTAATCTATGATTTATTAACCATGAAAGAATCTAGATTTTATGTCCATAGTGTCAGCCTGCATGGTCTGCTAGAGTAATATGTTCTATAAGTTTACCATTCACTCTACAAAGCTTTTTTTTAACCCCAAAGTTTCAGCTTTCAAAACCCTAACTCTAGTATGTCACAATCTGATAACATAATACTAGTGCTTACATATCCTTTACAATTTCATAAGCTTTAGTAGAGTCCCTTCATCTCTCCAGAAAGGAGTCCTGATGCAAATGTATGCAAATTAGAAGGCAAAGGAAGAAATAACATTTATTCTATATCCATACCCAGATCTTCTCTAGGTTATATTAGTTATCCCTAGAAAGAGTTCCATAATTAATTGTAGATTGCTCCCTTACAATAAAAGCACAATATTCTGGAGTCAGCTTAGGTACAAGCCCCTCTCCTCACAGGTTTCTGTCCCCTTCTGAGCCCAGGAACTCCAAAGCCTACCTAGGACATGAGTCATGCTCTAACTAAACCACATGCACTGAAACTCAAGAAAACACTTGCAACATCCCCTTTACTCTGTCCTCAAGTCCTGAAATCACTGGGTACTAACACTTAAACAACTTAGCTAAACTTATATTTAACATCTTTAAACCACAATAGCATGACTTAGTGAAACCGTAAAAAATTCTCTATGTCCTCATTAGCAAGGCCCTCCTTCATCTTTCCTTATAAAGAAGAGAACAGCCTTTTATTTTTCTGCATCAGTGGGCTGGATGGCATGTGCAGTCCACACTTCTAAAGGCAAGATGACATTGGCTGTTGGTGCTACCACCACCATCCCCCATCCACTGCCAAAATTTAAAAAGGCATTCCTGCCAGAGACAAAATAAAAGATTACAGATTGTTGAAACTCTTTGTTTGCTTTCTAAAATGAATGAATCCCTTCAGAACTCTTAGACGCGACAGGCTGGTGCGTGCTGTGTCCCCACACGCATTCCTTTTGCTCTGGTTCTCTCTCTGTCTCTCTTAAGCACACTTGTATTGCTGTACTCACATTCCTCCTACCCTCTCATTGGTGCCAGTTGGTGGTCCAGTGGGCTGCCCAGTGAAGCCGTTGGTGACCTGGAACAGCCCAAGCAGAGAAGCTGACAAGGCATTGGCATGGGAATTCCTGGTAGCTAGGGCGGGGAAGGGGAAGGGACAGAATTCTTTCTGGAGGGACCATGTCTGACAGAGTCCCTTTAGGTATAGAATGTCTCGCCTTCTGTCGAAATATTTGCTCACCCTGTGTTTCCAAGAAAGTTGCTTCGTAATTAGAATGTTTCACCACTGCCCCTCTAGATTAGATTGTCTCCAAAATATTGAGTTTTAAAAAGTCTAGCAACATATAAGAGTAGAATAAAAACACCATTGAAAAACCTATGTAAGACTTTGGGGGCGATTATCTTTTGACAGACTGTTGTTGCTCAGTCATTTCAGTCACATTTGACTCTTTGTGACCCCATTTGGGGTTTTCTTGGCAAAGATATTAGAGCGGTTTGCCATTTCCTTCTCCAGACCATTTTATAGATGAGGAAACTAAGGCAAATAGGATTAAGTGACTTGCCCAGGGTCACATAGCTTGTACATTATCTGAGGGCAGAGTTGAACTCAGGAAGACGAGTCTTCCGTATTCTAAGCCCCATGCTCTATCTACTGTGCCACCTACTTGCTCAGACTCGCCTTTACATACGTTTCCTTCCTCTCACCTATCAGAAAGAATTGCGGTAGGACAGAGTGGAGATATAGGAATATACCTACTCAAACTTTCTATCTTGAACAAGATAATTCACATAAAATACTTTTAAAAAAGCATTACATAAATGTGAATTATCATCACCATCATCACAATTATTATCATCTTATCTATATGATAGGATCCTGCAAAACCAGAAATTCATTTGAGATTTCAAAATTCAAGAGTCCCAAAGTTCAAGCAACGTAAGAACAAACTAGGACTTTTGTCATTTTGTTCAATATTTGTAGGACATTCACTCTGTGTGAAACAATGTACAGAACATCCTCATAAGCGATCTTTCTCCCTTGGGCAATCTGGTTCACTCACAGATTTAGCTCTCAGGTAATATTCTGATAACTCCCAAATGACATCTCTAGCCTTGATTAATCTCTTCTGAGCCACTGACCTCCCTACTCAACTTCCTAGATGACATTTCTCTCCAGGAGTCCTGTAAGCACCTCAGATTCAACATAAATCATTTGTTTACTTTCTCTCCCTCCCCCCAAAAAAATGTTTCACTTCTTTTGATGGCACCAAAAATTCACCCAGCTCTCCACATTTGCAACATTCATCTTTGTCTCTTCTCATCACCTTCATCTCTCATCAAAGTTACCAGATCCTGTCTATTAAATCTTAGCAATCTCTCTCATCCCAGTTCCCTCTTCTCTCTGTCCATAATCACCTACCTAGTGCAGACCCTCGATGGCTTGAGCCAGGGCCGTTGCAATAGTCCCCCAAAAGATCTTACTAGCTCCATTTTCTCCCTTTACTTTCACATTACTTATAGGCAAATTTTCCTTCTCCATCAATTTTCTCACGCTCCTCCTCTGCTTATAACTCTTTAGTGGTTCCCTTTGAAAAATGTTCATGGTGAAAAATGTTCATTCTTTTGTCTGACATGGTGCCACCATGCCTTTCAAACTTTCTCCTACACTACTTTCCTCCATATATACCATTCCATGCAATTGAACTCTTAACTGTACTTTCCTGCACCTGTAACTGTTGAAATCAATGCCCATTTTCCATTCTCTCTCCCTCCCCACACCTACTGAATTCCTGGCTGTCTTTTAAAGTCCAGATAATTCCAATAAGTATTCTCTGACATATCTCCACAACTGATAATGAAGTTTACACGCTTAGACTTCACATTGTATTTTGTTTTTATCTCTTTAGGAATTCCTCATGCATTTTGGTTCTTTTTATGTGTGTGCCGTACTCCTCTTCTCCACAACTGGATTGTAAGTTTCATGAGGGTTCAGAGAGTTTATCTTAAGTTTTTTATCTCCCCTCTTCCATTCTTCATAACACAGGAGGTTAAAAATATTTTTAGAATCAAACTGAGAGCTGGCCTCTAACTCATGAGGGAGAAGGCTTTTAGTAGGGAGCAAATATTGTCTTCATTCAATATCCAATGATCGTGGTAGATTATCTTGGCCTTTATGTGTACATGTGGTCAAAAATTTCTATTTATAGAATAGCTTCCCATCATAGTTTCCTGTGGACATCTAGGTGGCACAATGGATAGAATGCTGAACTTGAAGCAGGAAGACTCATCTTCCTGAGTTCAAATGTGGCCTCAGACAATTACTAGATTGTGACCCTGGGCAAGCAAAATCAACCCATTTGCCTCACTTTCCTCATCTGTAAAATGAGCTGCAGAAGGAAATGGCAAATCACTCTTTGCCAAGAAAACCCCAGATGCGGTCACAAAGAGTCTGACACGACTAAACAACAACAAAATACTTTCATGTAGCAAGAAAAGGAAGTGGAAATTACCCATGAGAAAACATTAATCCTCTTTTAGCATTAAGTTCCTGTTAAAATGCACCTTGGACCTTTTCCCATATAGAATAGGCATAGCGGCGACATCTGTGATTCCGTTGGCATAGGGAATTTCCTTGAACAAGGCAAGTCCATGCCTTCTCTGCAACTTATAATCTTAGAGGGTTGCCCAGAGCATCATAAGATTAAGCAACCTGCCCAGGGCTATGTGGTCTGGGTCAAAGGCAAGACTTAAACCCAGATTTTCTTGACTTCAATACTGATTCTCCATCAACTATGCCATGCTGCTTATCTTTCCTCTCTGAGTCAGTGAAAATCCCAAACTGTAACAATCTGTTCTTCTATGCATTCATACCAATCATTAACTAGCCAGTTACACAAAGCATAGAAATCTAGATAGCTTGGTAGATAGAGCTTTGGGCTTGGAATCTGAAAGACCTGTGTTCAAATTTTGCTTTCCATACTTCTTAGCTGTGTAACCCTCCACAAGTCATTTACCCTCTACCAGCCTGAGTTTCCTCACTTGAAGAATGAAGGAGACTATACCGCCTTTAAGATCGCTTCCTACTCTGTATCTCTGATCCTCTAAAAATTTGCCTCAATTTTTCCTACTGAACAAATTTTTTGACAGTTATTTAAATAAGAGAATATCCAAAAGGTCATCACTGAGGCTTCGAACTACATTCATGACATACATTTAACTATCATTTAAGAGAACTTAGTGGTCAAGTAAATTAATTTTTTGCTCTTTGGCTCAGAGAACAGAGAACAAAATCTGCAAATTTGTGCTTCTGTGAAAATTAAATATGTAAATATCATATAAAATAATAAAAACACCAACAATTATAGCAACTTCCAAAAGTTTAGTCAAGGTGTTACTCATAACCATTGCACTGGTAGTATTCAGGTCTTTTTTTTCCAGTAGCAGATCACTATTTCCCGATCACATATACACAAAATCTTCTTTAAAGACAGATCTCATTTCTGACAGTCATGGTGTATCAAGGAAATATGGGACCATGGTGAGGGCAAAGCACTAAGTTTTAGAATTCCACCCTGGGGAGGTTTAAAACCTGCCTCAAAAGAAGTTATCAGATCATGGAGGGCAAAAGGGAACAGGCTCAAGAAGCATTAGCATAGCACAATGCTTAAGCTTGGCTTAGTTTAAAGGGGGAAGTGCCAATCTGGACATCTAATAAAATCCTACTAACACTGGAACCCACAATGTGCATATCCTGTATAGTAAAAATAGCAAATATTTGTAGAGGGAGAGTGATGTAGTGGTTAAAGGGCAGGACTTGGAATCAGGAAGACCTGGGTTTAGATCCTGCCTCTGATTCTTATTAGTTGTGAGACCATAGGCAAGTCTCTTGACCCGTGTGAGCCTCGGTTTCCTCATATAAAACAAAATAGGATGTTACAAGAGGAATTTGGATTTGATGTCCTCTGAGGTCCCTTCGATTAGTCAATAAACATTTATTAAGTGCCTACAATGTGTTAGGCACTGTGCTAAGCACTGGGGGTGCAAAAAGAGGTAAAAGATAGTCCCTGCCCTCAAAAAGCTTACAATCTAGTGGGGGAGACAATACTCAAACAGATATACAAAGGATATATAGGAGAAGATTAACAGAGGAAAGGCACTAGAATCAAAAGGAATTGAGGAAGGCTTCCTACAGAAGGGACTCTAAATAGGGCTTAAAGGAAGCCAGGTAGGTCAGTAGTCGGAACAGAGGAGAGAGAACCTTTAAAGTATGGGAAACAGCCAGAAAGAATGCCCGGACCCAACAAATGAAATGTTCTTATGATCCCTGGTTAGGGCAGGAAAACAAGAGCTTTGGAATGCTTGTGTATTCAGTTTGAAATTTAATAGGGATAAAGACTTATATGAACTGATGCTGAGTGAAGTGAGTAGAAGCAGGAGAACATTGTACATGGTAACAGCCACAGTGTGCAAGGACTGATTTTGATGGACTTAGTTCTTCTCACCGATGCAAGGATCTAAAACTTTTCCAAAGGACTCATGATGGAAAATGCCAACCACATCCAGAGAAAGAACTATGGAGTTGGAATTTAGAGAGAAGCAGACTCTTTTCTCTTTTGTTTTGTTTTCTTTCTCATGGTTTCTCTTATTCATTATAATTTTTCTATGCAACATGACTAATGTGAAAATGTGTTTAATAGGAACGTATGTGTAGAGCCCATATCAGGTTGCATGCCGTCTTGGGGAAGGGGGAGGGAGAGAAAATTTAAAACTTATGGAAGAGAATGTTGAAAACTAAAAAAAAAATGAAATTTTAAAAAAAGAAAAACAAAGAAATTTAATAGGGATAAATGTAGAGTCTTACGCTTGGGTTCAAAACAGTAATTTCACAAGTACAACATGGGGGAGGGTATGGGTTAGATGGCATTTGTTGGAAAAATATCTGGGCATTTTTTTTACTCAATCAACATTAATTAAGCCTCTCCTAGGTGCCAGGCACTGTGCTAAGTGCTAGGAATACAAAGAAAGGCAAAATTCGGTTCCTGCTCTCAAGGAGCTCACTGTCTAATGGGAGAGATAACACGCAATAACTATGTAGAGACAGTATTCGTGGAGGATACATTGGAGGCAATCAGAGGGAAGGCACTAGAACGAAGGAGAATTTGGGAAGCCATTTTGCAGAAGGGTGGGACTTTAGCTGGGAATTAAAAGAAGCCAGGGAAGAAGCCAGGAGGCAGAGATGAAGAAGGAAAGCATTCCAGACATGAGGGGACAGCCAGTGAAAATTAGCAAATTGTAACCTCAATGTGAGTCATCCGTGTGACATGGCAGCCAAAAAAAGTTAATGTGATCTTGGCTGCATTAAAACAGATATTGCTTCTAGGAATACGAAGGTCATAGTTCCATTATACTTTGCCTTGGTCAGACCACATCTGGAATATTGTGTTCAGGAAATAGCACCACAGTTTAGGGAAGACATTAATGAGTTAGAGAGCAGCCAGAATGGTGAAAGATCTCAAATCTATACCATGTGAAGATCAGTGGAAGGAAATAGAGATGTTTAGCCTAGGGGAGAGATTGCTCAAGGGGACATGATAGCTGTCTTCAAGTATTTGAAGAGTTGTCATATAAAAGAGGGATTTCTTTTTCTCCTAAGCAGAGAAAAGATATGAATGGAGGTTGGAAAGAGCCATAGACTCAAAGTCAGAGGAAACTTGTTACCAAATATTTGCCCAAAAAACCTGGAGCCCACTCTCCTACAAGTATTCACAAAGTATAGGGCAGGGGTGATTATCATTACTGTTATTTTGTCATGGACCTCTTTGACAGTCCGGTGAAGTCTATGAATGGCTTCTCAGAATAAAATGTTTAAATAATTAAAGGAATGCTAAATTTAAGTTAGAAAACAATTGAAAATAAAATTGTAATTTTTTCTATCCTATTTCATGGTTCTTCCCGAATTTTTTTCATGAATCCCTTGGAGGTCTGTGGATTCTAGGTTAAAAATTCCTGGTCTAGGGAAAGAGTAGTCTTAACCTTAGGAGTATGATGGTAGTAAGGTACATGTGTAGAGGATATATGGAGCCAAAGGGTAAACTCACAATTCTTGTTTAGTGGAAGTCCTTTCCTGAGCTCATAGCTGTAATGCTTTTCTGGCTTAAAGGTTCATGTGCCTTGAAGCTGCATCCTTCCTCAAGTCACTACCTGTCTGCATCTGTTTGCCTACACACATGTCTCTCTCTGGTCCCAGTTGGATGTATTGTGTTTCTCCATTTACATGGTCATTGTGAGTAGGAAGGGTATAACATTCCCTTTGGGCTCACTTCTACCTCTCCCCATCTTGCTTTCTTCTGGTATAAGGGCAAAGGTTTGCTTCTTCAAGATTCTCCTAAGTGTGGAAGCCCCTGAAGCTTAATTACTTTGCTGTTGGACTAACTTATGAAATTCTTCTGTTACTTAAAACCCCCAGGGGCATGATCAGCTTATTTAATTAGCCAATCATACTAGTCCCTTATTGACCCAATCAAAGAGATTCATACCTCATGAAGGAGCTAAGGATATAAACCAAATAAACCAAACATTTCACATCAAAACCTTACACATATTGCATTACATTAATTGAAGTAGGGGTATAGAGCCCCATCCCTTGCAATCAAATGCAATCTTCTCTATTGACATTTAAAGTCCTTCACAATCTATATTCAATTTTTCTTGACTAATTTTATATATTGAACAAACTGGACATGTTTAGCCTTGAGAGAAGACTTGGTGGTTGGAGGTGAGGAGAGGGTAGGTAAAAGAGTTGTCTTTAAATATTTGAAGGACTGTTTTATGGGAGAAGGATTGGAGTTGTCTGGCTTGGCTTCAGAGAGGAGAATGAGGGGAAATGGCTGGATGTCACAGAGGGGCAGATTTAGGGTCAATATAAGGAATGAGTTCCTGATACTTAGAACTTTACCAAAAAAAAGGAATGGACAGTCTGGGGAAGTAATGAGTTCCCTCTCCCTGAAAGTCTTCCAATAGAAGATGGATGATGAGTTGGGGATATGGTAGAAGGCAGATAGATAACTTCTGAGATCCCTGCTAGTTTGTGATTCCGGGGCTTGAGCTACAGGTAGAAATTGAAAGAAATAGACCCAAGGTACCCTTTGACAGCTAGGGATAAGATCAAGCGTTTATCAGAACATAATAGTAGCTCACACATCCCTACAGAATTTTAAGATTTACAAAGTGCTTTCCAACCAACAGCCCTATTAGATAGTTAGTACAAATAAAATTACTTTATTTTGCATGTAAGGAAATTGAAGCTCGGAGAAGTTGTCATGTCCATACAACTAGAAAACAGGGAGGCAACATGATTCAATGATGAGTATCAGCTCTGGGGTCTTAGGATCTGAGTTCAAATCCTACCCCCTAATGATTACTTTCTGTTTGACCTTGGACTAGTCACCTAACCAACTTGGTTCTTAGTTTACTTATTTATAAAAATGAAGAATTTGAATAAGGTTACTTATTTTACTTAGTTTACTTATTTATAAAAATGAAGAATTTGAATAAGGTTACCTCTCAATCCCCTTCCAGCTTGATCCTGGGAAGTACAAGTCAGAACTTGAATCCAGGTACTCTTATTTGGCATTTGATGCTCTTTCAACTATATTAATCTGCCTCTATATGCCCATATCATTCAGAAAAAAAATCAAGTGGGTAGTTAAAAATTTTCAAGTAACAGAGCTCTGCTTTCTCTTGCTCCCACCTCCCTTTCCTTCTGTCCCCCATATAGAAAGAATAACAAAGCCCCTGTAACAAAGATGTATAGTCAAGCAAAACAAATTCTCACAATGGTCATGTCCGAATAAAATGTCTCAATCTGCACCCTGAGTCCCTCATCTCTCTGTCAGGAAGTAGGTAACATGTTTCATCACTGAAGAAATCATCGTCCCTGGATTGTGGTTATTGCATCAATTGATTCAATTGATCCTCAGCCTTTTAGCTGTTAGTCTTTAAAAATCATTTGTTTGGTTTATGGGGTGTTTTTTTGGTACAAATTTTTCTCCTGGTTGTGCTCACTTCACTCTGTATCAGTACACACAAGTCTATCCAGGTTTCTCTGAAACCATCCCCTTTCATTGTTCCTTACAGTACATTGGTATTCCTTCATATTCATATAGAAGAACTGTAATCTTCCAAAGCAATAGTCACATATTTGGTTTCCTTTTCTATGTCGAATCAAACAGAACACTTTACTGTTAAGGAAACCTGGAGAATATTAGTTAGCCCTCCTATTTGCTCATCTCGAAGACTCATATTAGAGACGAAAAGGTCAAAAACTGATTGTTCTTTCCAATGGAGAAAGACACCAAAAATTATTTCCTGTTTGTTGTCTTAGTTAACTCTCAGAATGGAAGGGCTAACTGGTAGTGCCCTGAACTACAAAATGTCATGTGTGCAATGTCTTGTAAAGAAAACGAAACAAAACAAAATAAAGAACTTGATGAAATCATTTGGGCCCATTTTCCCGGTAAGCTCTGATAGGAAAAAAACAAGGTTAGGAGGAGGCTGAAGCAGCCTAACTATTACACTAATACAGGACAGAGCTGAGGCTATAAAGTGGAAGCCTAGTAATGCCTGGTGGTGGGCTATTTCCAGGGAATCGGTGCTGCATTAAACTGTGAAACTGGGGTTCCACCCAGAATCTGGAAACAGCTTTTCAAGGACTGCTGCTCTCTTGCCCTTTTTGCTTACATCATTAAAAGCAGCATTTTAATCCATCTGGGACTTGGAAAATACTGATTTCAATCCAACTCGGTCAGGAAAAAAAATAAAGGCTGATTTTCCATCCAAGTCATGTAGTCTAGTTGGAGTCCATCCCACTCACGAATACTTATTGTCTGGATCCACCAAACCCTAATCTTGAGGCCCAGTGAAAAGGAGCAAACAGGACACTAAGATGCTGCTTCAGCTTTCTTTTTTCCCTCCTCTTTCCCCCTTTAGATGAATACTGAAGAGGACTAAGTCTGTCCACTGATGGGAATCTTGCCTCACAGAAATCATGAAATCAATGCCAATGTTTTGTGTTTCCCCTAGGGAGAGTGAGTAACTAGGTGACTAAAAATGTTTGATTAATGAATTTCAACAAAGGACATCATCAAGAATACATTCTACTGGAAATGGAATTGTGTATTTTATCTAGAAGATGAGTGACAACAACATAGGGAAACCCCGGGTGCTACGTTGGTGTCCTTGGGGTGTTCGAAGAGCCACCGGAAGGTATTGCCCATTGGGCAAGATGCTTATGGGGGATTTTTGGGTAGATTTGGCTATGAATCACACAAAATGAGAAAGATGCAGGGGGATCTGTTCCTATGGAGTGGTGAGGTCACCATGCCATCTAAGTACCCAAATGTGTGTAATGCAATGCCTTGTATAACACTCTTTACATCACTGAAGTCTCACGCTCAAAGTGTCTCATCAAAGGATTGGCATTTTTTGTTCTTCTTATAAAGGATTGATGGGTTAATAATGGGTCATCTTCAACCTGAAAGCAAGGAGGCCAGAATGGAAAAAGCACAGTGTTCAAAAGCTGAAGATATAAATGGGCAGCCATCAAAAGAACCAATCTGGTGAAGGAAAGAAATGTAGAGGGGATGTTCAGGCCACTGCCAACAGAGAGGTAAAATCTAACCGAAGGACCTGTTTTTCTCCCAACTGAGCAAAGTCAGAGAAGGTCACTGAATGTGCATGATGGCCAAGTCAGGCACTCAGGAGAATTCAGGAAAGTTCTGGTGTTTTTGCCATTGGGATTTGTTTCAGGGGCTTGCTGTAGTCTGATGCTGGGAGTACTTTGAACGTTGAAAAGAACAAAAAAAGCAAACAACTCCCCCCCCAAAAAAGAGATATCAGCAGGGGTGGTTAGTAAAAAAGGGACTGGAGACAGAAAACCTTTTGTTCCTAGAGTTCGTTTCATGTCGAGATTGAGGTGAATGGCTTTGAAATGAAGCGGGCGTATGAAGGAGTTGCTAGGTCACAGGAAGCAGGACTGTCAGAACTTGCTTTGTGGGGCAGATTTCTTTTAAAATTGAGCTAATCTTAAAAAGAATTTACCCTCTTTTTCCCTTGTGGATTTCTTTTTTTGGGGGGGGGGCGAGGGGGATGAAGTTTGGAAGAGAGGTTATTTTCTCCCGTTTTCCCACCCCTTTTCTGAGTTAAAAAAGTCTCTTTGCATTAAGCCTTCTTTGTCAGGCTTTTTAGAAGTTAAGAGGTGGGAGTGGCACCGGTTTTACCTTGCCCCACTGAATCTCTTCCCTCTAGCCAATGAGGGGACGGCATGCAAATGAGTTCAGTAGTCAGCCTGCCTCAATCAAAACAATGAGCTCAGATACATTGGAAACTTAGTAGTGCCGAGAAGTCGGCGGATTCGAGCTGACAAAGCAGCCACAATCCTGGGACTACTCTCGGTTTGATTTCACCCAGCGCTCCATGGAGAGGCAGATCTTTGAGCCTTCAATGCAGTCTCACTAGTTCCAGAAAGCGACTGAATTCACTGCTGCAGAAATGAAGTACAAGGTAAACGAATCCGTCTATTTGCAGGTTTCCTGCTAAGCTTGTTGATTTGCCTGTGCCTGTGGCATTTCTACTCTTCCTTCAAAGTACCCTCCGCAGGGGATGTGAGTGGCTTGAGTTGGAATACCCCGGGCTACGTTTATCTGAGAAGCTCTGTCCAGAATCCCCACCGGTTCAAAGACCCGCGGGGACCAGTGCCCTCTGAAAGTTGTTGGAGGAAATGACCTGCCAGAAGGTCATTGAGCCAATTTAGAAGTAGCGGGTAAAGATATAGTATTATCTGTGACTTGAAATAGAGGAGGCGTTAGCTAAAGTCTGCCCTACTTTTTCCCCTTGGAGCCTTTGGGGCTACGGAAAGGTATCTCTCCGAAGAAAAATAAGACCTGCTGGATCTCAAAGCTGGCTTCCCCGGGGATTTGTTTCAGTTCTTAAAGTACCTTGCTTTTAGGCAGAGAAAGCGGTGTGCTCTCTGTGTTTCAGTGAGAGATACCAAAACCCCAGGCATCTATCTAGACCTGGTTGTTGAAGAATTTTGAGATCCCCTTCCCACCCCCCACCCCCAGTCATGTGGCAAAGTCTGGGAGCATCAAATTCTTTTCTGAAATGATGACCTGAGAGCATGCTCAGGTATATTTCTTTTGCCTGAAATTTCAAGGCAGAAGCTTTTCTTTCGGTCCCTTGCAAGGAGGGTTAGTGTTCCAGCAAGTCTGCCTCTGGACTGATTCTTGGCAAAAGAAGATTGGATCTCTCTCTCTCTCTCTCTCTCTCTCTCTCTCTCTCTCTCTCTCTCTCTCTCTCTCTCTCTCTCTCTCTCTCTCTCTCTCTCTCCCATTTTGTTGTATTCATCGGTGTTAGGGAACGAACATGCAAACTTTACCTAAAGAGAAGAGCAGTTATACTGGGGGTGGGGGGCAGTGACACACCTTATACTGACTCTGTTATCTGAAAACTGAGTTGAATTCTTTGAACAATGAATGTTTATAATCCAGAAGATAAAGCAATGGGAACACTCCTTGGAGGTGTTTAAAAAGCTTTGGAATTAAAAAAAATGTTCCTCTTTTGATGAGTTGGGGTGGTTGAGTAGAGTTATAGAGCCACTGATACTTTTTCATTGCAACTTTATATTTACTTGCTTGGGAAGTCTTTCCTACTTTTTCCCTATAATTTGAATTGCTTCTTACCCTAGGTTTATGACTGTGCGGGTTGTGAATAATCTGTTCCAACTAAATATCTGCTAGCAGTGAGAACCAGTTATAGCTATACTGCTGGTCTCTTGTTGATTGCACTAATGGGGAAAAAAACCAATGCAAAACCAGCTAATATTCTCTTGTTCATTTTTACTTTAAATGCACTGTAAAGCATACACTTAGGGAATCACAGTTCAGGAAGAGATTCACCTATTCCAACCCCCTCAATTTACAGATGGAGAAACGAGCCCAGAAGGACTTGTTCTCTAGTAATCAGCAGAGTTGAGGCTTGAACACAGTTCTTTTGACTCCAAATCCAGGACTCTTGCCATTCCACTTTATCCTCTCTATTTTCTTGTCAGAAATTCAAGCTTCTTGTTTCTTTCTGTCTAGGTCAACAAGCAGTATTTAAATTCATGTCTGTATTTCATCTTCCAGTTAATAGCATTGTTTTATGTAGCTAAAAGAAACTCATTTCCTGCCCACTGAAATGTTGTATAATGAGATGAGTATTTCCCCTTTAATAAAATTATAGTTGACCACACCAGGGTAGGATTCTTGGGGTGATTTTCTCCTCTTATGAAAATAAGCAATTCCTGAGCTATATTGCTTCCTTAAATAATTTACAGAATCAATCAATCAATTAAAAAAACACTTAAGGGCCTACTATGTGCCAGGCACTGGGGTTACCAACTACAAAGAATGAAAAGGTCTTGATGGGGGGAGGAACTTCTTTTCTGAAAGGGGAGATAAGTCTGTATTAAAATACATGCAGTATAAATATAAAGTTAATAAATACAGAAGTACATTGGGCTGCATTTATCTGAGGCCATGCCAAGAACCTTGCTCTGAAAAAGAGAAATTATTTCGTAATGTTATGTACATTATTTGCTAGTGGTGGATTTTAGCATTAAAATCTTTAAGCAAGAACCAAAATTACTTTGAAATCTCTGACTTCCTTACACTTGCTTTACTTTTATGGGAGATGAGGGATAAATAAGTCATCTCTGTAATTAACAATGGCAATTACTATTTGATATCCATGGAGAAAACCTTACCATTGCTTGTGTTTTCCTTATGGTCAACAATCAGAATGATGGCTGACTTTAATGCTACAAAGTGTTTTACATACAGAGAATTTGATTTTGGATTTGGGACCTGAGTTCCAATTTCAGATCTACTATGGATTTGGTGACTTAGAAAATTAGTCTCTCTGAGTTTTTTTTCTTTATTTGTACATGAGGGTGTTATACTAGAGCTCTCCAGAGATCTAAATATGATGAGTTTATGATTCTTACATGCAATCCTATGAGGTATAGAGGAGTAAGTTTTATCATTTCCATGTTACATGCCAAGAAAGTGAGGACCAGAGAGGTTGATTAAGGTTAAGTCACTAGAGGCAGAATCTGGATTTGAACTCGGCTCTTCTGATTCCAAAACACTGGATTTCTGTGTTCTGTTCACTACACTACAGTGGCTCCCTAATGAAACACCTCAGTGATTATAAATCTAATCCCTCTGTGATTCCTTTCAAACTTCTCACACCAAAAAGAAAAAAAAAAAGAAAAGAAAAAGGGGAAAAAAAGTCCTCACAGTGGGATATGACCCTATGTTATGGGAACCCATCAAGTATTATGAACATGAAACGAAATGCTATTTGGATGAAAAATTTCCCTTCTTTGTACTGTTCATTTGCCTCCTGTAGTCAGAAGTAGTGAGTTTTGTTTGAAGAGCTGATTATGTAACTAGATGGAATAAACTACTAGACAAAGGGACAAGAAGAAAATACTGTATTGAGAGAGTCTGGTTTGTGGCTTACATAAAATTTCTTGCTTGACTGGTGTATTTACTTCTCCCAGGAAGTTTAAACTACTTTATTTAAAAGTATTCATGCAGGACAAATGCCCATAGGCTATGCCTGGGCTATGCAAAGTAGTGTGTTGATTTGTCAGTTATTGGTTTAATTTTATTGGTATATACTGTCAGACCAGATAATTACTTCATTGTAAATTCCTAGAATGGACAGTGATGTAACTGACTCTATATACATATATACTCTAAATACAAATTTAAACTCAGATAGGGTCTTTAAAATACTGATAATTCAGGACCCATAGCAGATTTAGGGGTTTGATTATTCCATATTGGCTGCAATAGAGATCATATTAACTAGACACTAGCCAAATGCCACTTCACTAGGCTCAAGGAACACACAAACACAACCTTAGGCTGATTTTCAGTTTCATAGCAGTCCTGAGAACTGTGGTTTAAGAACTGATTTCCTAGCATAAATTGCTTTGTAGGCATACACACAGACAATTTTTTATTTGTATCCTTATACTTTTGTGAAAAGACAATAGCCATTGTCTATGTCCAGTTTCTCTTAGAGCTGGTCCATTATTTGGTTCTATGGATAGCAAAATCTTAATTTCTTAATAGTTTTCTATGTGTTCCCATATCTACGCTGAGAATTCATAATTTGGATGTAGTACCTCTTTGACTTATTTTCCTCACACCTGCCTAGAGAAAAATTTCCATCTGTTGAGCTAGCAGAGAGAGAGACAGTTGGTCCTGGTATATCCAGGAAGATGACTTAAGTAAGTATATGTACAGCTGTGTTTGACCAAGAGTCTGAGATTTCTTCCTCTATCACAAGGCCTTCCTTCAACTCTTTAAGCACTCAGTAAATGCTATTTGGCTAACTTCTAAGACCTACTCCACCCTTGACTTAGTTGTGACCTTGCCAATTTTCTGAACTTCTTGGTCTCTCCAATCCTTAAATTCTGCTGGCTAATTTTTGCCATACAAGAATTTTTTAAAAAAATTCATCCCTGTAAATCATCTGAGCATGGAAAAAATAGGCACACAGTCAACAAGGGGATTGAGAAGTGCTACAACCTGAAATTCTAACAGAGTATCTTGCAAGGATCAGCCACAGACCAACCAGCAAACAAGTTTTAATTAAGATTTGACACCATGAAAATTGCTTGAGGGATCTTTGAGATACTTCCTGTGTGTGGAATATGCAACTCTGATACGGAATGAAGGAGAAGGATATCTTTGCTGTAGTCTATATTGGTCATTACACTGCTATCCAGTCCCAATATGCTCTCTGGTATTTTGTTTAGGATAAGACTTTAGATTTTTCCATCTTTTCTATTGCATGTACTCCATATTCTCTTTAATGAGACCTTTAAAAGGATTGAGTCACCTTTTATTTTAAGAATCACCTTAAAATAAAGCAGTGGCTATTTGTATGGAAAATCATTAACATTTTGGGAGCTGAATTATTCAAGTGTCAGTGAACCAGAACACTTTCCTAGACACCAAGGTGATGTGCCCATACAACCCAATTTAGCAGGCTGCACAGTGTGTAACATACCAAGGATTCCTTTAGCATCTTTTCATCGCTGGAATACACATCAGTCCTGTTCTCAGAATTCATCAGTGACTTCCTGTCTGCTTCACAGTCTTCTAAAGAAATCTGTCTCCTAACTCTTAAAATCCTTTATTGTTTCTTTATCCCTTACCTCTATCCATTGCCCACTTCATCTTACATTTTTCATCCAATTTTCTAGGGTCCTCAGATACCAGCTTCCTCATGGTTTCTCTCTTTCTCTCTCTCCTTCTCCCTCTCCCTCTCCCTCTCCCTCTCCCCCTCCACACACACACACACACACACACACACACACACACACACTAACACATGCAAACGCAATTGAGCCCCTTAAGACACAATCTTGTCTTATCTCTTTCCCTTTCATCTTCCATGGTGGAAGCTTACTCCCATCACTTGACCTTGCCCCTGTCCCTTTATGCCTGTATGACTCTGAGGTCCAGTCAGTTTCCAGAAGTAAAATCTCCCTACTCATCCACTCCATAGAAAATCTCTAAATATTTGTTTCTCTAATTTCCTTATAGTCCCTAAAACAGCCCTTTACTCTCTTCAACTCCCCTTGAATGTAATTACCACTCCCTTACTAATTAACTCCATCTAACCCAATCACTATCTAAATGATACCCTGTAACCTCTGCTATGTGCTTGTCTGGGCTGGCCTGTTTGAAGCCAGCTTCTGTGAATGCAAGCAAAGCTAACCTGTATTTGCAAATAAAGGTAACCTAGCATGTGATGATGGCACTGAACAGAGGGCATGGTGCAAAGGGCTGATATATTGTTTTGGTGTGACAGCAAGACTTGGACACTGTGATGTTGTGTTTATGGTTACGTGAAGAAAATGTTCACTTAACACTGGTTATCCTAAGGGTGTGGATTTGTTGTTAAGACCTGTGATTTCAATGGTATGACTCCCTGCCATGATTCAGATGGACAACCTGGCTATAACTGACAATCTTCTAGAGAGAGTTGCTTAGGGCACTGAAAAGCGGAGTGACTTGACCTCAGTCACAAGTGAGTATCAAAAGTAAGATTTAAAACTATCATTGTCCTAAGATCTTAGATCTAGCTCTGGAAGAGACCTTTGGGTCCGACAGACTTAGTTCTGTCCCCTCAATTTATAGGTCAGTAAACTGAGTCCCAGGGAGGTTAATTACCTTACTAAAGCCTCAGAGATAGGATTTGAACCCAGGTACTCTCACTCTGGAGCCAGTGCTTTTAGCACTGGACCACAGTGACTCTAAGACTTGCTTTCTCTCCACCATGCCCTAGATTCTCCTAGATTTACTTACACTTTAGAGATCCAGTCTCATATATGAAACTGAAGTAAACATGTGTACATCAGCTTTACATCACTCCCCTGGACTAGTAATAAAAAGTCATATTAATGGGTTTACTGTAACCATCATCAACATCAAAGCATTTACTCCTTGGTAAAGCTCTGTGCTGGATAGGCATTGTGGAGGATACATTAGCCCTGCCATCTTGGAGCCCAGAGTCTAGTTGGAAAAATAAGATAGGGATAGATAGAACCACAATCAAGTGATTCAAACCCAAAACTGCTAATTGCCATGAAAATTGTACAGTCCTTCCTCTCAGAAAGGAGAGAAAGTTCACTAGAGTTGTTTCATTTTGTTTTTGTACCCATTGAGGCAGAAGGTGGAGAGACCATGGCAGGAGACAGTTTCAAGGAAAGTTCAGGGTAGACTACAGTCTTTATCCTATTTCAGCCAATTATAGTGATGCAAATGTGAAGCATGAGGTCTTGGTTCTTGGTTATCTATTTTTAGATAATTTTGGGGGTTAGAGAGAAATCTAAACAAATTGGCTTGAGATGCCAGCCATTAGCACTGTGGCACCACTGTGCAAGTAACATATAGACTTAATTACCAGGACTGTTTGCCAAGACAAACAAAACAGTGTCACTAGGACAAAATACTATATTTCCCAGCCTCAAATGCCCAAGAGGAGCTGCCTGTCTCCTAGGCAATGAATGACTACAAAGCATTTGGCCACGGAAGGAGAAAAAAAGGGAATATTTGTACTTTGCCAACCCCAAACCCTCTATCTTGTTTACCCTGGACATTCCAGAGGCCTTCCCATGGTGGTTAAGGTATAGAGAGGCTTCCTGAGAGGTGGGCACTTCTATGGACTGCATTTCACAGGCCCAGGACCAAGCTGGGCAATTTCTCTGACCTGTCTTAGGTGTCCCTGTTAGTCAGTCCTCAGCCCTCAGAAAGCATACTTGTATTTTATAGGCATAGATAGGGAACAGCCTGAGAGTGCTTCACTCTGGTGGCACAGTATAAGGAAGAGAGTATAAGTCATGGTATTAGCTGTGACTCTAGAAAACATAGTGATGGAGTAGATGAGAGAAGAAGAAAGAAAACTATTTTCTTTTGGTTTGGGGGTTGGGTTTTTTTTTCAGGATTTCACAATCCCTAAGCTGAAGCAAATCCTCACAATCATATTGCAAAAGCAGGATTTTTCTGAAAATATCTGGGACTTCCAGGTTTTAGTTGTTACACAGAGTGTTTCTCATGTGGTATTTTGGTGGTTGTGCTTACCAGGAAGTCAAGAACCAGATCATTGCTTTAAAGAATGAACAAGTAAATATGTGTAGGATGCATAGATGATAAATGCCTCAGAAACTCCAGTAGGATCTAGTTTCCACTTGTGCTTTGACGTTGGTTTTTTTCCACTAAGCTAATCTTGATTTTTTTTCCCACCTCTTCCTCTGCTACTGTGGTTTCTCTCATGGCTCTAGGGTATAGTGGAAAGAACGCTGGTCTTGGAGTCAAGAGATAGGAGTTTCAGTTTTGGCCTTGACACTTTACTGGTTGTGTGATACTGACCAACCCATTTCATTTCCCTGAGCCTGTTTCCTTTTCTATAAAATGGACATGTTTACACTACCTATCTCATGCGGCTGTTGTTAGTCTTTATAAAATTCAAAGGACCATATAAATGTGAAATAGTATTGTCATCTCCATTAGAATTTATGGTACCCAGGAAGTACAGGTGGGAATATGATTGGAACTAATTCTCTTATCAATTCACAGTGTAATACCTGTCAGTGGTTGGAATGCTGGCCATGACCTGTAATAGCCATGTGACCATGGGCTAGTCATTTAACCAATATGAACTTCCATTTCCCCATTTGTACAATAGGATAATAATAAATGCTCCTCCTGTCCGTTGTGGAGAAAGTCCTTTATAAGCCTTACAGGACAATATGAACATAGGTTATTCGTTTTCCCTAAAAATTCACCAATATGTTTTGGTTTTACATTACAGACATTTATAGATTACTCCCACTCCATGAGATATCTCTTATGACAAAGTGACACAGTTAACAGTGACCTCATCTGAAAGTACACACAGCATTTCACATCTGTAGTGCATACACCCACTTTTTTATTTTTAAAAAGGTAACAAATCTACTTTCTCCATGTAATTGAAACAAAGAAAAGAAAAACAAATTTCCTTTAACATATGTATAATCGAGCAAAATAAATTCCCTTAATGCGTGTACACAAAAATACATTTATCTCATTCTGTACCCTAAATCCATCCCCTCTCTGTTATGAATGGCATGTTTCATCATTGGTTCTCCGGAGTCAAGGATGGGCATCATATTAACCATGGTTCTTACAGCTTTCAAAGTATTTTGTTTTTACAATGCCGTTGTTCATGTATAAATTGTTTTCCTGGCTCTACTCATTTCATTCTTCATCAGTTTACCAAAGTCCTCAAAAGTTCATCTTTATAATATTGTTGTTACAGTATATTGTTCTTCTGGTTCTGCTAACTTCACTTTGCATCAGTTCATATAGCTCTTTTCATGTCTTTTTAAAATTATCTTTTTCTTCATTTCTTACAGCATAGTAATACTCTACCACAACCATGTACCTCAATTTATTCAGCTGTTTCTCAACTGATGGACTTCCCATTCATTTCCAGTTTTTGTGGTAGCCTAGTAATTTTATTTGAAATGGACTTGCATACACACCTTGGCAGTTGCTGCAGCAGTGCGAAAGTAATAGAATAATTGACAGGACATAGAAGTTGTCTGTTATGTCCATGACAGTAACATCACAAACTTTGGCTTGATCCATTTTAAGTTGATTGGCCTTTCCATGATCCATCACTTTGACAAAAGCACCTCCCCATAAGACTGGTACAACCGTGTAATTCTCATTATCCATGTTGGTGAGTCCAGTGAGACTGTGGAAAATGTACCAGATTTGTGGTCAGAGGCTGTGGATTTGAATCTTGTCTCTAATGCTTACCACCTGCGTACCTTGGGTAAACCACTCAACCTCTCTGGGCTTTACTTTCCTCATATGTAAAACGAAGTGGTTTGATTTGAACTAGATTATCAAGAAGGACCCTTGCAGATCTAAATCTCTTTCCTCACCTCTACACTGTGTCCATCCCCATACCCTGAAGTATTGTTGCCTCTGCAGTCAAACCAGGGAATGAATGTGCCACCAGGGTCTCTTCCCTCTGCCCAGTAGCAGCACTTAGTGCAAAACCTTAAGACTGAGACCCCCTTTATTATATTTATTAAGGTAATGAGTTGACAGCCAAGCTGATTACTGAAGTACTGTATAGTCAGAGTACATTACAGTAGCTCAAAAGAAACGTGAGATGCACAAATTTAGAGACGTCTCCATTCCAATGTTCATAAGGACTATTTGTGCCTGAATTGTAGTAGAGACTTCCAAAGCTATACATATATTAAAAGAAATTTGTTTTTCTTTTCTTTTTTCAATTAGGTGGGGTTAGGTGGGAGAGAAAGTAGATTTGTTACTTCATTAAAAAATAAAAAAATGGAGGTATGCACTACAGATGTGAAATGCTATTGGTCTGATCAGCCACAGTCAAACACTCTATATGAGTGACCCTGACATCATGAGGTCATTTTGGTCCTCTTTGAGTATGAAGGACAGCAACCATTCAGAGTATTCTTTACTCAAGGGGACATATCAGTGATCTTCCATAAAGCTGATTTTCCTTTAATATGTTTGAATTGTCACTACTGATTTGACAGGAAACAGGCCAGTGGAGCAGGCATAGGATAGCAGAGTTTAGAATAGGCTTGGTTTTCACTTTCATCTATTAAATGAATTGCCTTGAACTAAATGATTTGTCAGGTCCTTTCCAGGTGCGCTTTGGTGATAGATTCTGTTATGGTTCTTAATTATTTTCCAGTTCATTTCATTCATAGAGTAAATCTGGATTATCATTTCCCAAAAAGGGGAGGAGGAGGGGAGAAGAAGAATATAAACAAATCATCAGACCTCTTCCCCTAAATAGCCCGCATTTGCTGTGAAGTTGGAATTTCTAGCCCTTGTGAATTCTCCCTATACAGTGAATCCTACAAAACACAAGAGTGCCTTGGGAATAAATTTTGGCTTCCAATAAATGTCATTTCGCTTACTGGGCAAAATATCCATTTACAATACAGAGGCCTTTATCAGTACTCATCTTTTTCTCCCAAAACCCAAAGGCAACCTATCAAAATTTATTTGTACATGAGGATTGTGTCTAAGCTTAAGGTCTGTGTCTGTGCTTATCACCCTTACCTTGGTCATGGTGCTTGTCATGAATTTTTCAAATTTAGCTACAGACATCTAGGTCAAGTTAAAATGCCTTGGATCTCAATCAGCTTTCTGGTAGTTTTCATTTATAGCTACACTTGACAGTTGTTTTTGAATAGATTAGTCATTGTAAGGATTGAGGTTGATTCTCCCCATGAAATTGATAAATGAATGTTATAGCCTAAGGTCACTAAAGAGATCTTCCAGGGCAAGAGAATCCCCTCACTGGAAGGGACCTTAAGGGCCACTCCATCCAAACTTCTTTTATACAAATGAGAAAATAGAAGCAAAATGACTGGCCCAAGGTGGCAGATCTGGGAACAAGAGCCCAGGACTCAATTGTTAGCTGGACATATCTTTCCTTGTACCTTCCCTCCCACTTGTGCATTTCTTTATTGCCAAAATATCCATCTTTGGAAATAAGTTTCTACATGAAAAGGTCTATTTGAAATATAAGAATTGTTTGGAACACCTGAAACCTCTAAGCAAGCATCGGGATTATATTTCAGTTTTTCTCTTTTGAAACTTGGAGTAGTAATTCTGTTCTTTATAGCCTGTGGCAACAGCAGCATCAAGCCTCCTATCCTTACTAAGATCTTAATTATAGACGCAGCTTATTTCATCGCTGCAGGGAAAGAACTTAGTTGCTCTGAACTGCCTGTGTTTTTGGCGTGGCAGGTGTAATCATGATGAGGTCATTTCATTTCAGGCCAAGGATTCTCGTCTGTGTTCTTCTCCCTGAGGATTTTTTTTTCTTTTTTGTTGGGGAGCAGTTAAATTCATGATCCACAATTCATGAGCTCAGAGGAGTACTATAATAATGATTATGATTTCATTTTATAAGATTATAGATTTAGGGCTGGAAGGGAACTTAAAGACTAACCCTTTCACTTCAGAGATGAGAAGAATTAGGCTCAGAACAGTTAAATGGCTTGCCCAAAGTCAGTCACATAGGTAGTGAGTAGCAATGCTAGGATTCAAAGCCCTGTCCTCCAACTCCCCATCTCTTTCTCAGGTCATTTCAATATCTCTTAAGCCCCTATAGTGTACAATGTGCAGTGCTAGACTCTAAAGACTCAAACATAGGGGCAGCTAGGTGGCGCAGTGAGTAGAGCACTGGCCTTGGAGTCAGGAGGACCTGAGTTCAAATGTGGCCTCAGACACTTGACACACTTACTAGCTGTGTGACCTTGGGAAAGTCACTTAACACCAATTGCCCTGCCTTCCCCCCCTCCAAAAAAAAAAAAAAGAATATAAAGACTCAAAGATAAAACTGCATGCAGTCTCTGCCCTCCAGGCATTTATAATCTGTTTGGGGGACTTGGGAGGGAGGAAGACAAGTACCCAAATAAATATAATGTAACTTGCCCAAATATGTTGAGGTCCAAACAGAATGGCCTGAGATTCAAGGAAGAAAAGATCACTTATGAATTTGGGGGAGGGAAATCAACTCAATAATCATTTATTAAGCACATAGTGCTGGGAGGAGAGGACAGCGTTGGAAAGGGAGTGTCTTGGAAGGGTTCAGGTTTTTAAAATCATTATTTTATTAGGGGGATAGGGAGTTGTAATAATACAGAAAAGATCCATTGGAAGTCTTACCATAGTGTTTTCACAATTAAGTTGAGCTAAAAGTGTCAGGACCTAACCAAAAAGATACTTCCTCTTCATATACCAAACCCCAACTGGTTCATGTGAATACCACAAAATACTAAGTAGTTGTTGTATCAGTTCAGATCATGGTTTTCTGCCAATGAAGGCAGCACTTCCGTGCTACTTGTAGGTCTCTCAGCGGATTGGGTACGACTATAGATGTAGTATAAATTTAAGACTGGCTCTTTAATAAAATGATGTAATTAAAATCATGGTCTATTGCTACATAATATCTTTGTATAAATATATAAGCATGTGCAATCCTGCCCACACACCTACCCTTTGAACAACTTCTTTTTGAAGCTTTATCCCATTTCTCCACCCACAATGCTATATAAATATATAAATATGGTCCAGACCTTACTCCTTAGACACTGTAGTATTGCTGATAACTAGTAAATTTATTTATCTTCTTAAGTCAAGCTTGTTATCCCCAAATTGGACCTTCATTTGGACTTGACAACTTAAGTAGGACAGTGGAAAGCAGGTCGTTTCAAAGAAGAAGAGTTTGGTCCCATGTGAATTACAGCTGTCCAACAAATGGGATATAAGGTAGTAAGTTCCCTGTCACTGGAAATGCTCAAGCAGGGGCTTGACTGCATGTCCATAATATTGCAAAGAAATGATATCACTGTATAGAGTATAGGGCTTCATGACCTCAAAGTTCCCATTCCAGCTAAACTAAATACAGATGATTCCTGCAAAGATAGTCATTAAAATAAGTGGGTTTTGAACTCTGCAAGGTCAGTAGACCTTAGAGTAGCAGCACTTAAACCTTAGGCACAGGATAGATGGGGATCTCATCACATTCAGGCCTCCTTATAAGAAGGTAAGCTAGAAAGGGATCAGAAAATATGATGACCTGTTCCTCTATCTATCATATTTGTTGTAACTACTTACATGTGCTGATTTTTACTCAATTGCATAAAGGCAAAGTATGCCTTGTTCTAGTGGACTATAGACTATTTCTCTTCTCTAAATTAATCTAAGCTCTCCTACCCGAGTACCTACACTGGTCCTACAAGTGTAGAGTGCTACAATAAATAGTCTATCAAGACAGACAAACAGAACTGTTCCAATGCCACCCAATAATGTTGGCTGTTTTATACCTCTATAAAATTTGCCTGTTTTCTAGATAACTGAACCCTCATTCTTCACCACCATATGGTTTCTCTAAGATTTCTCTTGACAAAAAACTGATAGTAAATTGTGATTGTCCCATTTTAACCTCCTTTCTAATACTTGAATCCTTCAAAATAGGCTACAGGTCAACTACTGATATCTTCCTGGTCTCAATTCCAAGAGAAAGAGCCCTCATAGGAAGAAAAACCCAGGAAGCATTGAATATGTGATCCTGTCTCTCCTCTCTTGTCTTTCTCTGTCTCTGTGTGTCTGTCTGTCTGTCTGTCTCTCTCTCTCTCTCTCTCTCTCTCTCCCACTAGCATTCAATTTCATGCTTCAAAATTGGATCCAAAATTAAACATGATATTCCCTCAACTGAGAGAATTCTTTCAACTAATATAGTGGTATAAATTAAGTCATCACTTAGAAGAAAATAAACCCACCCATTTATTTAGGGGGGTGGGGAGGCAGTTAAGTGTACTATATGTTGAAAAGGTTAGTAATGCCGCTAGACCTAAGCTTGACTTTTCTGTGATAGAATCATTTCAGCATATGGGCTTTTCCATTTTCCCTCAGTCCTAAACCAAAGTGTTAACAAATAGCTTTGGGTAGTTTTCATCCTGAGTATAGGAGAGGACAGAAATTGCAAAGCTTAATTTTAGTTTTGGGTTTTTTTTTTAAAGTTTTGATAAATTTTTTCCAATTACATGTAAAGATGGTATTTAACATTCTTTCTTTAAATTTTGAATTCCAAATTCTCTTCATCCCTCCCCTCCTCCATTCTTGAGAAGGCAAGCAATTTGATATAGATTATACATGTGCAGTCATGCAAAACATATTTCCATATTAGCCTATGTTTAAAAACAGACCAAAAAGCCCAACCAAGTAAAGTATGCTTCAATCTGCATTCATAGCTTGATTTTTTAAATGCCTTTCATAAACCCCATAACTCAGTATTTGTTCCTTTGGCACTGTGCCATCATAGACACTAGTATGTAAAAGGAGAGAAATAACATTTGAAACTCTACTATGTACCCTACTTTGTTTGAAGACTTTTAGGTAGAGAGAACTCACTGCCACCTCTCCCTCTTTAGGAGATCTCTGTTTGTTAGGAAGTTGCTCCTTACATCAAGCCAAATTTGCCTGTAGCTTCTACTCATCCACTCCCAACCATGGGGTCATCTTCACCTCCTCACTCTGACTTATGCCACGTATCCATTCCATTGCCAAATCTTTTTGTTTCTACCTTCACATTTCTCATAGATGTCTTCTTCTGTCTACTCACACAGCAACCACTAGTTCAGAACCTTATTACCTCTACCCTGGACTACTGCTCCAGTCTTCTAATCAATCCTCCTGTTTCAAGCCTCTCCCCACTCGACTCCATCCTCCATTCAGCTGTCAAGGTGATTGTTGTACGGCACAGGTCACCTCCCTACCTGATGAGTTCTTAGTGGCTCTCTGTTACCTTCAGGACCCTCTCTTTGATAATTAAAGTTCTCCCTAACTTGGTCCCTTTCTGTCTTTCCAATCTTGGTAGGTAAGACTACCTAGCAGAAGAAATGCATTGCTCTCCTCCACATGCTTTATAGTATAGCTCCTCTGGCCTTCTGGCACTTTCCTGAAAAGGACACTTTTATCTCCTATCTCTCTGTACCTTTGCACTTGGCTGTGCCCAGTCATTAGAATGCCCTGTCACCTCGTCTCTTGGCTTCCTGGTTTCCTTCAGCTCAACTCAGTTCCTCCCTTCCACAGAAGGCCTTTTCTGGTCCCCTTTTACTTCCTCCATATATAACACTCCACCTTGGCCTTCTCCCTGAGATTACCTTCCCCCTACTCTCTGTACATGTGAGTGTGTGCAGACACATACAAATACATACATATGTATGTATAAATATATTATGTTAGTATATACCTAGCTATGCACATGTTGTGTTTTCCATTAGGATGTGAACTTGAAGAAAGGGACAATGTTTTTTGCCTTTCTTCATATTCCCAGTGTTTATCAAGGTGCCTGGCACATAGTAAATGCTTAATGAATGAGTAATTGATGACTAACTGAACCATCTCTGAGGTACTGTCATAGGGGAATACTGTGATCCATGCTAAAGGATCACAGGGGCTTGAGGATCTAAGGAAAGGCATCCACCTCTTGGCAGAGAACTAGTGTGGCCTAGAAGTATGGAATGTGACATTCAATTTCAGACGTGGGCAATGTTTTGATTTATTTTGCTCAATTACACCTGTTTGTTAGCTGGGAAGGTTCTGTAAGGAGAAGGGACATCAGTTGGGAATGATGATGATATTAAAAGAAAAAGTAAAGGGAATCAATAAAGCATTTTTAAAGACCCAAGGGAAAGCTGGGATCTGGGGCTGAGTGAATAGAATCAAAAGACAGAACAGATAGGCATGAAAACATACGCCGAGGTAGTATTAAGGCTATAGGGAGAAAGCATAGTTTAGAAACTGAAAACATTTGGTCAAAATTAGTCAAGATCACAAAGGAACCTTGCTAAGAAAATATTGGCTGATAATGCCTACTGGTCAGTTCAGTGTAAAATACTGGAACTTAAATTCAAAAAGACAGTTGGGTGTCCTTTTAGATGGGGTATGCTTGCTGAATGTTGTATGAGTGAATGAATGAATGAATGAATGAGTGAGTGAATGAAGCTGTGTCTTTATCTTTGCCCTTCTATCCCAATTAGTCCAAACCCCATTTTCCTAACTTGGACTGGATATAAGAAAGTCAAGTAATATGCCAGCACTGAAGCCTTGGCAAGGATTCCTGGGTTGTAAAAATAGATCAAAAATAGGAAGAGGAAGAGGTCTTGTCACAAAGCCTGGTCACTGGTGATGCTATCAGTACATGGTTACAGCTGACATAGGGAGACGCCTCCTTTGTTTCTCAGTTCTCTTGAAAGAGAAGCTTATACGGTCATGGAAATTATAAGTCCCACTCTTCCCTTCTGCTTAGAAGTGCACATGACTCTCCTGACTGAAGCACTCTAAACTCTCCCTGCCTTTTGATAGCTAGGTAGGGAAGGACAAAAAAAGGTAATCACGTGACTTAGGGTTATAGCTCCCCATGAGAAACAGGCGTTTTCCTCCTTCCCTATGAGAGGCATTTTCTTCCTCCTTGCCTCTGGTATCTTAGGAACCAGGAAAATAGCAGAATCTAAACACCTCACTGCTGCAGATTGCTACTCTGAAGGAAGGCGAGAGATCTCTTAAAGGGACCATTGTATTTAATCTCTGAGCTGGCTAGCTCCTTTTTTTCCCCTTGCTTTCCTGTTTGCTCTGTGATTGTATACACTTAGTGTGGTCTTCTTACTTACGTCATTCTCCGTTTATTTTATTAGGAAGGGCTGGACACTTTCCTGCCCGACAGCCCTGCATTTTGCCTTCTCCAGCCTTAAGACCTCTGGGACCTTCATTTTCACAATGGCTCAGTTATCTCATCATTACCACTGAGCTCCCTGCCCAGACTGGTTATCTGTGTAAAGAATGGGGGAGAATACTCTTAATTTTCTCTAGTCTGTTACTTAAAACAAATTCTTCACTGAACTTAGCTGGAAACAAAATCTCCCTATCTCTTCTATGCCAGGAAATTAGGCTTAAGAGTCTTGATGAAAAAAACTCATGATCTGTTTTCCAAACCTGAGGATCTACTTTGCTAACTTTTGCATTTGTCCTAAAATATCTTTCTATCACCTACTAAAGCTGATTTTTATGGGCATGCCGTACTTTATCCTAATATCTCCACTTCTGTGCCTCATAGGGGTAGCTCTGACAGGTCTTGCCAAACTGGAAAGGTTTCAAGTATGGCCTAGCCAATGGACTGAGGACTGTTATGTATGCCTTTGAGGACCAATCTAGCTAAGTTCAGAAAGGCTTATCACCAGGTTGGCCACAGAGTAGTCAATTTTGGGGGTATAGCAACTCTTGAAGACTTTCACCAAGGCTAAGTCAATGAAGGGAAAAGACATAACGCTGAAATCGTGCATTCTCTTGTAGTGTTTTAATGGTTCTAGGTTGTAGCATTAGGTTTGCTGATTTCCCATTTTGCCTGTTTCTCATAGCGAGGTATAACCCTAAGTCATGTGATTACCTTTTTTTGTCCTTCCCATTTGATGGGAACATTTCTGAAACTCAATCATACAACAAGCATTTATTAAGCACCGAGACCTAGAGTGGCCAAAGTGCCCTGCCTAAAGCCCAATGTCAGCAAGCAAGACTTGAACTTTAACAGATGTTTACTGAGTCAAATTGTGGCACATTGGAAAGATTTCTGATTTCTGGCTACTGAGGGACAAGTCACTTCAGCTGTCCCAGCTGCCCCCCAGAATTCTCTCTCATTCTGGGTTTTTAGATCTGAGTATACATGGACCTTTCCCTTCTGTTGCTTAATTTCTAGTCACCTATGTTCCCTGCAGTAATGATCTAACTGGTTATAGAATTCCCATTGTCCTCCTATCTCATATTTATTTATTGTGTGTCTTAGCCGTCCCAGCTCTAGAGATAAATTCCCTCTTTCAGGAGAATGGCCCCCATTGCTTTGGAGTTGCTTTGAGATGCCCAGATTGCCAACTTCCTGCTGTGGTAGAATCACACCTCTAAACTAAAGGTGAGAATACAAGGCTATGACCATTGGAAAGAGCTCTAGCTTAGAGTTCTTTGATGTTCTCCCTGAAGCTTTGAGTGAAGGTAGTTTCTTATATACAACCTTGGATTGTCTGAAGAAGTTGATTTGGTTGTGAATTCACTTAACCCCTATCCATAATTGGCACATGACTCTTCTGATCTCTGATTGTTTAACATATAGCCTTCCCCAGTTACTGAAGGATTAGACTATAGGACCATGAGCAAGGCATTCTACTCTGTAGGACTTAAGTTTCCTTATCTTCACTATCAGAGAGGCTAGGATTTAGCTGCAATGTCCTCCCCACCTCAGAGGAGCCCTTGAGTGTCATCACTGGAATGTCACTTTCCTTGTTCCCTTGTTGGGGTTTATGTGACAAGTCATTGCTTGTAGTTGTTATGGTGGGGCCCAGGGATTTCAAGAAATAGTCTGTATGAAGTTGAATTCTGGTGGTGGGTGAGAAATCTCAGTGGTTGCTAAATAGATATGGTAAACTGGACAAAATGGAACCCGTAGCCAGGCTGTTAGAAAAGTATAGAGTAAGGTAGGGAAGCTAAAAGAGAAGCCAAGATACTGTGTGGTGCTATGAAAAGAGTCCTGGACTTAGGATGCCAGGATTCCTAGATCTTAGCACCTAAGATTTGGAATTTGAAGATATTATCTGATATAACCCTCCCATTTTACAGATAAAGAAACTGAGGCCCAGATAAGTAAAGTCACCTTCCCAAGGTCACACAGTAGGTAATGATAATAATAATAATAATGATGATGACAACATTTATGTAGCACTTACTGTTATGCCAGGCATTATGCTAAGCATTTTATAAAATTTGTCATTTGTCAATGATGTGTTGTCAAATGGCAACATATGTCATTTGATCCTCACAAGAACCCTGGGAGTTAAGTAGGTGCTAATATTATCCCCATGTTACAGATAAGGAAACTGAAACAACAAAGGTTAGATGACTTGCCCAGGGTCACACAGCTAGTAGATGTCTGGGGCTGGATTTGAACTTAAGTCTTCCTGACTCCAGGCGCGGTGGTCTATCCACTGCCCGCTCAGCTGCCTCACAGGTTTGAGGCTGGCTGTACCACTAACTAGTGGTATGACTCTTGGGTAGGTCTCTTCTTCTGTCTAAGTTCCATGTCTGCATCTATAAAATTAGGTTAGTGTTTGCACTGCTGTTGTGATGGTTAAAGCAGATTTGTTTGTGAAACATGCTTTGAACCATAAAACATTATGTGAATTGAAACTTTTATGAATATCTAACAACTTGCAGATTTTGTTTATTATAGAGGTCATTATTAGAACTATATCACACAATGGCATTATTTTGTAATGGAGTCCTAGCCAGGAAGAACCTTACTAGGTCTCAAAGTCAGTAAGGACCAGACCATTTGTTTTTGTTAACATCAAGCTTGTAGCTAAAAAAGTCCCAGCACCAATATAGGAAGTTGGACTGATTACAGAGGAATCTACACTCAATGGAGCAAAGGGAAATCCCAGATTTAGAAAGTTTAACAACCCTGTTCTGACCTCTGCGCCTTTCTACCCCACCCTCAAAAAAATAAAATAAAATAAAAGGAAATGGATAAAGGGGCCCTTTCAGTGGGAGGTCTTAAGTGGTTTTGGCTTTTGGGTTTGATTTAATCTGTATCATCCCCCTCCGCTCACACTGCCTTCCAGAAAGTAGCTTGAGCAGCCTTGGACCTTTCAATCTCCTTGTCTTTGTTCAATTTCTGTACTCATCCTTGGAGGCTCAGCTCAAATCCTACTGCCTGTGTGAGGCCTTCCTACTAGTAAGCACTGTACAGTTATCAATACATTATCACATTTGATCCTCACAACAACTCTGGGAGTAAGGTGCTATCATTATCACCATTTTACAGTTGAGGAAACTGAGGCAAACAGGTTAAGTGGCTTGTACAGGGTCACACAACTAGTAAGTATCTGAAGTGGGATTTGAATTTCAGGTCTTCCTGACTCCAGGCCTAGCACTCTATCCACTACACCACCTACATGCCTCTAAATAAAGCATTTATTTGGTGCCTACTATATGCAGGTCATTGTACCAAACCTTACTGGGTTCCCTGAGTCTGTGACATTTACCATGGAACAGTACCTGGATTTTCCTTAGTAACATTCAATGATGGCCATAGGCATTATACCCTGGCACTTCTTTCTTAACTAAGAATATTCATCAGTGTGTGAATAGGTGTCATGCTGTTGCTGAAGTCCCTGGTGCTAAGAACCCCATCAGGCATCGCTTTCTAAATACTAATCTCCGCAGGCAGTGGGGGAAGACTGCTGTGAAATAATGGACGACCAATTAGGATAACTCACCCGATGGTGCCTCAGTTAGCATTGACAATGGGAATGGGAAAGTACTTTGCAACGAAGCTGCATTTGAGGCAGGTCCAGGAAGCAAGCATTCACATGCTGTTTACCAGGTGGTGAGAAGGTTACTGGGACACAGACAATAAACCACCAAGAATGACTTTCACATGGGAATTTCTATCTGCTTCTAATCACTCATGGTTCAGCGCTTCATTCAATTCTGTGTGTTGTTCCATTGAATTGACCCAACTCTAAAACGCAGTTTATTTATTTATTCTGAACTGTGTGCTGTTGTCTCTGGCCTTCCTACTGTCTTGAGTTTCTCTCCTTTCTATCCTTTTGAGCCAATAGAATTGCCTGGCTCTTATCCCTCAGCCCCGGAAGAACTGGAAAGGGGTTCCATTACTTGTGATTCCATCTCTGGTGCTTCCTTATTGACCATTCACAATTGTTGAATAACCAAGGAGAAGAGAACAGAAACAGACTCCTGTGTATGCAAGGTGGAGCTCTTAGGACCACATACTATGAAATTAAAGGACAAACAATGGTTTCGTCTTGAGTAATGAAATGTAAGCAATTCTTTTTTGTGTACCCATCATAGTATATCCAAGAAGCTGATGGAGGGAGAAAGAAGAAGGGAAGGTGGGTGTTCTGATACAATCAGGACTCTCCTTAAACAAGAATAGGATTCTCCATAATTTTCTCCTTATGTTGCCTTTAACTGTTGGAAGGAAGAGGCTGAAACTTCCTATCAGAGTCACTGTATGTACCAAATGAAGTCTTCACATAAAACACAATCACTTCACTATCCTTTAAACTCCTTTGGCAGCTCATGTTGGGGCAGCTATGTGGCATAATGGATAGATGGACTTGGAGTGAGGATGACCTAAGTTCAGATTCTACTTCTGGTGTTTGTTAGCTTTGTGACCCTGGACAAGTCGTTTAGCCTTTTCTACCTCAATCTCCTCACCCGTTAAATGGGGATTAAAAATACTGCCTACTTCAAATTACATAATATATGTAAATGGTTTTGTAAAGCATAAAGTCCTAGAGTAGGCAGTAGGAATAGTAGGTAGTAATAGTAGTAAGTAGTGGTGGTGGTGGTGGTGGTGGTGGTGGACCTAAGAGACTTATCTGAATTCTCATAACCAGAACCATTCTGCCTCATTCTTGACCATTACCAAGGTACCTGAGGGTCTCATTCTTTCTTTCTCATGTCCAGATAACTCCACTGATTAGGAGGAGCTGGATTGGAAACCATGGCATCAGGGCTTGGGTGTTTGCATAGTAATCGCCTCTCCATACCACTTGGAGAGGAGTCCCCCCTCACTTAGGTACGACTGACACTCCAGATCAGAATCAGCATGGAGCATTGGAAATGCCACCACTTTTGTGACTTGACCAAAGGAAAAAGAAAAAATAGTTAGGGTAGGACAACTGCAAAAGGATAAAAATTATGGGATTATATTAAAATTTTACATGAGGAATTACAGTGAAAAGAGTGCCAGATTTGGAGTCAAATGGCCTGGCCCTGAACTTAATTTTGCTATCTGTGTGACTTTTGAACAAGTCATTTAGCCTTTCTCTAAAAATGGTGTCTTTATGTAATAAGTTCAAAATGAATAAAAAAATTAATTAAAAGGGTGAGAGGAAGGGGGAGCTGGACTACATGACTGTTGAAGTTTCATTTAGCTCTACACATAACATTCTAAAAGGGATGGATATGAACAACAACAGTAGCCAGAAAACTCACTAATCATGGATAGCTTCCAACACAATCTTATCTAAGAAGTATTTATTAAAAGTGTGTTCTGTACAAAACTAAAAATAATTCCTGCCCTTGATAAGCTTACATACTACACTTCCGTGATTGGAGAGGGCAAAGTCAATTCACTCACTCTAGCAAATCAACAGCCCTTTCCCCAATCAATAATCATCACTACAGTGATATTAATTACATGTAAGTGTTTTAGCTGAAGTACTCAAAATATTGCTTTTCATTTTCAAGTGCATGCAATAAATATAAGGCTGACCCTGCCTTCCTTGTGCACCGGGAAGTAGGCAGGCATGTGGTAATGGCTGCCAGCATGCTGGGAAACATCACTAGAGCCAAGAAATGAAATGTTTGGAGGCCTTTGAAAGGGTTCCAAGAATGTCAGCACAAAGTTCCTGCCTCCTTTCTGTTGAATGCCCACTGTGGCTGTCTGTACTGAATGTGCCAGACAGGCCATCATACAGAGAGAGAGCAAGTGTTTATTGGTTCAATGAAAAGAGAAGCCACAGTCTTCCAAGCATCAATGGAGAGATTCAAGTCACAGGCAAAAAAAAGGCAGAAGGATTACTTCATTCTAATAGAATAGGTATGAGCAGGAATTGGGAAGAAAAATCATGTTCCCTAAAGCATGATATGATGAAAAGAATATTGGATTTGGGGTCAGAGGGCCTACATGCAAATTCTAGCTGTACCATTTACTACTCTGCCATTGGGTAAGTGACTTAGCCTCTCTAGGCCTGCTTTTTTATCTGTAGAATGAGAGGGTTGGATATTATGGTCTCTAAGGCCTCTTCCAATTCGCCATCTATTATCCTATGTTATATGAAATGTCTTCTCCACAACCCAGGGAAGATTAGGCAGCTAGGCCAAGGAGTAGATAGAGTGCTGGTCCCAGAGTCAGATAGACAATTTCACATGCAGCTTTGGACCTTTACTAGTGATGTGGCCCTGGGCAAGTCACTTAACATCTGCCTCAGTTTCTTCCTCATCTGAAATGAGGATAAGAGTTGTAAGGATAAAATGAGATATTTGTAAAATGCTTTGCAAAATGTTTGCATAGCCACACAGTACTTAATTCTTGATTATCTATGGGTGAGTTGTCGATTTTGTGGGTTGTCTATGGCTCCTTAGGTGTCTTCAATAATGACGAAGAGTGATTCAGTAATGAAGCCCAAGATTTCAGGGTGATGAGGCATTTGAATATTTATATATGGACAATTGCATTTCAACACCAAATAGAAATTATATTTGCATTATCTTTTGATTTGGATTATCTGTGCCACTTCTGCCCACTAAGAATTGGCAATGTAGTATGTCTAATAACAATCTAAAGTTCTTTTTCCTGACTGACTTTAAGAAAAAAGAAAGCATTTCATGATATAGTCTACAACTTTTGCTGAAGTCCTACTCCATTGCCTCATTCTGGTGTAAAGGGAACCTTGGGATCTCCAAGAACTGTCAGCTGAGTACAAGCTCTAGCAGGCCCTACCTACCAACTTAGACAAATCTCTGATTACAGGCTTGACAATGAATTGTATGTACCCTCTCTGAGGACCAGCTGAGCTAAATTGAGGAGGCTTATCACTAGAAGATTGATTACTGGGCAATGAATGAGTTTATAAAGTGACTCACACAGATTTCAGCTAAGATATGATAGGATTGCCATTGGTGTTACTGAATGGAGAACCCATACCATTGAAATCATAGGTCCTTATGGTATTGTAATGAATATAACCTACTAGTCCAAGAATCATCCAGCTTTCTGACACCTGGCAAGGAGGCAGACTAATGTCAATTATGGGAACAATCTCTCTTTGTGTGACTTTATTATCTATTGTTTGAACTCTTCTTTCTAGGAAGGCCCCCCTTCCACAAGTGAATGAGCTTCAAGTGTTAAAGGAATTAAGGCTATGTTCTAATGTATATTTATTTTTGTTTTTGCCTCCTTTCCTTCCTTCTACATAGAATCTTATGGCAAGAGCCTTGTATGACAATGTTCCTGAGTGTGCAGAAGAGTTGGCATTCCGCAAAGGAGATATACTGACTGTGATTGAGCAGAATACTGGTGGGCTGGAAGGATGGTGGCTCTGCTCTTTACACGGAAGGCAAGGCATCGTCCCAGGCAACCGTGTGAAGCTTCTGATTGGTCCATTGCAGGAGAGTTCCTCCAATCAGGACCAGCCCTCTTCTGGACTAATGCACCAGAGTTTTGGCCCACAGAAAGTCTATCAAGTGCCACACTCACAGGCTTCATCTCGGGATGCTGTCTACCAAGTACCACCATCCTATCAGAATCAGGGAATTTACCAAGTACCTACGGGCCATGGTGCTGTAGAGCAAGATGTATATCAGGTGCCACCATCAGTACAGAGAAGCATTGGTGGGACCAATGGTTCCCATTTAAGTAAAAAGGTGAGTACTTTCCTTTCCCGTTATTTACATTTGGAACATGGGATATGAAAACTTGATACCACAGAGGCAGTAACCAATCCAGAATTGTAGCTCAGATATTCCCGTTATAGATTGCTCACCACTATTAAGCATCCCTTCATCTCCTTAGTAAACAAGTGCCAAGTTTTATAGCTTGAAAAGCTGTCAGATCTCTCCTACTCTTTCTCTTCCTCTGATACTAGAAGGCATCAGATGCTGTGAGTTGCATCATGATGCCAAATAACCTGCTTAGGAAAATAATGACATAATAGAAAGAACACTGGACTTAGAGCCAGAAGACCTGTGTGCACATCTCAGCTCTTTTGCTTACTACCTGTGACCCTGCACAACTGAGATTAACCTCTATGGACCTCAGTTTCTTCATCTGCAAAATAAATGAATGAATGAATGAATGAATAAGTGAATTAATTAATTAATAAGGGGTTGAATGATACCATTTCTAAGATATTTTCCATATTTCAAACCCAGTGTTCCTTTGAAACTGAATGAGGAAGATGGTTAGAAGTCACCTCTACTATCTGTTTCTGAAAAGCAGCCAATTTAAAGGTTGAAACACAGCACTAAATTTTGAAAGAGATTTTGTTCCATCCCTTCTGAA